>NC_142736.1:25770458-26089208 GCF_051943395.1 Hippocampus bargibanti | reverse complement strand
CCCATCAATCAGGCTCCACAAACAACCCGCACAAGCCATATACACTTGATGCAAAAAGCTACCAACCCAGCTAAACAGAACACAATTGATGAGGAACTAGATACAATTATAACAAAGAAAGCACCTACAAGGGATCATTCCTCAAGATGGTAAAAGAAGAAGGTTACGTTCCTCATCAAGTGTTTAATGCTGGTGAAAACGGCCACTCCATTCCATCAAACCATCAACGACCATCACAAAGGGAAATAAAACAACTTTATTATATCGTACAGTTTATTTCTTTAATTATAATACCATAGCACATTTATTATACATAAAATAAGGTAGGTGTTGTGTAATTTGTGTAAAATTATGTTTTATGGGGACATGGGAACGGATTATTCTCATTTCAATGGTTTCCTATGGGAAATTAATTTTTGGGATACACACTTTTCGCCTTACACACTCTGCCTTGCAACCGATTAAGTTCATAAGCCAAGGTATTACTGTAATCAATTGAAGTACACTAACAAAATATTTATACAGTTACTTTTCACCATGATTGACCAGAAAAGGAATAAATTACCATGGTGGCAGTGAAAGCAGGATGGACTGATCATGAACATGATCTATTGTGGGACTATTAAAGGCTTTCTGATTCAGATTCAGATCTGCATGATGATCAACTTGGGGCATCACTGTGGTTCTTGTGCTGCCTCTGATTGTACACGGCACTGATTTATATTGTTATTATTTTGGGGGTTAAGAAGGGGTGTTGTTGAATGTTCAAATATGATTTTTTGAGCCGATATGGGCACAGGTTAAGAAGCAGAGGTTTTGGGACACCTCTATACATACCTACCTACATACCAATTAAAAAATAAATAAAGTTAGCTGCGCATAATACCCGGAAAGGCAAGCGGGACATGCTCTAAATCAATGCGGGTTGTCAAAATCACTATTAAAATAATTTAAGTCAGTGTGTGCTTTTTGAAATGGGGCAGGCAAAGCTCAAACAAAAATGTCAGATTTTATTTCTCCCGAAACCTCTCTCATAACATTTATGAACATTATTGTCAAGAGAACACATTTGCCAAGGCACATTTGAGTCGAGCTTGTCATAGGTCTGATATCAGTTCCCTATATGAGCGTCATTGTGCGTTTTTATTTTTTAAACCTGTAAGCACACATTGCATTTCGATGTTGCTTGCGCCATATGCCTGTTAGCCTTTTCCATCTAATTAAGGCTTGTTTAGACAGGTTACTGCTAGCAAGCTTCCAAAACATGGCACTCTTGAACAACAAATGAATAAATAAATTACGTACAATAGCCCTTGAATGATCTCGAATTTGTCTAAATGGCGCTCAGCAATATTTTCAAGCCATCAACTGCTGAAGAATTTTTCAAATATTTAAAACATAAATTCTCTAGATGACATTTTTCCCCTAAAGTTTTTAGAAAAAATACACCGTCCCAAATTATGATGCACGGCGTTGTTTCAAAGCATTTTCCAGGCTATACAGAACTGAAAATAGTCATTGCATTGAATTGGTACATTTAAAAGGTTGTATTTGCTGGAATCAAAAGCTCTTTCAATGAAAAACGTCTTAACGTGTCAAATTGCATTTTCACCTATTTGATAACAGCTTTGTAAATCTTCCATTTATTCAATTTATGACTTTTTCATCTGTTGTTGCTTAATTATAATATTTTGCCCCCCAGGATGTCAAGAGTTGTTGTTTGGATGTTAACTCCCTTACAACCTTTTGCCACTGCCTCCCCTGCTCATTGGCCCTTTGCTTAAGAATAAATAAACTATTTATTGAAAGCGTAGAAAACGTCATAATTTGCAACAGTGTGTAAATATGTTGATGTATATCTATTTGTTATATAGATATGATATATACAGTACTTGTGTGTAGTATACTTCAAAGCCTGGATTGCTCTGCTATGCAACAGAAGACTAACACTTCCTCACTCTTGTAAAAAAATAAAAGTGTAGTTACTTCTATCAGCTCTTCAATAAAGAGGCACTTCACAAAAAAGGCAGGGGAACAAAAGGAAACCTGTTTGATTTTCTTTTCACAATTGTAAAATGCTGGGAGTGGGCCCACTTACACAAATGGAGAAATATAGTCGTCTGGGCAATAAGCTCTTTCTTGCAATGAAACCATCACTAATGCATTATCTTGATGTCTCTGCTCTCCACTGTTGGACAAGCAAATCTACAGCTAAAGCACAACCCGGTTTCCTGTCTCAGAAAGAAGAATTTTACACATGACGATGAGGACAAAAACGTGCATGTTTCATTAATTCAAGATGCTAGATTCTCATTTTGAAGTGTGAATGCAGTTGCGGATATTTAGATACTGTTTGTACCCTAACCCAATGTGGAAAATTGATTAAAAAAAGTAATGGATGAGTGGATGTTTAGATGCTATAGTGCTGACATTAATTATGAAGGTGATGAATATTTGTATGCATACCCCCTTTTCATTCAATTTAATTGGCTAATTATTTCCAGACAATTTCTGAATTATTTTAACCTTTCTTAACTCATTCACTTCCAGCCATGTGCAAAAATGTGTCCACTACAGTGCCAGGGTTTTTGACATTTTCACTCACATTCCAGGACCCATAGAATATTGAGATTTAGGACTACGTAAACATTCAATGCAGCGTAAAAAAAACATGAGACTCTCTTCTTTCAGCAGAAAAAAAGAGTTCATTCCTAAATTATATGAGTCTGGAGTTATATGAGCTTTAAATGAGGGCTCCAAAATACAATGCAATACGTACATATTGGTTTATATAGGGCTGTAACAACAGCTGAAGTGGTAACAAAACGCTTCCATTGAAAAAGTGAAATTATGCCCCTGATGGAAGGGAAAAAAACTTGCCAGAGGTCTGAGCAGCACTTTATCGGCACCCCCTGCAAGTAAAACTAAAACCAAAACAAATTTGAGAATGACGGTGAGTGAAGTTTTGGAGTGCTTTGCTGCAACTCAAAGTCACACAACGCTCGAATGGTAGCTTATGCATATTTGCAGTCACAAGTCCACTCTTCCATTTTTTTATGCAAGACAGGTTCACATAACCTTGTTTCTCCCAGAAGGGATGGACACCTGAACTTTTTCGATGGTAATAATAGACTGCCAACTATTGATTCTGGATTGAAGACAAATAGTACCTCTGATGATACAAATCGTGGTCCGATGCTGCAATTTTACTCAGGATTTAATCGGAAAAGTTAGGAGACTGTTTTTGTCAGTCGGTAAACAACTTTTGGGATGTAGATCTGTTTGTTTATATGGTGATGTTGATACTTTGGGACTGCCAATTTGTGGTTCTCCGGTTTCGGTTGTACTGCGTTCTGAAATGGGGCCTGCAAAGATAGTATAAGATCGAGCAACCATTTTATATGGGGCAGGGGTTTTGCCATGTGTGACAGAAAAAGGCTCCACAGCTGTCTCCTGAATCTTTTTGGCATCCATTAAATCAAGGGTCTCAAACTCCGGTCCTCGAGGGCCGCAGTCCTACATGTTTACCAAGTCTCCCTGTTGCAACGCACCTGAGGCTGCGTTGCAACAGGTGTGTTGCAACAGAGAGACAAACATGTAGGACTGCGGCCCTGGAGGACCGGATTTTGAGACCCCTGCATTAAATAGTTTAAATGTACAAGACGGTCTTCTGGTGGTGACTCTTGGTATTGCGAATAATCAAGAAAATCAAACCAAGCTAGCTGTTCCCTGACCCGAGATCGAATTCAGGCTGTGGAAGTGAGAGAACCAAATCTGCAAGACCGGTGGCTCCTCAAAAGACCCTATCCAGCCTGTTTTGAATGTTTCCCTGTTCTAGCATTCCAGTTTCAGATCACCTAATCAATACAACGTGTTGATCTTGCCAGCCGACAATGCTTGCTTTGCTGCGATCTGGATGGAAAAAAAAAGTGTTTCTCTACCTTACACTTTGTCAATCAGCGACTCAGACTTTCTGACGCTGTGAGCTTAATTTCTCCATCCACAGTTTCTCTATCTCTCCCTTTACGTTTCTCACCGTCTCTCTTTCTGTCTCTGTCTCTCTCGCTCTCTCTCGGCCAGTAGTTGTCCATCAGCAAGATGAGGGCCAGACACGAAGGTATCCTCGAAGGGTTAGATGCTGTCTGACAGCTCAGTGCTTGTTATCCAGGCCAGATATAGTGGCGACACGTTCGATTGCAGCTGTGCGCCGAGATGGTCAGAGACTCCACACGGAGCATATAAACAGCTCGAGTGTTCATCAGATCTTGAAAGCCTCCTTCTGATTGGAACTTTCCAACACTTTTCTACCTCTGGGTTTTTCATCAAATTCACATTGTATTCGTTCGGGTCCGTGATAGATGCAAAATGTTGCATTTCCTTCGATAGTGGCATTTGTTTTGTTGATTACATACAGTGGGATGCCTCCAGTTGTACTAAGGAAATTTAATGACAATCATCAATCTCGACTATGTGGTTTGCATCTTGTTTTGCATTAATGAAAACTGGAGTTTAAAATGACAAAAAGAATCATTAAAGAGGAATGTAATGATCTTGAAGCAGACTGGGCAGAATTAATAAATAATGATGCTCCCCAGAGAATAAACATGGACCGACACAAAGAGGAATCGCGTGTCCAGAGTGTACCGGAACACTTCATCATCATCAGGTCATAAGAAGGGATAATCAAATAGCACATCCAACAAAATGACAAAATGACAATTTACATAACACACAAGAACAAGATCAAAAAGACAAGGTAACAGCAATACTTACAAAAACAAGAACCAAAAGATTGAAACGACTTATGAACGACATTGAGAGATCTAAAAAAATAACATCTCAAGCATGAACAGCAAGCAAAGTCAATAATCAACAATTTAGCAGTTCTTAAATAGTGAGCAAAGTATTGATTGCGAACAAAGAACAGGTGCGCGTGATGGAGGGAAACACCCTCCACTCATGGATGGAGCTGGAACAAAAACAAAGACAGCCATGATAGAAACATACATGCTTAACATAATCATCAAAAGTGGTTTCATTTTTCCAATGTAGTGGTTGTTGTTTTTTTAGGGGGGGGGGGTTATGAGCACCCCTTATCCTTACAGCAGCCTTGAAAGCAGCATGGGCGAAGGGCATCCATTCAAAGAGAGCACATCGGAACCCAATAAAGAACAGAGTAACTGGAAGAGGGGAAAACAGGACAGAGAGCAATGGCTGCGCCATTAAGAAATAGCCTCTAAACTGCATCTGACAATAGGCGAGATTGCATCGGAGCACAATTCAACAAAAGCTAAAGTGACCATTTGAGAGGATGCGCCGGGGCATGGTGTTCCTCAATTGGGGTAGAGGAAAGCTGAGATGTTCGTATTTTATATAAGTATCCATAGTCCTCTATACTACCATCACGTTCAAGCAAGACGAGAGCAGAACAATGGGATCGAATGCTTAACCTTGGCGCTTTGCTATACTCATGGAGTGAAGCTGTTGGATATTTCCAGAGATTTGTTTGAAACATTCAGTTTTCTTAACTAACACATTTTCTTAACTTCACAAACACTACATAACTCTTGATAAAACAACAAATGTTAAAATAAAGAAACGAGTGGGCCACACTTTACTCTATGTTAGACAAGAGACAGAATTGAAGTTATCATATTTAAAAGTTTCATGCTTAGAAGGCCCACAATGGAAGCACAGAAAATCTGGGGTCAATCTGAGGTTAACAGACACAGCCTATTAAACTGTCATCTCCATGTAGGAGAGCTGGCCTTGGACTAATTTACAACATGGTAAACATGGTAAACTCCTTCACAGGAAGACCTCATTCGCCGGGTAACAAATCTATCAGTTCAGGGAAAGGACAAACAATTAAAATGTCTACGTTCTGTTGTTTTATATAGTTGTTGGTGCTTGGGACATCCAGGGGT
Source organism: Hippocampus bargibanti (assembly GCF_051943395.1). Lineage (NCBI taxonomy): Eukaryota > Metazoa > Chordata > Actinopteri > Syngnathiformes > Syngnathidae > Hippocampus > Hippocampus bargibanti. Next base: position 26,083,281 of record NC_142736.1, on the reverse strand, counting down.
GTGGTATTCAAATCAAGAAGACTACGTTTTACTAATGCATGACCTAAATTTGCATATACAGTAAAGTCTCGTTATATCGTTATTCTCGGGAGTCGGAAAATAAATCGATATAACCGGACTATCGATATATCCGATCATGCGGGCATGTAATTTTCTCCTTGAGTTCATAGAAATAGTATCGTAATAAGCAGTACTATCGATATAACCGATATCGATATAACGAGACATTACTGTACTCTCAATAAATAGCTTGGCATAGGGCTGCATAAGATGGGCGTCTGTCATGAACGGCTACGTCCCCTGCCGGCAGTAAAAGACGATTTTCCCGTGTTCGAGCCTTTGTTCACATTGTCCGACCGAACATCTCTGACACTCTATCGCCACCATAAGGCCTTCCCAAAAATATGCTCAAGGTGTGAATGGCGAGTTTTACTTCTAACAATGCTAAAAAAATTAGTCCTAGAGACAATGTACGTACAACGACAACGTGATTTGAAAACTCCCGGATCCGACAATGCACTTGTGTCTCAATTAGGATGTCAACATGTAGATGCCAAATTTCTTTCTATATTGCTCTTCATTGCCTGTACACATAAACATTTGAAGATAACCAAATTTGATTGCATCCTGTATTAGTATTGCAATAATTGGGGCATGGTGTATGTTGCATTTTGTCCAAAGTGCAACAGAAATGGATGAAGTCAAGTGTCAGGGGAAATCACATTAAATACAAGTAGCCTTTATTACAATTTCGTTGTACATTTTAATACCGAGACTTGGGAATCTTTAGTGAAACAGCACAGTCATGCTAAAATAACACTCAATGGTCTAATATAATTGCATAGTACCCCTTTAAAAAATCTTGACTCACAGTGAATTAAAAAAAATCACTTAAGTTTAACTAATTTGCACTTGTAATAAACCTTGAAACCGCTTTTACTGATTTGTACGCTCTTCAAGCACAAATTACTGCCGTGACAAGTGTCCCCCGCATTTTGTGCTGTTTTCCCGCTCACTCCCATTTTGTAGGATGTGAGGCATAACAAAGGCCAGCGGAGCCACTATATTGGCAATCACACATGTGCCTCAATATTTAATGAGTGGAGTAAATTAGCCATACAAAGCAATCTATTGAGGCCTTTCCTCTCCACCTTGCTGATACACACACACACACACGCACATGCACACACACACACACACACACACACACACACACACACACACACAAATGGATGACACAGCTGAGCCTCGGAATTTTGCGGGTTGGATTTAAGGACTGAAAGCCACATGCACATGCACGCGTTGTACATTTCATTTACATTTTCTATGAAAAATAGTATTTTTTCGGGAAACAAAACTACTGCTTCCTACATTCAACACTCGCTAGCTATATCCTCTGGCTAACTACTTGAGTGGTTAGCCAGATGAAATAGCTAGCGAGCCTTATCCTGCCTATTTTAGCTCTGTCCCTATTCCAACACACCTGATTCATGTGATTATGATCATTTTAGGCATAGACAGAGCTTGCTGATGAGTAGTTAGTAGTTGAAGTAGTTAGAGATATAAAAAAAGGCAGGAAGTGGCTTATGATGAACCGGAGTTCCTTGTCCCTGTTGTACATTGACTGAATAGCTCATCCAGTGCCCTCAGCGATGTCATCCCCACACTCGCTACACTAAAGCTGATTCGCCGGGATGACGAGACATGTCGCCATTCCACCGGTCTGCCATTTTAGCTCAAGTCACTCATTCATTCGTGTCGCCCTTCATCACAAAGACTCTCAAAGGGCTCCACACACCCCGTAATCTCAACTCCCAGGAGGGCAAAAAAGCATTTTGTGTCTGACTTGGTTACTCATGAAGATAATATACTTCGATATACTTAAAGAGAGCCCGGGAGGAACCACCTCTGAGCACCACTCGCGGCAATCAACTTTAGCTCTTCATTTTGAAAAAGCTTGATGCAGCCAAGCTCCACTCGCTCTTAGCGGTGTTCCCGAACGCCGAGGAACAATTTACATTTAATGCTGCGGTCTCAAAGCAGATGCTGTATCATAAAACAGATGGTCCCGCTCTATAGACACAGTTTCCTATCGCCTTTTAAAGTTTGATTTGTTTTATGGTTAAAAGTGTAGGTTCTGAATGGCGATCAAGAGTTTTATGCTCGTGTGAATCAACCGGATAAACATATTTGTTGATTGGAGTTGAGCGAAACCTTCAAAGTTAACTCATTCACTGCCAGACGATGTGCAAAAATGTGTCCACTGCTGTGCCAGGGTTTTTGTCATGTTCACTGAAATTCCAGGATCTGCAGAATATTGAGTGTTAGGACAACATAAACATTCAATGCAGCATAATAAACCTTAGACTCTATTCTTTCATCAGAAAAGAAGTTAATTCCTAAATTATATGGGTCTGGAGTTATCTGGGCTTGAAATGGAGGAGACTGTACAAAAGGTAAATGCTGCCCCCTCGTAGGAGGGAAAAGGCCATGGCCAGCGCTTTATCGGCACCCAAGCATGAAAGAACAAAACCCGAACAAATTTGGGAATGGTGCTCCACATCGTGCTTTTTAATTCCCGAATAAATTCGGGAATGGTACTGAATGAGTTAAACACAAAATTATTCTGAGATGACCCCGAAAGCATTTGAGAGAGGAATTGATTTTTACACTTTTTTCTATTCCAATAGTGCCAATTTTTCACTTCACAGGGATTTGAAGTGTTTTTTTTTTCCATTGCATTTTTTTTTCATTTGGACGTTATCTATGTATTACAGACAGGGTTAAAACCTCCAAATTGTTGGCATTTAAGGCTGTAAATGCTGCGGATCTCGAAATGACTATGGCTTGACGCCCTGGAAGCACCTTGAGTGATTCTGCTGCCAAAATGATAGACGTATTTGAACAGCACCTCAAAGGCATAACAGGTCTTGTCTGAAGTGTTTGGAGGTTGATAAGAACCGATAACATCTGCATTTAATGGACAGACACATAAAGAAATGTCTTTCTAGAGGTGAGTCTTACTCTGTGTGTGTTTCTGTGCGTGTGTGTGTTCTACCCAGATCCATATTTATTATTCCACTCTGAGCAGTGATTGCCGAGGCCAATGTAACAGACTGCTAAGAGGGAAGCACGGGGTGGAAGGGCAGCTTGTGACCATGGGGGGGGGGGGGGGGGATTGTCTGACTTGATTTCTTCATCAGCAGGTGCCAAGGTCCCCTGACGCAGTCACAAGCACGCACATGCAACCTGCTCAGAGAATGAAGCATATGCATGCGCAGGCATACACCCACACACTCATTTGCAGGCCAATGAGGGTCCGGCAACGCTTGCTCAGGTTTCATGCTGAGGCAACCCCTCGATTTGTCCATATGATGACTTTGGATGGGCATCTCGCCTTATTTTCCGCCCTACTTATTCAACTGATAATTAAATAAGACTGAATGTTTCTTCTATTTACCGCAGATGCCTTAACTGTTGCTATGGGTCAATGACATCACGGCTTTGGTAAAGACTACGTTTGCTTTGATCACTAAAATGTAAGGCTCTTTTTAAAATCTATCAATGTTAAGATTTTTGTTGAAAACTAATTGAAGCCATCACCCCCTCACATGATCATTAGCTCATTCGCTGCCATTCACAAATTTATTCAGGAATTACAAATATGACGTAGAGCGCCTTTGTTCGTATTTGTTCGGGTTTTGTTTTTTTCTTGTTTGGGTGCCGATGAAGCGCTGGCCATGGCCTCTGGCAATGTTTTCCCATTCCACAAGGGGCAGCATTTCCATGTTTCCATGTTAGCGCTTTGTTCCAGCTTCAGCTGTTGTTAAAGCGCTATATGAACCAATATGTATGTATTGCATTGTATATTGGACAGCCGCTCTTATTTCAAGCTCATATAACTCCAGACCAATATAATTTAGGAATGCACTCTTTTTTCTGATGAAAGAAGAGAGTATAAGGTTTCTTACGCTGCATTCAATGTTTATGTAGTCCTAAAACTCAATTTTCCGTGGGTTCTGGAATTCGAATGACAATGACAAAAACTGTGACGTGCGGTGAGGTTCATGGCTGGTGAGGCACTGATGTCATCACAGTCAGATTTACAAACATGAACTCGACATGTCAGCATTCTTTATATGGTACAGTAAAGTCTCGTTATATCGATATTCTCGGGAGTCCGAAAAAATATCAATATAACCGGGACTATCGATATATCCGACCCTGCGCGCATGTAATTTTCTCCTTGCGTTCATAGAAATAGTATCGTAATAAGCGGTACTATCGCTATAACCGATATCTGTATTTACAAACTGTAGCATTGAAAAAAAGAATTAAAAAACAAAACCTTATCGTGTTACCTTTATTTATAAATGAAGTCCATGCGCCGCTCCTTCTGAAGAAAGGCATCGATAACTTCTTTGTAGAAGCCTTCCTTATCTTTCTTCAGTTTTAAAAGTCTCTCTGTCTCAGTGGAGATCACTGCCAGTGAAGAAACTTGTCGTTGATCAGTCCTGTTCCGACTTGATGCTGTAGTAGCTGGAACAGTGAGCACGAGCTGGAGCAACTTTGTCGCCTCAGGAATAGTTTCAATGGCCAAAAAGCGGTTTCTTGCTGGACATCCACACAGCCAGCCTTTTCGTGTGTACCAGTCCGTCTTCTGTCCCGTTGTTTGAAGCAAACCTTTTAGCTCCGGTGTTGGTCTTGCTTTAATTATTATCTCCTGCTTTGATTGAAAGTCCAGTTGAGAAAATTCTTTCAATTTAGATATGTAATCCTCCATTCAGAAAAATAAGGCCAAGAAACATGAAAAAATGACTGGAGGTTGCACTTAACTAGCTAGCTGTTTACTGTAGCTTCCTGTCATTAATTCTATTATTCAGCACCCTAGGAGTCGCAAGAAGAATCTCTGGAATCACCAGCGCCCCCTGTCATGAGGCAGGAGAACTGTGTGCCTCACATATGCACACATTTTGATCAAAATACAATAAAATAAACACTGTAGTACAGTGTTTATAATGTACAGTCACTGTACATTATATACACCAAACTGTAGAAATTTAGTTCATATATTAAAAGTGTTTGAACACGAATAGCGATATGCAGAGGGACAGCCATGCGGTCTCACTGCAGAGCAAGCCAGCACAGTTAGCATAGTCATTGTGCAATCCATGGTGAGGCTGAGCCCGCTGCTCCCTCACCGCTCGTCTCTACTTAGTATTTGAATGGTAAATGTGAAAATTCAGCGATTTTGAAAAAAAAAAAAATCAAAAAATGAAGTAAAATGGAAAAGAACTTCAAAGTACAAATGACTAAATAAATATAACTGTTTAATTTATTTTTTCATTTGATATTTCCATGATGACAGGTGAGGCACGCCCCTGACAGCACGTCACTGACAAAAACCCTGGCACTGGAGTTGCCACATTTCTGCACACGGTCTGGCAGTGAGTGAGTTAAATATCAATACAAGTGATAAATGTTTCCCAAATCATTGCTCCTATATTGTATCCATTTTAAATTACCTTCATTTGTCCCTGTCACACAACTCGAGTCATAAACAAATATTTGTAGAAAGAAATTAACCAGACATGAAGTGTGCTTCATACGTGGCATTTGTACATGCATACAGGTACGTGTGCACAATATGTATGCGCAGTATTTCCCAAGGAGCGCCGCAACAGTTGATTATTTTCTCACTCCTCTGACCTCGGTGTCACATCGGGCCGAGCCAGTTATGAGTGGCAGAGGGAGTCCCTTAAGTAAATGATACAAAGCATGCATTATGGATTCTCACGCAGGTAAACAGGACCCTTTGACCTTTTGAACCACTGGAGTAGAGACACAGAAGAAAAAGTCACCCCCCCCCCCCAAAAAAAAAGCCTGGTGGCATTTTTTAAAACATCAATATGTGATAAGGGGGGGGGGGGGGTATCTGATGAGGGGCCTCAGAATATAAATGTGTTTTTTGTAGCAATGAGCCCAAAATATCCCCAATACAATATCTATATAGTATATATAAACGGTTCAAATGTGAATATACTGCAGTTTCGTGATACTTTGTGTGGTATTATGGGATATGTGTTAACTGTGTAGAAGTCACAGACGATTGCAGATAAAATCTTGATCGGATCAAAATGGACCCAAAAAAATACATAAAAAAAGGATTAGTGTCATATTTAATCAACTGACACTATCAGTTTGTCTTACAATGATGTGAGACCACAGATGGTGTATATGCCAGTAGGATTTTTTTTCTTTCACACATATTAAACTGTTTATATGAATCAAAAAGTCCATTATGAATCAATTTCACGGTTTATGATCCCGCACTAACTTCTCCCAACAATTTATCTGTCAGCTTTGTGACACATCTGTGAGGTCATGGTTCATCTTTATCCAACCAAAATTGCTACGTGAACAGTAGAACTGAATGTGTTGGTGACTGCAAAGCGAATGGATGATCAATTGTGGGATTTTTATTAAATTTGTTTCCAACTTGACCTTTTGGCTATGTCACGTCTACATCGCCCATAAACGCTCATTTGTCATCCATCACTACACCTGCCCCTCACACTATCCAAATGACCCGTGTCATCCGTTGAGAGCTTCAAGTTCCTGGGAATCACAGTCTCCCAGGACATGAAGTGGAAAGTCAACTCTGATTCGATCCTGAGAAAGGCCCAACTTCCTGAAGAGCACCACAGAAGGTGCTCTGATAATTCTACACGGCAGTCATCGAATCGATCCTGTGTTTTTCTGTCACCGTTTAGTTCGAGGCCCCGCCAAAAATGGACAAAATACGACTTCAAAGGACAGTTAGGACGGTGGAAAAAAATCATAGGCACCGCCCTTCCCTCTCTCAAGGACTTGCAGACTGTAAGAACCAAGACAAGGGCACGGACAATCCTACTGGACCCTCCGCACCCTGCCTACCACCTTTTCCAGCGCATTTCCATGCGCATCAAATCCAGCAGACATTTAAACAGCTTTTTCCCCCAAGCCATTAACTCTCTAAACAGTAACCCAAATATAACTGTATCGTGCCTCAATTTTGCATAGGAACAGCATCCCGTTATAATCATTGTAGCTCTAGCTCTGTACTCACTTGAACCACTGTGACTAATCTCCAGCGCTAGACACTTTGAGGCGCTCAAGGACATCTGCAAAATTGCACACTTGTTTTACTACAAATATGGTGACTGATGACTTTAAAATGGTTCAATGATTTTCTGCACCAACTGTTATTGGATTTTATTCTACCACTGACCATTTTATCTCTGCTTGATACCTTGCACATTGTTTCAGTTGTTCCTGAGAGGTAGCACTTATTAGTGTCCTCCATACTTTTTTTTGTTCTCTTTTTTTATGAAGACACTATAGTGCAGCGTGTGTTCTACATACTTGGCCAATAAAGATGATTCTGATTCTGATGAGGAAACTTCCTGTGGGAGATGTAGAAGCACCCCAAAAAAGGCATCATAGATCACTTTGGACTGAGCCATTCCATGTAACACGACTTGACTGTCACCTCTTACGTAAATTGAGACATGAAATCCACATGAGTGACTAACCCACTTCCTTCAGAGATCCACTTTTTTAAGGTGAGTTTAGAACAAGTCCCAAAGTGGACATCTTGAGAAAAAAATAGCCTGGGGTATTTGTCATTGTCATCTGTGAGAAAGCACCGCATCTCAGGGATTTGTCATTGTTAGGCCAGACTGCAGTGGCTAAGTTTTTCCTTCAAATGGGTTGCTACAAAAAAACAAAAAAACAAAATATACTCCAATCTCTAGACTTTAGAGGTTGGAGTATGTATTTTTTTTCTAGAGTAACAATGACAACCAAGCATACAATGGAGGTTTAAAGGATAACCGGCGTCACTTTTTTGTTTCCTAACTGACATCAGAAAAACGTTTTATAGCATCTAAAATACCCAAAACACTCAGTATGATAATTTTATTCGAATGCAAAAGACCAATAAAAATGACTTAAAGTGTCCAAAATTGACAAAAAAATTGAGCTGCGAATTGGGCATTTTCAGAAAGTCCCGCCCCAGTTCGTGACGTCACGCCAAGACGTCTTGCATTGCTGGAGAATCAAAACAATGGCTTTCAGATACGGAGAATATGCTTTCTTGTTACACATCCAGTTATGAAAATGATTCAAATAGTTCTGAAGAGGAAAGCATACATGTTTGCAATCGGTTAAAGAAATACTTGCGTATCAATTCGAGCCGTCAGGACTGCAATGTAGCGTCCCAGAAAATGCACAAGATTGCCACCGAGCTGTTGTGTGGAATGAATCAGCCCATTCCCATAGGCTGATAAATTCCTCACATGGAGCTTGGTCGCCCTCTTCTAGCGCAACACGAGGTTTTCAGACCAAACAAGCATTGACGTGATGGAAGGACTGCTACAGTGTGTCCGTTTTTTCTGTCAGGGGCGTTCCTTCAGTGACGTCGTACGGACTTGTCAACAACTCAAAAACAAGACTTCCGGAATATTCAGCACAAGTCTTAAAACGTAAAATATAGCTATATGCAGTGGAATCTTTGTAAAATACGCTCAGTAAAAGTCATTTGAAGCCATTTTACAAATTATGGACACAACTTGTCCGGAGACGTCGGTTGTCCTTTAAACAACTGTTACGGTGATTCAAGTGCATCATCTACCTATGCTATTTCCTTCATTGAGGCAGCGGGTGTTTAGTTATTTTAAGAGACATGTAGCAGATTTGAACTTGAATCTAGTGGTAGATATGACAATCACTTTGAAATATATTTCTTTATTAATACTAGTGTCACTGCCAGACATGTATGACGTGTAAATAGTAACCAATGGATGTCTGACAGTTTTTTTGTCTTTTCCGATGAAGTTCCAGGAAATAAATATATATTTTTTTTTTGCATTGAAAGGATGATATTTGTTCTTACTGGGGATTTGTTCTCAAAGTTTTCTCTCAAACTGTAGAGTAAGAGACAATTATTATTCATCAAGACTGATGACAAATGAAAACATTGGATTGTGTTTTTTTGTGGTCATCTGACTTGCGGCCGCAGGTTTTGGACACTCGAGTGAAGTTGTTTGAGGAAGCAGTCTGGGGTCATGTAATTTTGGGCTGCTATCGCGGAATTGTTTAAAAAGCTGCTCGGTGGCAATGAGATCTACCCAGAGTTCCTAAAAACTCCGGATGCCCGATTGTACAGTATTGTAACATTAATTGTTTGTTTTCTAACCATGTTTTACGCTTACACTGTTTATTGTGCCTCTCTTCCTTTACCTCTCCAGTTTTGTTATAGTCTGCTTTGGGAGAAATGCTGAGAAAGTCAATAGTTTGATCAAAGTTGGATAAGGGCCTGTTTATTAACATTGACACAGTGTGCCAATGCACATTTTGTGTGTGCGTGTGTGTGTGTTTTAAAAACCTCATTTCAGTTAATTTGTCCTTTTAAATAATGATAAAAAGCAACAAAAATAAATGCAGCAAAAAGAGAACTTGGCTCAATTTTTCAACACTCGCCTTTCCTATTTAAAGGTCTTAAGAAGAAAAACGACAATATTTTGGAAACACTAATTAGCTGATATTTTTTAATAATAATAATAATACATTTCATTTCTAAGCGCCTTTCAAAACTCTCAAGGACACTTTACAGTCACAGGATTAGTTTTTCTGCGGGTGAGCAGCGGCAGCCACACGTGCCAGCGTTCACTCAACCGGGTCAACATAGAAGGCTATTTTAGAATGTACAAAGTGCATAATTAATTAGCCAAGAAACTTAAATGGCTTCTGGGGTGTTCAGCATTAATTGCCTAGGAAAATTAACATATCCGCCCCATCATTTTTTTTTCTACCCAACAGTGATTTAAACACTGCAGGATAGGTAGAGAGGAAGAGTCTTGCTTCAAGGGGGCCTGATAAGGTCATGAACTCCAAAACTTTACAACTTTATTTATCATTTTACTTATGGTTTTATTGTTATGTGCTGTGTTCTATTGTTTTTATTGTGAAGTGTCCTTGGGTGTTTTGAAAGGCGCTTGAAATAAAATGTATTATTATTATTATTATAAGTAGATGTGATGGTATTATGCAGTCTAGAAAAGCAAGAGGCGTTGCCGTGACTTGCCGCTGTTAACAGCCTACTTGGTCCGACTGCCTCCCCAATTTAAGGTGACATTTTCCTGCCGAATCTGAGTCATTCCTGCGATTTTCTCGCAAGAATACTTCACCACACACGACAGATTCAATTCTCAAACTGCAATCTAGTCAGGATGCGTATAAAAACAAAATGAGGCATTATAGTTCATTCAAATGAGGCTCCAATTGATGCTCCATGCTATGCTAACAGTTATATGCAGTGTTTAGTGCTATTTTCTTCTTGGATTTAACCCTACAATCGACAAGGAAACCAATACAGCCAAACATTCAAGGGACCTCCTTAGGAAAAAAATTATTCAAGGGCTTTCAATGTTGTCAAGGAATTCTCATACTCAAGCAGTAGTCGCAGGAAGGACGCCATGTTGGTAGCCCTTCAGCCTTGCACTTGCCAAGCAGGTCACTCCTCTCCAAGGTCTTTAACCAGTATTTTGCTTGGTTGAACATCCCATAATGCCTACTCTGTAGAATAGGGCCGCTCGATATAGCTGTGACTTGGGAAGGTGTCTTCAATTCTTTTAAACTGGAAGCAACCTTTGTAGTGGCCTTGTTTCATTACCAAGCTTTTAATGGTTTGAACTCCATTCCAGCTCCCTGGGTGAGCTCCACCAAATCTTCTTCAAATTCATCTGCCCTCTGAGAATGACCTGCCAAGTTGTCCATAGAGACCACTCAGCATGACTTTCCGTTTTGGCTTCTCCACTGTCTTGAACAGACGAATAATCCAAGTCTCAATTCCAACCAGATGTACCTATTTTTGTTGAAATATGAAATGTTTTCTTTTTCGGCTGAAGCTCTCAGTCATACAGGCGTAGTACATCGATGAAAAGGTTTCTTCAGCCGTCATCTGTACTTCTTTGAAGGTGTCGGACGTTTCGCTCCTCATCCGAAACGCTTCTTGAGCAAACTAAAAATGTGCTGGTAGCTCTGGCCCTATATATACAGTAATACCTCGGTTTACGAACCCCTTGGCTTACAAACTTTTCGATTTAAGACGTTAAATTCATGAAAAATTTACCTTGGCATACAAACTATTTTTCAGGATGCACACGAAGCGCCACAATGAGTGATGTGTCGTTCGCGAACGAGCCCGTTCTCCTAACAAGAAAATGGCAGCCGACTTGTTTTTCTCCTCTATTCCCCGCCCCAGTCTTCAGTTAAAGCTACATGATTGGTCAAGAAGGCAGCAGTGAGGGGGCGTTAAACATTAAAGAGACATGCAGACAACAGAGAGACAACAGTGAAATTTGGACTTGTTTCAACTTTGATAGTTCAAAGGCCGAGTGTAGACTGCAAGGTTAAAATATCCCATCAATCAGTCTCCACAAATAACCCGCACAAGCCATCTGTACACCTGATGCAAAAAGCTATCAACCCAGCTAAACAGAACACAATTGATGAGGAACGAGGTAAAATTATCACAGAGAAAGCACCTACAAGGGATTATTCCCCAAGATGGTGAAAGAAGAAGGCTATGTTCCTCATCAATTGTTTAATGCTGATGAAACCGGCCACTCCATTCCATCAAGCCATCAACGACCATCACAAAGGTAAATAAAACAACTTTATTATACTGTACAGTTTATTTCTTTAATTATCATACCATAGCACATTTATTATACATAAAATAAGGTATATTTTGTGTAGTTTTACGGCTTAGAACATTAGAAAGTAGAAAATTATGTTTTATGGGGACATGGGAATGGATTCTCATTGTAATGGTTTCCAATGGGAAATAATTTTTGGGATACACACTTTTCGCCTTACACACTCTGTCTGGGAACCAATTAAGTTCGTAAACCAAGGTATCACCGTAGTTGAGTGACCAAGACTGAGAGAGCCCTCAACATGAAGACTTGTTTGCGATGAGGATAATGGCGACAAAGAAACAAAATGCAAATGAGCCTTAATAATGTTCAATCCTGGATTTCTACAGACAGAGGTGGCGGTGACAGACAGTCTGCTTTGATAGGTTCCTTCTCTAAGGTTGTGGCCAACTCCCTGAAGCTAATCTGATTACTTCTTTTGTTTTGTCTGATTACGTTCTATGACTGGCCATGATTGCTCAATTCGCTCTGGTATCACCTCAACAGCATGACTAAGCCTAGACGGTAACAATCTTAGAAGTCTGTTGTGTCCCAGAGTCTCTGCGGCTCTTGGGTGCTCTGTAGCACTGGCCGTGTGGCGGCATTTTAAAGTGTTTGTTGCTGGGGTCAGAATTGTCCGAATGTCATTTGGGGCTCTGATGAGGTAGAGCTGGCAAAAACATTGAAGCTGATTGCATGCAACCCACATATAAATACAAAATCAAGATTAGGAAGTTGTTCAAGGCAATCCATTTTGAAACCAAATTAATTGTTCAAATACATTCCATCTGTTTTTCCTAAAAACAAACGATATTTGACCAGTGCGCCAGCCAGCTATCCAGCTCATATGGTGCCAACCCCCCAAGCCCTCATATCAGACGACCAGGTTGTGAGTCATTGATCTGAGCAAACCAATACCAAGCATCTCCATCTCCCAGCAACTCGCAGTGGGGCTCCATCTGGGTGCGCGTGTGAGCATGTGTGGTTGTGTGTGTGTGTCTCAGATCCTGTCCGGGGCCTATCACCACACCGCAGGTGGTGACCATCTGGATCCCGCCGCTCTAGCGCTCAGCATGGTTGCTTGTGTTTGGAGAGAGCTTGCATGTGTTTATGTGACAGTGATCATCATTGGTGGTGATGCTTTCTATGTTCGACTGTGTGTCATGTAACCAGGACAAAACAGTAGTTCTCATTTGATCTTGAGATAAACAGATTGAAATGTGGTTATATTCTTTAACACGGTTGGCCAACAAGCGGAAGAGAGGCCATGGGGCTGAATACTAGTCAAGTGGTAGCAAGGTGCTTGTTGCTTTTGGCTTACTGCTGCCTGTCAAATTTTGTGTTGTGGGTGTGAAATGTGTGTGAAATGCACCAGATCAATTTCTTACAGTTGCTCAGAAGCTTTGCCTCTCACGCTTCACTCTCCAAGTGAGAAGTTATGACACTCCATTATTTTAAGGGGAGGGTCGGTTTAGCCAGATTAAAATCCATTCTGGTCCGATAGAGGCTAGAAAACAACGTTTTAACCGACTGGTTTGAAATTTGCAGTAGTTGTAATGGTTTCTTAAATGTTAGGTCAGCTCATAATGTCTTCTGGAGTTCCACGACCTTATCTACTGTCAAGATGCCCGCCTATCTTTTTAGAACACAGCTGTCAAAATCAAGACCCTGGGTGCCAAATCGAGCCTGCCCCATTATTATTGGGAACTCTGACTTGCGGCCCCATTATGGGGCAATAAGAGGCATTGACCATTAGAGGTAATCAGACAGTACAAAAGAAGTAATCACATTAGCTTCAGGGAGTAGTCCACTGCTCCCCCAGCCTTAGAGCAGGGACTTTTCAGAGCAGAGATCTGGCACTGCCGCCTCTGTCCATTAGGGATATATATTAGGCCAGAGTTACCAGCACAGCTTTAGTTCGCTGACGAAGCTCTTCGGATGTGGAGCAAAACGTCTGACACTTTCAAAGAAGTACAGATGACAGCCAAGGAAACTTTTTCACAATGACAGTCATTATTCTCGACTTCTAATTTGAAAACTACTTATTCATTTATTTGTTGTGCACTTTATATGTAATATGTGGAGGGGATGAAACATTCGAATGACTTCCCCAAATTCAACGGCCCCCGTGAGGAAATCGTAACTTCAATGTGGCTGTGGCAAAAAAAAAAAACGAGTTTGACAACCTTGTTTTAGATCAATGAGTTGTTTGTGTACATGTTTCTCTGAAGGTCCATTTCAATTTACATCTTACCAAAAAAAAGCATCTGAAGTACGGCCTACATTTTTCTTCAGCTACTCCTGGGTCGGTGTTATGAATGTCCTGTGTTCACATGCTTCGGGGACACGTGCTTAGAGTTGATTTACACTCTTGTGGACAAGCCCGGAGCTGCTGTTCTCACCTTCTCAGTGCAACTTTTTTCACCGTAGTATCAATCATCACAGCAACGAACAGGCCCAGTGCTCACACACCTTTGCCCTTGTGCGCATGTGTCAGCGTGTTTTTCTATCTCACGCATGTACTGTACTTCCACGAGCACTGTACTTCCAGTTTTGTGTACGAACATGCTTACCATCTCTTGTGTCCACAAAGCACAGCGAGATTACCCTCTTACATCAAAGGAAGGTGGCCTGGGAAAGAAAATGGAGGGAAGAAAAGACATTTGGGCTCATAAATAAGGGTTGTGGTGCCGGTGACTCCAACAATATGTGGAATCTACAGAGCATTATTAATTTTCAGGAGGTTTGTCAGAGATGTTTGGTCGTGCACTGTGGACAAAGGCTCGAACACAGGAAGTGTTTATTTTACTGCAGGCAGGGGACATAGTAATTCATGAGTGACGCCCAACTTTTGCAGCCCTCTGTGAAGCTATTTATTGAGAGTATATGCAAATTTATGTGATACATTAGTAAAACATAGTCTTCTTGATTTGAATACCACACACCTGGACGTCCCAACCACCAAGAACTATAAAACAACAGAACGTAGTATTTTAATTGGTTGTCCTTTTCATGAACTGATAGATTTGTAACCTGGGGAATGACCTCTTCCTGTGAAGGAGTTTATCAAGTCGTAAATTAGTCCAATGCCAGATCTCCTATATGAAGATAAATATGATAACTTCTATGCTGTCCATTATCTATCTAAGTTCTAGAGAGAATACATTTTTGATCATGTGCTACCTTCATTCATCCTGAGAAATGAATTTGGGGAACTTTAGAATGACACAAGTGGTGTTATGAAGACACTGATAGTTGAGTGGTACATTTCCCTAATTACAGAAAAGTTAGTGTGGTTTCAATTCCCACTCAGTGACAGTCGACTCTGCTCGACTCCGTTTCCCTGTGGACAAGACCAGATTGAGCGCTATGAAAAATACACAAATAGACGGCTTGTGTTATAAATTCACGTCTGGATTTACAATGTTCCACAAACATATTTCTGTTTTTTTTTTGCATTGGAAAGCTTTTATTAATTAACATTAAAGAGCACAAATCTTCTTTTCCTTTGGGCTTTTTCCTTCAGGGGTCGCCACAGCGAATCAACGTCCTCCATCTAACCCGGTTTTGTGCATCTTCTTCTTTCGAATATGAGTTGTCCCTCTCATGTACTCATTCCTGATCCTATCCAACCTGGTCACTCCAAAAGAAAACCTCAACATCTTCAGCTCTGCTACATCCAGCTCTGCTTCCTGTCTTTTCTTCAGTGGCACTGTCTCCAGTCCAAACATCATGGCTGGTCTCACCACTGTTTTATACACTTTTCTTTTCATTCTAGCTGAACCCCTTCTATCACACATCACACCTGACATTTTTCTCCAGCCGCTCCAGCCGCTCCAGCCGCTCCAGCCTGCCTGGACACGCTTCTTCACCTCTTCCACACTCTCCATTGCTCTTGAGAGTTGACCCCAAGTACTTAAAATCCTCCACCTTCTTTATCTCTTCTCCCTGTAGCATCACTCTTGCACTTGGATCCCTCTCATTCACACACATATAAAGAATATAAAGAAGAACACACACATTAAAGAGCACAAATGAGAAATGATTATTGATCAACTGACCACAAAGTTTATTGTGAAATATTTTTCCGATGGTGTCTCTTAAGCTTAAGTTTTATGTTTACTCCACTTCATCCTCTGCTCTGTGCCGGTTTGTTACAACGGTGTTTACACATCGTAATTGATTGAGGTTTATACACTTGTCAAATGCTGTCATCTTGTATTGGAAACATCATGATCCTGTCCCAATACTGAAAGTGTTTCTTTGTGCTTGATTTTAATAGCTACAACACGTCAACCTCACAAGAGATCCGCCATTGCAATATTATCTTTATCTTCGCTCTTTTGTCTCCACTTTCCCTCTCTGAGTTTATTGTCTGCTTCTGAACCACTTTTTTTCTTCTTCTACTTCTCTCGAATCCATCTGCTTGTAGCTAATCAGTATCTAATCTCAGTTTTAATTCTGCCGCTATTAACCTCGTGGTTGTTTTACAATTAGCCTCCACACACACACACACACACACACACACACACACACACACACACACACACACACACACACACACACACACACACACACACACACACACACACACACACACACACACACACAAACGAGGGCTCTTGCACACATGCACAATGGATTGCCTTCTGAGCTAAATTGTGCTTTATTTCCACATTGAGAGAGATATGCGGAGTTAATTACAGGGTGCAAATGAGGCTCAAGAAGGATGGCTGCGCACTCGGGAAATGAATGGATACTGCTCGCAATACAAATTCGAATCTTAGCACTCCTTCTCATTCACAAATCAACGACTAAAATGCAAATCCTCCTATCTGCCAGATTTTAATTTTGGCCGCCGATCGATTTTGGCCTGACTAAACTTGATGAAAGGATTACAGCCCACAATTCTTTACAAAGAGGTATGACACACAACCACGCACATAGACAGGTAACACCCGATTTACGACCGGTGCGAGTTAGCACCACCAGCACTTACGACCATGACCGGACCTTTTTTTTTTTTTCCTACGGCTGGGGCAACTACGGTGGCAGCCCGGCAACGCTGTTGAGGTCTGCAGCGATGCATTTGGTAGACTCGAGATGGTCCTTCTTGTTTAGATTGAACAAGTAGGATGTGTATTTTCCGGAGCACAGAGAGCAACCGCTTCTCTCAGCATTGTATAAGAAGTATGTTTTTTTTTATCTTAACAGGGAATATGACAGCATTGCACAAAATAAGGATACAAAAGAACTGTTTCTTCACAAACGCGTACGGCAATTTTGGCCAGCCAGTGCATGATGGTGTCGCGCTACATGTCACAGTGGCATAATAATAATAATAATAATAATAATAATAATAATAATAATAATAATAATAATAATAATAATAATAATAATAATAATAATAATACATTTTATTTCAAGCGCCTTTCAAAGGTCTCAAGGGCACTTTACAGTCACAGACAAGCATAGATACAATAATAAATAAAATAGAATTATAAATAGAATACAAGAAATAAAATACAATTATAAATAGAAACAAGAGATAGAACTACACAGAAAATGCCGTTTGAAATCGGTGGGTTTTGAGATGGGACTTGAAGGTAGGAAGAGAATCGATGTTACGAATGTTGGGAGGAAGTGAGTTCCAGAGTTTGGGGGCAGAGTAGCTGAAAGCTCTGTCCCCCATTGTGCTCAGATGAGCAGGGGGCGCACACAGAGGTGGAGGGAGGAAGAGGATCTGAGGGAACGAGAGGGAATAGAAATTAGAAGGTCAGATAGGTATGAAGGGGCAAGATTATGGATAGCTTTAAATGTATAAAGAAGAATTTTAATGTTGATTCTATATTTGACCGGGAGCCAGTGGAGCTCTTGGAGGACGGGGGTGATGTGGTGAAAGGATGAGGTTCTGGTGATGATCCGGGCTGAAGAATTCTGGACGAGTTGAAGTTTGTGGAGAAGTTTATGAGGGAGCAATGACTCTCATCTCCTCCCTAATGGCTTTCTTGAATTCCGTGATGGTTCAGGGGTTCCCTGCGTAGACTCTGTCCTTAAGATAGCACCAAAACCTGTCCCAAGATTGGCTGAAAGAGAACTACATGAGGGCCATCTAGAACATATGCTGTAGAACGTAGAAAAAAAGGCAAAAAAAAAAAAAAAAACTAATTAGAGTTGGGGCCCGTTTTTTTTTGGGTCACCATTTCTAAACATTTCATTGGAGATATGGATTTTTCTACATCTTTTATACAGAATATTGTGGTGTGTTTTATCCAATATATTGTTATCACATAATAACTGTGGCGGGTTGTTGATTTACAATGTGATCCACCACAGTACACCGGAAAAGAGGGGCATGGTGAAATCCTGTCACTATATTTATTATGGCGTGTCTCAGTAAATTCAATTAATTCAATAACAGTTTATAGTGGTAGTTAAACCTACTTCCAATCGTGCTGCGTAGCAGCTCATTTTATGAGATCTTGCCACCGTATTTTATAAGCTAATTAAATACATACATGCATGGGAATAAAACGGTCAAATAAGGACAAGTGTTCCTTTTGTGAAAGCTTCGGGCGACAAAAAGTAACATTGAGCATAGATGAGACTTTCATTCGGGAGATGGAGTTCTCCCGGTGCATATAAGCAGCGGTGTATGTTGTAGCTAACAAAAAAAAGCCAGGTATGGGCAGATATCCAATGAATCCAGGCAAGCAGTACATTTAACTCTCAGAAGATCCGATTTTCAATATAACCAACTTGCTTGACTATGGCTGAGTCAACAATTCGTTGGAGGCGGACAAATCAATGGAAGATGCATATTCTATTTGGCTGCACGCCGCTGTTTGCTTTGTGTTTCTTCATATATATTTCCAATGAGCTGAAGTTGCACTGGGCCACTCCGGACAAATGAATTTTCAATTTGAGTCTCAAAGGGGTCCATTAAGATGCTGGGACATAATATACTGGGTGCGTCCGCAAAGGACACATGGCATTTGACTGCAATTTACTTCTACGTTTAAAAGAATATATTTTTACTGCTCAATGGTTAACGGTAGTAATGGCAAAATGAGGCATCATGAAGTAATGAGGCTTTCCATCCAAATGGTTTTCTTTTGGGCCAATGCATCATGAGGCCTCATTTGTTCCACTGCGCCATCACATGGAAATTAAACGTCATGATAAGAGAGAGTGATTAAAATACTACCATAGGGGTCAAAATGTATGGAATATATATAACCCTAGAGGCCATTTGTAATTGCTGGCAGCTTTTACTAATATGTGTGATAGCTGAAGATATTATGGCAATGCCCCACTGCTAAACATAACGTTCACTTTCGATTTGTTGTTGGTTTTTTTCTGGAAAATACTGGATTCTTAAACCTTCACCCTTATTTACATTTCCAATATGTGCAGCTAGAGCTTAATTGGCCGGGCGGATGGAATCACACTTGAAGTTAGTGCAGGCAGGCACAGATCGTAGACCCGGAGCAGTTCCCAGGTGAGACGTGCTGCAAGAAGCTGCCTTTCTAAGTCTCACAGCAATTTTCTCGGAATGTCGAGAGGAATACCAACAGTAGTGTGACACGGAGAGGGCGAGTGTAGTTTACTTGCCTTAAGATCGTTTTATTTCTACACAACTTCATCAAGCAGTCGCTGCTTTGAAAGCCCTCTAAGAGCCACTTTGATGTCAGTTGTGTAGATAAGACGAGAAGCATTGCTGGCGTTTAACCCTATAATGTCATTCGGATCATATTTGATACGCGGGTTTCTGAGACCTCTATCTCACATACATGATGAATTATTTCATAAAAAAACACTTTGTATGTGATCTGATACGTGTATCTGGTGCATGATTCAGTTTGGTTTTGGTCATTTCCAACATGGTTGCTCCCAGTGGATCATGCTTTTTGGTTTTTCAGGAAAATCATTTTTAATCAGCTAATATATGGGAAGTTATGGTGAGAATAACATCAAAATACGAAGTTGTCATTTCACTTGCAATTTACATAATGCTTACTAAAATACAAACACACACTATTTTGATGACTTAATTTATCTAATTAAAGACTGAAATTCCACCGTCAAACACATTTTGAATATCTCCACAATAATTCATCATTTTACGGACTTCTTTATCCTCACTAGGGTCACGGGGGTTGCTGAAGCCACAAAGTAGACTTTGGTGTTTGGCAAGTTGCAGAAAAAAAGTTGCCAAAAGCGTCCATTGTATCAGAATCAGAAAACCATTAATCATCCCGCAATGAAGACATTTGCAGTCCACAGCAGCAATTTGAAAGGGGGTGGGGTGGTGGTGGGGGGTTGAAAGGATATAAAAACAAGATATTCTAAGCATAGTAAAAATGTCAGCAGACTGATGTGTATACTGTAAATGTGCCAAACCGTTTCATAAAAAAACTGTACATAGTGCAAGTATCAAGAAAGGTATATTGATATATGTAGCTGTATTGCATCAACCCATATGTTATACAAAAAATATTGCATAAACAACATGATAGAGCAAAAAAAAAAAATGGGTGGATTTTGAGATAAGAGTTAATTAACACCTCAGATCCCCAAAATCAGAATGTTCCGGTTATTTTTGATGGGTCTTGTCTTTAAGGGTTAATGGGGCCTTTTAGGAGCCAAAAAGTGGTCGTCTTTAGACTCGTCAAATGGTGAATTTCTTTGTCCAACAATGGCTGCATGTTAGCTACATGAAGGTTACCTGCTTCTGGCTTTTCACATGGAGTAGATGATCTGAAGGTACATTATTTACCAAGAAACATTCTCAGGTTTTCATCCCCTTTGTATGAGAGCAGAACACCTCCAATCCAAAACATATTCCCAAACATTTCCCTCATGCAAAGTTGTAGGACCTTTCTTCTGCTCTCTGAATTCCTCGCGGTGTCACATTTTGTCGCTCCTTTACTCAAAAATCATAACAAGACCTGATTCCATTCACTATTCGGCCTGTTTACATCACTCTTATCCCCTAATTGTATTGTTTAAAGTTCTGCGTTGCAGCAAAAGAGTGAGAAGTTATCATCCGTGGCAGTGTTTTGCTGGAGTGTTTGTTGAGCATATCCTAGAGCTGTTGGGAGCGGTGCGCTGGGAAAACGGCACATTATGGAAGAAGGACGGGAAGGGGTGGTGGGTTTGGAGGAAGGGGGAGAGAGGGGCAGAAAAGAGGAAAGGGAGATCTTTGATGAGGCCCCGCGAGTGTCTCTAATGAGACGCAATGTGCTGCTCTCTTCCATTGCAAACAGCGGCGTGCCGCGGTACTACTGTGTTCAAGCCAAAGACATAACCAACGGCCTTAATTAAAAATCACCATTCTGCCCCAGCGCCTTGTGAAACGCTTGCTTTCTTCCAGCAGGAAATCTCAGAGCGGGCACACAACAGGGAGACAACACAATCAAAAGCTTTGTCTTGACAGTGATTTACACTTTTTATTCACAGTTTTTGTGGCAACTATTTACTTCAATGTGAGCTCAGGCGTCATTGTTTTGTTTGCCCGTTGGCGTGTACACAGATTGCTCACAATAATCTGCGTTTTCCTTGGCCATGTTGGAAACTTATTGTCACGCTCGCTCAAATAATCGATGCTGTGTGCCAATTACTTGTATGCCATTCACTCAAAAACGGCTTCCTATTCTTATCGGGTTGTAAATAATCACCTGGGTTCATAGATGGGATTGTTCACACAGAGATTGTGATGAGTCAATTATCTGACGGCATTTGCTAACTCTTTGGCTGAACAAAACAGCAAAATCAAAGCATGTGAATCGTCTCTGACTGACTGATGCAAATGCAGTACCATGCGGTCATTTTTTATTTGGAGTCTGATCGCTCTGTGTTTATTTTATTTTTGATTGAAAATACACAACAATACACAACAAGTTGGAGTTATGATAAAGGGGTGGCATTTACCCCCTGCCCCCATATCAATGTCCCATTCGTCTATTATAACAGGAATGACATAAATCAAATAACGTCTCATTTAAAGATACCGTATTTTCCGGTGTATAAGGCGCACCGGAGAATAAGGCGGACCAAACTAGAGAGGCGGAGGTTTGCCCTGGAAAGGAGAGGAATGTAGGTCAGTCGCAGCAAGATAAAATATATGTGTGTGAATGAGAGGGACCTCAGTACAAGAGTAATTCTACAGGAAGAAGAGATAAAGAAGATGGATGATTTTAAGTACTTAGGGTCAACTGTCCAGAGCAATGGAGAGTGTGGAAAAGGTGAAGAAGCGTGTCCAGGCAGGCTGGAATGGCTGGAGAAAAATGTCACATGTGATGTGTGATAGAAGGGTTTCAGGTAGGATGAAAGGTAAAGTGTATAAAACGGTGGTGAGACCAGCCATGATGTTTGGACTGGAGACAGTGCCACTGAAGAAAAGACAGTAAGCAGAGCTGGAGGTAGCTCACATTAGAGGCTTTGGAGAGAAAGTCAGAGAAGCCAGACTGAGATGGTTTAGACATGTCCAGAGTAGAGAGAGAGAGACTATATTGGGAGAAGGATGTTGAGCCTTGAACTGCCAGGCAGGAGACCAAGAGGAAGACCTAAGAAGAGGTTTATGGCTGTTGTTACAGAGAACATGGAGGTAGCTGGTGTGAGAGATGAGGATGCACAAAACAGATTTAGATGGAGGACATTGATTAGCTGTGGCGACTCATGAAGGGAAAAGCCGAAAGCTGTTGTGGCTCAATATGTCTTCACATATAAGGCACACCGGCGTATAAGTCACTTATTGCCTGTATGGTTTAGTTTCATGCCCCCCCCCCAAAAAAAAAATCTGATTAACGGGCTTCTAAAAAAAACATAACCATGAATCACTGTTCATTAATCCGTCAAAACGTCCGTGGTGCCGTATTAAAGTAAATTAACTCATTATTATTGTGCTTTAATTAAATAAATGCCTTGTCTGCAATTGACAAACTGAAACCAAAAGCTCATAATCCGGCCAATCACTGGACAACATACTGATTTTCCATGTTATACACAAAAAAACTTGTAGAAGACGCCTGTGATCCACTGGTGAAAATGATGCTTTGATCCTCTCCTCTTTCATCTGGCTACAGAAAGTGCTTAAGAATGAATGACTCTCTGTGTCTTTGAGTTGTCATTTTATTTATTTAGTTTTTTTGTTCTGTTCTCCTGTATTTTTTTTCTACTTCTTTCTTTGCTTACATCTTTCTTTCATAACTTTGCTGCTGTGAAATGTAAATTTCTCCACTGTGATACTAATACAGGTAAATCCAATCCATTTTTATGCGCATTGCCCTGCAAAGAAGATCGTAGCCTCCAATATAGATGAACTTCAATTATTGGCGGTAGATGTTTTTTTTTAAGATGTGACAAAGTGGTTTACAAAATTGCTACCGCTCCGAGAGTTATTAAGGAGGATTACAAAACGGCATCCCAAGTGTCATAATAATGAAATACACGCACAGTGATCAATGAGGCATGAGGTGAAAATCAATTGATCTTTGGCTAGCAACGATTCCGGCATTATAAAGCTCGCATCAGCAACAGTGACTAATTGTTAAGTCCAGTTTTCGAGAAATGATACACAAATATGCTGAAGCCAAATATTTACATAATCATCTTCTTACAAAGCTCCTAAATGTTATGAGTTGGAAGGATATAAAAAGACATTTCTAGCCAAAGAGAAAATCTTAACCATAGTTACCAATAATAATGGATGGCAGTGACACCGTACAATCTTGAATAAACAACTGGCTCGTTTATTTTCAGTGATATATCATCATCGCAGCAGGAAGATGAACTCTGAAATGTATCGAAACGCTCAGTCTGAGAATTTGAGAGCATGCAAAAATTGCATGTGATAATTAGGATATGAGAGCGGTCTCTCCCACAAGTGTGAACTAACTTGACAACCATGCCAATTTAAACTGTTCATAAGATCTTAAAATCCATTTGGAATTGGTTGACTACTTTTAATTTGGTACTTTTCTGTACGGTCTCGATGTTGCCGTGGTTACAAAGTATTGCCGAATGAAACAGGCACCCAAATCAGAATGGTCCGAGTACAATAAAGATGTCAAGACGTCTAGAGAGCAACAGCTGAGCTTCAATGATAAAGGCAGGACAACAATTTTCCAAACGTACCGTCCAAACTTGACAAATGAAGAGAGAGGAGAGATGACATATATCACGACCTTATCGTCTCGGTTTCACGAGATATGACTCAAATTTTCCACTGGAAGAGCTTCATTTCATTATCATGTACACACACACACACACACACACACACACACACACACACACACACACACACACACACACACACACACACACACACACACACACACACACACACACACACACACATACACACACATACTTACAAAAAGTTTAAACTTTAAAGGTGTCACGCAGGCTGATATTTTTAGTCAAATGCAAAACACCAATAAAAATGAGTTAGTGTCCCAAAACTACTTCAAAATGACCCCGGAGATTGCGAGTTTCAGAAGGTCCCGCCCCCTTGTTCGTGACGTCACGCCAGCACGTCTTCGCCTTGCTCTAGAATCAAAACAATGGCTTCGCAGAAGATGCTTTCTTGTTACTCATCCAGTTATGAATATGATTCAAATAGTTCTGAAGAGGAAAGCATACATGTTTGCAATTGATTAAAGAAGTAACAATTCGAGCCGTCTGGACTGCAATGTAGCGTCCCAGAAAATGCACAAGATGGCGCCCAAGCTCCGTTGGAAATGGGCTGATTTGTCTGCTGGGAATTTGTGTCAGGTAGGTAGGTCTGCTGTGAAATGTAAATTTCTCCACTGCGAGACTAATAAAGGCAAATCCAATCCAATCCAAATCCAATCAATCAAATAATAGTCTTGGTGCAACACACAACGATTCACCATCGTGTTATTTATGTGTTTTCCTTCTAAAATCACTATCATCACGGATCAAGACGAAGTTTTCGGACCAATGAAAGTACCCAAAATGCATTGTGTGTCGCTTTCTCGGTCAGGGGCGTTCCAGACGTGACGTCACGACGGCATTGTCATCAACTCGAAGACAAGACTTCCTGAATATTCAGCACGTCTTAAAACGTAAAATATAGCTATATGCCGTGGAGTCTTTATAAAATACGCTCAGTAGAAGTCATTTGAAGTGATTTTACAAATGATGAACACAACTTGTCCGGAGGCGTCGGTTGTCCTCGAAGCTACAACAATGATAAAATAGAGTCAAACCTAGAAAGAAGGTACAGATGCACATATATAACCATTGCATTGTATTTTGCACAGCCACCCCCATTTCAAGCTCATATATGACCCATATATATCCAGACCCATATACAGGCAATTTAGGAATGAGCTATTTTTTTCTGATGAAAGAAGAGAATCCAAGGTTTCTTACGCTGAATCGAATGTTTATGTAGTCCTAAAACTCAATAATCTGTGGGTCCTGCAATTTGAGTGAAAATGACAAAAACCCTGGCACTGGAGTGGACACATTTTTGCACATCGTCTGGGAGTGAATGAGATATGTGTGATGTTATGCTGAGGTCAACATACCTGGATGAACAGAAAGCACAAATGATAGTCATAGACAAATGATAATAAAAAAATATAGTCTCGGCAGAAATTTGGGCAGTGCAAAACATTTCTTTATTCCTACCAGAAAATAAATGCCAAGCACTGCCCCAGGACATTGTGTCCGAGCTCACCTCTGGCACTTGTTTTCAGGCTGTCGGCCATTTTGCCTTTGTTCACAGTTGGCAGATGAAAAATGAAAAGTGAATATAGCGGCGGCACCAGTTTGATGTTAAAGGGACATGAATACAAAATGAAAGTGCCAAAATGTCTTAACAACTCTGCAACACGCTGTTTTGGTTCAGCTCAGGGCTGATTAAGTGAACATTGGTTGACAAAAAACGGATTGTTTTGTCAAGCAACATCAGCTTTTTTTTGTCCTGATTGCCCTAACCCTCAAACACTTGTAGGCTATTTTAGATTTGTTTTCGAAATGATAAAGCTTTATGATCATGTGATTGCTCCACAAAGGCGACTAGTGGTTCGCATGTATGGTTATAAGGTTGAAATTTGAATCTCAGTTCTGGACTTCCTGTGTGGCATTTTTTTCTCTTCTCCAACTTCCTCCGACACTCCAAAAAGAATTATGGTCTGAAGTCATCTGGTAGAAGCTGCGACTCACCCCTCAAATGGCAATGAGGACAATACATCTATGACTTATTCCTTAAATGAATCGTATTTCCATGCTTGTGTTCGCTTAAGCAGAAAGCTGTAGCCTGAGGGAGGAGCCATAATGTTAGTCATGTATCTACTCCGAGCTGTTGTTACATTGCTTCTCATTCGACAGTAAACTACTAGTTAAGACTGAATTAATTGATAAATAATAATGTCTTGAAGCAAATGAGTCAAAACGGCGTACATAAAGATGATCCTCTGCTAACAAACAAAAAAATTTGCATAGCACATTGATAGAGAATAGACACAAACGAAGTTATCATATTTCAAAGTTTCATGCCGCCATACACAAGGCCCCTAATGGAAGCACAGAAAATCTGGGGTCAATCTGAGGTGAACAGACACAGTCTGTTAAACTGTAATCTTCATGTAGGAGATCTGGCCTTGGACTAATTTCGAACTTGGTAAACTCCTTCACAGCAAGAGGTCATCAGCCAGGTTACAAATCTATCAGTTCATGGAAAGGACAACCAATTAAAATGTCTACATTCTGTTGGTTTATAGTTATTGGTCCTTGGAACGTCCAGGGGTGTGGTATTCAAATGAAGAAGACTATGTTTTACTAATGTATCACTAAATTTGCATATACTCTCAATAAATAGCTTGGCAGCAGGCTGCAGAAGTTGGGCGTTGGTCATGAATGGCCGCGTCCCCTGTCGGAAGTAAAAGACAATTTTCCTGTGTTCGAGCCTTTGTTCACAGTGTCCAACCGAACATCTCTGACACACGTTTATCTGAGACCTTGTCCCTCCACAATGTTGCAATTTGTATTTTGTCCTTACTAGTCTATCTTGTTTTCTCATTTGGCTTATGTGTGAGATAAAAAATGTATTTTTGGTAAATGACAGGAGCAAATAAATTACCCTTTCACAAAAACAGGCCTTCACCGTGTTTTTAAAGTACGTTGTTTGGTCAGTTATTCATTCATCTGACAATTTCAACAAAGTTTCTCTTGTGAAACAAGCAGAAACTTAGCCTTTTTGTTCCATGTAACCATGAAATATCCGCACAAGGATGTACCATTGAAATAAGAACACATGATGAATGCCATAAATGGCGTCCTCATCAACGGCCTGCCACATCATCGATGAATGCATCACCGTCTTTATCATTCTTAAAGGACAACCGACATCTCCGGACAAGTTGTGTCCATAATTTGTAAAATGGCTTCAAATGACTTCTACTGAGCGTATTTTAATAAGATTCCACCGCATATAGCTATATTTTACGTTTTAAGACTCGCTCTGAATATTCAGGAAATCTTGTTTTTGAGTTGTTGACAAGTCCGTACGTGACGTCATGAAAGGACCGCCCCTGACCGAAAAAAAGACACATTGTAGCAGTCCTTCCATCACGTCAATGTATTTTGCTGTGCATGTTTGGTCTGAGAACCGTGTTGCACCGAAAAGCCGCCAGAAGAGGGCATCCAAGTTCCATATAAGGAATTTATCAACCTGTGGAAGCGGAGGTGGCTACTGGAGGTCGCCATTTTGTGCCTCTTTTTTTTGGGTGAGAGATTTTCCCCCAATGTTGCCTCAAAATGGCACATATAATTCTTTAATCGATTGCAAACATGTATTCTTTCCTCTTCAGAACTATTTGAATCATATTCATAACTGGTTGTGTAACAAGAAGGCATATTCTCCGAATCTGAAGCCATTGTGTTGATTCACCAGCAATCCAAGACGTCTTGGCGTGACGTCACGAACTGGGGGCGGGACTTTCTGAAAATGCCCAATTCGCAGCTCAATTTTTTGCAGATTTTGGACACTTTAAGTGATTTTTATTGGTGTTTTGCATTTGACTAAAAATATCATACTGCATGTTTTGGGTATTTTAGATGCTATAAAACGTTTTTCTGATGTCAGTTAAAAAACATAAAAGTGACGTCGGTTGTCCTTTAAAGAACAAAACGGTCGCGATTGCACTCCTTTCACGACCACAACGGTGAACGACCCGGCAGTGCAAATATTAACCAATATATTTGACCATCTTTCACAGAAACAATCTACCTTATATGCGTCTCCCCAGAACATGCTCCACACCTGAGTCCTCCTCTTTGTCCGCCTCACCCTAATAGAAACCACTTTCCCATGCTCATGTCCACCACTGAGATGTAGACGAAGTCAAATGAATCCACTCGCCACTTCTGGCTGATGGTGATGAGATATTTGTCAGCATGAGCTCACTGAAGATTTCATTTTAGCAGGCCGGCTCATTGCCGCTGGAATAAAAGTGATAGTTCTAAACTTGAGGGAAGGATGGCCGTGAAGGTGCTTCATACAGTCATCTTAACCCTACATGAGAAGTTATTAGCCCACAAGAACTCGCTGGCATTGTGAAAAAGAATGCATGGGATCCCACAAATGAACCAAATAAAAAGTTTCATGATTGTGACATTGCTCCACAAATTTGGGGACAAAATTTGGCATAATTTGATACAATGCAATATATTTTGATTTATATAGCGATTTAACAACTGCTGAAGCTGTAAGAAAGCACTTAACAAGAACAAATATCATATATACAGGAAATAAAGCAGTCACAAAGATAGTAGAAAACACCAGGTAGTAAAACTAAGATCAAGTCTGAATCTTAGGTATCATGTAAGGAATCAGTGCAACTCGAATGCCGATAAAGTTGTATCATTTCAAATTAACTCATTCACTGACAGATGTGCAAAAATGTGTACACTCCAGTGCCAGGGTTTTTGTCATTAACACTTCATTCCTTTCATCACTTTGGGCTGTACAATTTAAATTTCTCCACTGCGAGACGAATAAAGGCAAATCCAAATCCAATCCAAATTCCAGGACCCACAGAATCCTTAGACTCTCTTTTTACATCATAAAAAAATAATTCTGAAATTAATGGGTCTGGAGTTATATGACCTTGAAATGTGGGCGCCTGTCTAAAATACAATGCAATACATACATATTGGTTTATGTCGTGCTTTAACAACAGCTGAAGCTGGAACGAAGCCCTAACATGGAAAAAAGGGATATGATGCCCCCTTGTGGAAGGAAAAAGGCATTTCCAGAGGCCATGGCCAGCGCTTCATCTGCACCCAAACAAGAAAAAAACAAAGCCCGAACAAATACGAGAATGGCGCTCTGCGTCATATTTTCAACTCCCAAATGAATTTGTGAATGGCAGTGAATGAGTAATGCTAAATCATGGACAAAAGAAATTTGTGGGCAAAGTCTAAATTTGCGATAAAATGTTTATCAGAGCCAGCAAAATTTTACTCGTCTTATTTTCTGCATTCGCCCTACTTTTTTTCTTCTGTTACCCCTGACGGGAAAAGCCAAAAGGAAAAGGAGATTTGTTGAGATGCTTTCACTTTTGTTTTACCGGGAACATTTTCATTTGAGCTGAAGGAATAGAAATTGGGGTTCACACGGCAGATGCTATTTGCTTTTCATCACGAAGAAGCTTGCTGGTGAAAGAAAAGAATGACAAATATGCTTCAAGGGTTATATCTAGATTTGCTTTCGGAATATGGATTCCCATACATTTGACCAATTCATGTCATTTTGCATTCCTTTGTGATTGACAGTGTGGCTCCACCAAAGAATGCAAAGAACTGATCACCAGCCAATCGCAGGGCATTTATGGCTAAGGACAATTTATGGCATTTATGGCTAAGGACAATTGTGAGTCTTCAGAGTTGGTGCGTTTTTAATGTATGATAAAGCTGGATACTTGTTTGGAATGCACAATAACTTTTTTTAAATCAAATAGAATCATATTTAAATTTTAGAGACACATTTTATGGGCGTCATGAAGTGGATATGAGAAAAAAAAGGCACAAATGTCATTTTTTGGTGATAGAAATAAATGAGACCAAGATCAAAATACTGTAGACTTCTCCCAGTATTGGAACTTGCGAATGTCCATCCATCCATTTTGTTATTATTATTATTATTATTATTATTATTATTATTATTATTATTACGTATTATTACGTATTATTATTATTAGAATTATTATAAATATTATTATTATTATTATTATTACTTATTATTACGTATTATTATTATTATGATTACTTATTATTATTATTATTATTATTATTAGGCACACCTTCAATAAATGAAAAGTTGTATACAGGATTAGAATATTGTCTGGACACCTCTGCCTTTAAAATAAGCATAATCTTATTCAATTCGCAGTTTAGGCATTTTATTTTGATATCATTTTAATCAGACTCCATTTAGCACAATTTCAATTCTTGTTGTCAATCATTTAATTAAAATAATTCCTTTATGATCTAAGGTTGGCACCACTTAATTTATTTAGTTATAAAATGTCAAGTGGTCTCATCTCAATCACTTCATCAACAGAATAAAGATCATGGAAATTTGTGGTCATGTTGAAGTTTCGAAACATTTGCACACATATCATAACATTAATACGCCAATGCTTTAATTTTGAAGGGGATTTTGGCACACATGCCAGACACTGCGAATTACAGGATACGGTGGTTAAATGCTCAGGTTTTTTTTCACTTGACTTGGTGATCATGGTGAAAAATATGTCTCACTTCCTAAAGTCATGGAGTGACTGCCTCTTTAGGAAGCACTCAAATCGCTAGCACTAAAACATGTACCGTATTCTCCAATGTATAAGGCGCACCGGAGTATAAGGTGCAATGGAGTATAAGGTACACCGCAAATAAATGGTGTATTTTCAAACTTTTTCCATATATAAGGCACAACGGACTATAAGGTGCACCTTCAATGAATGAAAATCAAAATATCATATATAAATATATAAAAGTTTTCCATACATAAGCCACTATTATATTATATTATATTATATTATATTATATTATATTATATTATAAGGCAATACATTAAAGGCTGGGTTTACGCACTTCTACGGGGGAAATGGTGTCAGTGGCTTCTCAATATGACTTCACATATAAGACGTACCTGCGTATAAGACGCAGGGTCATCTTTTGAAGAAAATTAAGACTTTTGGGTGCACCTTATACACCGGAAAATACGGTAAACATAATGGATGAACTGTCTGTTGTATACTCGAAACAAATCAGAAACAAAACATCTGTGAAATATGCCACAGTGCAACATTATGTTTGTGGAATTGCGTGCCCTATATAACTTTATTTAACCTACATACTGTTTGCTGAAATGCCTTGTTATTCACTTTTACTAATGTAATTTATTTTATTTGATGCAGCTTTGGACAGTATGTAGACATGGCCCATACAAAGTGGTACGGATTGTACACAGCATAATGAACAACCCTAAGTGAACCAGGAGTTCCCCTAAATGGAAAATGGATTGGTATTGTCCAAATGTGATTAAAGCAGCTTCCGATTTCTTTTCTTTGTTTGTCCTTTAGTCTGCGAGTTACTGCTTGACCTTGTCTATATGCGGCGGGCGGCAATCGATAGTTGTGATCATTACAGCAATGGGAGTCACTTTAATTCCAGCTGCATGCCAAGCAAAACCAAGTGTGGGAATTTATTTCAAAATAAAATGTTCACGCACATCTATTTTACTTTCCACGTGCCCGGCTTTAATATATGCCTTGTACGATTGAATGTGTGTGCATATGTGTGTTGATGTGAGTGTGTCTAAGGGAAAAAAATGCTTCGGTGTTCCATTAATCTCAGTGCCATTTTTAAAAACAACTGTAAAGTATTGCTGAAATTGTGTAACATACCGAAATCTAGATTAAAGGACAACCGACGTCCGACAAGTAGTGTCCATAATTTGTAAAATGGCTTCACATGACTTCTACTGGGCGTATTTTAATAAGATTCCACCGCATATAGCTATATTTTACGTTTTAAGACTCGCGCTGAACATTCAGGAAGTCTTGTTTTTGAGTTGGTGACGAGTCCGTACGTGACGTCAGAAAAGGACCGCCTCCTCACCGTAAAAAAAGACGCATTGTATTTTGCTGTACTGTTTTTTTAAACCATGTCTTACATCCAAAAGCCGCCAGCAGAGGGAGGCAAACTCCATGGAAAGAATGTATCAGAGCTGTGGAAACGAGCTGATTCATTCCTCACAGGAGGTTGGTCGCCATTTTCTGCCTCTTTTTTTTGGGTGAGAGATTTTCCCCCAATGTTGCCTCAAAATGGCACATATAATTCTTTAATCGATTGCAAACATGTATGCTTTGCTCATCAGGACTATTTGAATCATATTCATAACTGGATGTGTAACAAGAAAGCATATTCTCCAAATCTGAAGCCATTGTTTTGACTCACCAGCAATGCTAGACGTCTTGGCGTGACGTCACGAAATGGGGGCGGGACTTTCTGAAAATGCCCAATTCGTAGCTCAATTTTTTTGCAGATTTTGGACAATTTAAGTCATTTTTATTGGTGTTTTGCATTTGACTAAAAACATCATACTGCATGTTTTGGGTATTTTAGATGTTATAAAACGTTTTTCTGGTGTCAGTTAAAAAACAAAAAAGTGACTTCGGTTGTCCTTTAAGAGATATAGTTTGTCTGTTTAGAGTGCATTCGTAGTATATAATACATTTCAATTGACCCAATATTTTTTTTTTTTTTTTTTTTTGTGAGCATTGACCTGTAAATCTTGTTTTTGTCCAAACGTGGATATTGGAGATTATTAACCTGCAAGCACAAAAGTCTGAAAAGTATACATTTGAACATCAGAAATAGATCTGACCCTTGATCACATATTCAGGTCATTTTCACTCTTTTATAACTGCGAGCGTAAAACATGTATTAGAACAATTACACCTTTTACCTTTGCGGTTTTCTCTTTTTTTTCACAGAGGAAACATTTAAAGACAACGGAACAGAAGAGCAGTGATTGATGAATAATGTAAAGAGGACAGTCGTAAGAATGTCCAATTGTTCTGCCTGCACATCCGCAGCTAACACACAAGGGACGTGGGCGGTTGAATATCAAACTGATGCAAACCCAATGCATGCACATTCAACTGTAAAACATGTGACATGAGTGCCAATTCAAGGATACAAACCACAATATAATTTGAGAAGTACTGTTTGTTTGACAAGGAGGAGCATTATGACACATGTCCTGGAGTGCAATAGATAGTAATAGTGTGGTGTTTGTTTTGACGCTAAGACCTTGTGGTGACACGCTGAAAGATGAGATGTGTGATTCATTAGACGTTATGCACAAATTAGCCTTGCACTAGTGGGCAGCTTTGGATATGAAACTCATTAGCAAGCCATTGCTGATGTTTTTTTTTTCTTTTCCAGTGTGAGCAGGGTAATTTATTTGCTCCTTAGACATCACATTAATCGTCACGTGTTGCATCCAACAAAAATTCAATCGATCTAATCCACGAAAAGCCAGAAAGATGATCCAACGAACACCGATGCAATGACATTGAAACTGTAGAGAATATAAATTATCAATTCATTTGAAAAACTCATATAGTGTATCTTCATTTCTGTATATCAATGCCAGACAGTGAGGTGTAGTTTTTCAATCATACGGTTATGATTCAGATGGGAACGGTGTCTGTAAGAGTGCAGGCCGCCATTTTAAGGAATCAAGCAGGCTTGCAGATGGGATATTATGAAACAAAGCATTATGTTTCTTTGATAAACACAAAGTAGATTAGCAACCAGCTGGTGTTTTTGCAATAAATGTTTTAAGATCGGTCTACTTCTTAAGAGAAGTGTTCATAAGATGTCAATGCTCAGTCGAATAGTCCAACATGTTTTTCCTTCATACATGAACAGATGATCACTTTAACTCACTGAGCTTTGTAATATTCCTGAATAATATCTAAATTTCCTCTCTTCACTTCTTTTTGTTTATCTCGTTATCCAGCCATCCATCTAGCTGGCTGGCTATCTATCTGGCTCACTAGCTTTCTACCTAGCTAGCTATCTGTTTGCTATCTAGCTATTAGCTATTTTGCTAGCTAACTATTAACTATCTATTTAGCGATTAACTATCTAGCTGTCTGTTCGCTAGTTAGCTAGATAACAGAAAAACTTATTCTGTGACTATAAAGTGACATTGAAGGTTTTGAAAGGCGCTTATCAATGAAATGTATTATTATTATTATTATTATTATTATTATTATTATTATTATTATTATTATTAATAATTTAATACTAGTTAAGTATTTAAACTTGACAATGGTTCTTCTTTGATGGCTGCCAGCTGAAATGAAATAACCACACAGGTTCTGCGGACATGTTTTTTTTTTTTTTAAACCTCTCCTAGAACCACCTGCTTGAGAGACACAAAACTAGACAAAAACAAAGCACACGTTTGAGAGCACAGGTCTGCTTGCTTTGCTCGTATTTAATTCATCCATCTCGACAGCTTTTGTCCAGCGTGAGCGACAGACACGGGAACACAAAGTGACATTGACGCACTATGATGTACACTTGAGCAAAGAGCTTGTGATCAAGTCAAAATGAGATGACAGATGCGAAATACAAGAGAATGTTGAAAAACAAGCCAAGAATTATTATTGATATACGATACATTAATGAATGATTAAACAGGGCTATGCTTGTACTCACAGGATAGACCTGAATGAATAAACACAAAAAAATGATATTAAACGAGAGTCCTGATGCTTTGTGGACAAGATGAAACGCTACCATAAATGTAATTGTAAACTATGGGTTACGGAGCTTTAAATATGAGTATTGCTTGATTTTAACAATCATATCCTAACCATGCAATGCAAAGCATGTAACCCCAAAATTGAATTCATGAAGGTAAATGTACGTATTTGTCTTGCCAGCGAAAATGAAAAATTATGTGGCGATACGTGCTTTTCATTGCATAGCGTGGATATTGGTGCGATATGGGACACTGACATTCAAGCGCTCAAACAATGTCGGCAGATTTCCTCTCAAATTCACCTTTTACCAAAGCACCGCCCCCTTCACTACCGTCGTGGAATTCGTCAAACTGTCGGAGTCAACAAGCTTCCACCGGCTTAAGTATGATCCGGAATTCCTTTGAAGGCCACATCCATTCTTTACAATGCGGACATGAGGAAATCATGCAAAACAGAAGCGAATCACAGCATCGCTTAAGGACTGAGATGGAGGACAATGATCTGAAGGAACGATACATTTCGGCTAAAGGTAGTAAACGTTTTGTTTACTTATCAATCATCATTCAAATGGTTAGTTTGCGAGAGTCATGTGTTATCTAAGTTATGTTTGCAGTTAGATTGGAACGCTGAGAAGAACTTGGTGGATGACTAGTTCAAAACCAAATTTGGAAAAGCAATACAAATTGATGGACTGATGGTCATATCGCTTTATCCAATTTCTCTTCTGCAGTTTCTCAATGCATGTATGTACATCCATTTTTTTAATGGCACTTATCTCATTCCGGTTTTGAGTTCCATACTGGTCTCCCATTGGCTAGGCTGCATTTGAGGGGCGTGGCTTAGCGAAAAGGTGAATTGAACACATCATTCGCTCTGCACAGCAGCTACATATACATCTCCAGCTTCTCCTTACGAGACATTCAATGACTTGTTGCACTTTTTTCGGCACACGTAGACACAGTGTGCTCGGTATGCGTAACACCTGACACCCGCGTCACAACACTCATGTCACCGATTGACCATAGAGGCCGACATAAATCCAAAAATATCAAAAAGCAAGGAATTTCTTGGACACATTGTGACGTCACAAATTCAATAAAACCCAAAGTAACAACAGATGTCGTATAAATGTTGTGCTTCTTTAATTTCAATACATAGTCCTTCACCAACACCCCTTCTTATATTTAGACTTTGCTTATATTTAATATATAGTGATTAATGTACACGTATAATCCACATCGATCTTACTTTCTTTGTGGCGAGCAGAGAGGCGTTCAAAAGCGTCTTTGACCCTCGCCCCACCTCCTTTCTGTGCCCTCTTTCTGTCTAGCCAGTTTATTCATTCATTCTTCACTTAACTTAAACTGTCTGTCGCTCGGCGGCTCAGCTGGTGGCGAAGGTCAGCAGAAGGAAAAAAAATCACCCACGTTGTCTGTGTCGTTCGCCAACTCCCCGGAATCCCTCGTGCTTTTCCCTCAGGTCATCTTTGGTAAAGTGTCCGACACTTTGGTGTGTCTCGGGGGAGGAAAAGGGGCGGGTAGGGTTTGGTGGTCATACATGGTGACGTAGGCTAATGATGAAGACGAGGGGGACACTTGACATGGCTATTTGGAAATCTAATGGACTAATAGAGAACATGTTTGGTTTAAATATATGATGAGTAGATGTTTGTTATACTATGTCATCGGAGCAAAGTGTTTAAAGAAGTAAAGGTGGTGTTTGCATGGATCGTCGATGCAGGGAGGTCACAGGAGAGTGAGGAAAGAATTCTGGGGAGTCGGGTTGAGGGAAGAAGTAAGAGCGCGAGTCGGGGCAGTGTCTGTCAGCACAGACATAAGGTGGCGTTGTGGTCGACCTCTCATCATCTGCAGAGCAAGGCCACGATACAGCCCAGGATGATGGTCACCCATCTGGCCAATGGGCGCGCTTGTGAGCCGCCGATCAGCACTAAGAAAGAGAGAGAAAAGTCCATGAATGAGGTTGTACGTATATTTAAAGGAAAACCGACACCTTCGGACAAGTTGTGTCCATAATTTGTAAAATTACTTCGAATTACTTCTACTGAGCGTATTTTACAAATATTCCACCGCATATAACTATATTTTACATTTTAGGACTCACGCTGAATATTCAGGAAGTCTTGTTTTTGAGTTGACGCGACACCACGTCTGGAACGCCCCTGACCGAGAAAGCGACACACAATGCATTTTGGGTACTTGGTTTGGTCAGAAAACTTTGTGTTGATACCCAAATTAGAAGGAAAACACATAAATAACTCAATGGTGAATCGTTGTGTGTTGAATCAAGACTACTATTTGATATATTAGTTGACACAAATTCCCAGCAGACAAATCAGCCCATTTCCAACAGAGTTTGGGTGCCATCTTGAGCACTTTCTGGGACGCTACATTAGTGTCCTGACGGCTCGAATTGATTCGGGAGGACTTCTTTAATCAATTGCAAACATTTATGCTTTCCTCTTCAGAACTATTTGAATCATATCTAGAACTGGATGAGGAACAAGAAAGCATCTTCTCAGAATCTGAAGCAATTGTTGTGATTCTAGAGCCAGGCAAGATGTACTGGCGTGACGTCACGAACAAGGGGGCGGGACCTTCTGAAACTCCAAGATGGCACTGAGTAGGCAGCCGTTGGCAAGGTCTTTCACGAGGCTCACATTTTTTTCCTGTTTTTGTGTTGCTTTGTGTTTTCTTTTGTCACTTTGTGTTGTTGTGTGTCGTTTTTTTCAGCATTTTTGGCCACAACATTAATCAAGGAGGATACTCTCCTGAGCAGCTGCGCCTTTTCAGCAGC
This sequence comes from Hippocampus bargibanti, assembly GCF_051943395.1. Lineage (NCBI taxonomy): Eukaryota > Metazoa > Chordata > Actinopteri > Syngnathiformes > Syngnathidae > Hippocampus > Hippocampus bargibanti. The sequence continues at coordinate 26,045,900 of NC_142736.1, read as the reverse complement.
ACAAATATGCCAGCACTGTTTTTGATTTGGTAGGAATGTCCCTGCCATTTGACTGTCATCGCTGGACAGCTCTGGGGCTATTGTGCTTATTTGCACCTGTAATGCACGGCATTTTCACAACCCCTGATTTGTCGCGGCTTGGAATTGAAGCGGCTTTACGTGGGATAGGAGATGCGAGACAATCTCTTTTTGTCAATGGATGCTACAGCTTCGTGTTTGCTTTCAAAACTAGATAGGCACATTTTCACCATGACGTCGTTGATCTACTTTGATCATCTCCCCTTTCATCTAGAACTGATTATTACAGCAAAAAGGATGCAGTAAAGTCCTTAAGATTAAATGACGGTCTGTGTCTATATTATGTGTTATTTATTTTTTTCATTTTGTTGTTTTGATTTCAAGATGGCGCCTTGCCAGCAGTTCCTGTATTTTGTTTTTCTACCTCTTTTCCTTCCCTCTTCCTTTATCACTTTGCTGCTGTGAAATGTAAATTTCTCCAGTGTGAGTCTAATCTAATCTAATCTAATCTAATATGAGGAAAAAAGTAAGTAATCGAATCTAAAATGCAGCCATTTTCATCCAAGTCAGTGGGCGGCCATTTTGCCACAAAAAAATGACATCACAGTTGCTCAGGGCTCAGGTAACGACCAATCACGGCAGTTTACAAACGTCAAATGAGCAATCTCACAAAATAGGTGGGCCATGGTTAGAAATTAATGAGAAGGAAAAAAAAACACAGGTGCACTTGAAAAACCACAGGTGCGTTCACCCTCCAAAAATGATCAGTGACAAAAAGTTTTTTGTTTATTTCAACACATGTATTTCCAAAAAGACTGAAACCATCTACCATCCATGAAAAAAAAATCAACACATTTATTTTATTTTATCATTTGTTTTTTTTTTTAATTTCCATAGATTAGTTCACTGGTTTGATTCATTGAATGGATAGACATTCCGTTATACGCTTTGAATCTGAATCAAAAGTTACTCTGACTTTGAACCCCCGTCAAGCACAATTTGAGCTGAACGCTTTGCTATTCCTGGTGTTTAGCTCACCAACTGCACGTTGGCAGACAGAAGCGTTTGTGTCTTACAGCGGGCGCTCAGCCGCCCGTCTGCCTGATAATTACCCATCTGCCTGCACGGAGTGTTCCTACTCGTGCACAACCTGCAGGACAACCTCAGAGAACTCTGATGCACTCAAGAGCCACCCCCCTTCCTGTTTACACCTTCATCCATTATTCAAAGTATCCGCCATGCACACATCTCACACGAGCGCACGTGTGAGATGGCAAGCTACGGGTTTGAAGAGGTACCAAAAAAAAAAGCAGCGTGTTAATAATTTACTTTCTCGATTTTGTTGCGATTCTTCGGTTCTTGTGCTGTGCCTAACTGTTTTATTTCCCTTCACTTTCACTACGACTTTGCAGTCCTATCACTAATTGGCTTGAACATTGTCACGCCATACAGTGAATAAATCATGACTTAACAAAAAGAGATGGTTATTTTTTTGTGGTTGTGGTTATTATTGATTGTTATTTATTGTGTGGATAGATAGATAGATGGATAGATGGATAGATAGATAGATAGATAGATAGATAGATAGATAGATAGATAGATAGATAGATAGATAGATAGATAGATAGATAGATAGATAGATAGATAGATAGATAGACAGTATATGTATATATGGAGTAATTCTGTAGTAGTAATAAGTATAATAATAAGAAGAAGAATCATAATAACTTTAAATACCTGTAGTTATTATTGTGGTTTCAGTTGAAGGTGAAGTAGAACTGTGTTGCATCACACAGTCAGGTTGAATTTAGCCACTTCTGATTTGTTTGTAGTGAAAACCCGTTTGTTTTTAATTTTTTTCCTCCCATTGGAATAATCAGTCATTTTAAACCTTGTACATTTTAAGCGAACTGAGACCCTGGCCCTATGGGGTGATGCGGTTTTTTTTTTTTGCTTTTTCATGTGCCCACACAGACACAAACACCCACATGCACAACCAATATCCAAAATGCACTTGTTCCGTCTCCACTGAAACCTCTCTCTTTCATTTAACTTTTATCAGGATGAACACTTCTCTCCTCATGTCTGAGGAGAGCTCTTGAGGATGCAGCTCTGCAGGGGTGTACTCCTAATAAAGTCGATTGATGGAAAACAGGTAGAAAGTGTCAGCGCAGCGTGGTTGGAAAAGGTTTGAGGATGAAAGTAAGGGAAATGTGAACTAAATAATGAGTAAAAATACAGGCAGGGTTGGAAATTTGACCATGTTACGGGTTGTGGAATATTTTGGTGACTTAACTCATTCATTGCCATTTACAAATTTATTTGGGAAATGAAAATGTGACGTAGAGCGCCTTTCAAGAATTTGTTTGGGTTTTGGTTTTTCTTGCTGGGGTGCTGATAAAGCTTTGGCCATGGCCTCCGGCAAAGTTTTTCCCTTCCGCGAGGGGGCGGCATTTCACTTTTTTCCATGTTAGCGCTTTATTCCAGCTTCAGCTGCTGTTGAAGTGCTATATTAACCAATATGCATGGATTGCACTGTATTTTGGACACCCACCTTCATTTCAAGCTAATATAACTCCAGACCCATATAATTTAGGTATTAACTATCTTTTTTACTGAAGAAAGAAAATAATCTAAGGTTTCTTACGCTTTTTTCGAAGCGCGATTTTCCAATGAAAGAAGAGAGTCTGAGGTTTCTTATGCTGCATTCAATGTTTATGTAGTCCTAAAACTCAATATTCTGTGGATCCTAGAATTCGAGTAAAAATGACAAAAACCCTGGCACTGGAGTGGACACATTTTTGCACGTCTGGCAGTGAATGAGTTAAATTAGTCAATTTTCTCATTTTGATATTAATTTGACAATGTATTTCATTTAATAATCAATGATGGGGCTATTATTTTAATCAATGTCTCTTCTGTTTCATGTCCAATGCTTTGTTAGGACTATGCACTCTACATATGCGTTACAGTATATGAAGTTGACATGTGTTATGCGGTTTTCATCAAGCAGTGACAAACGGCTCTTGCGTGTTTTTTCCATGCAATTAATGTTCCTTTTACACCCTAATCTATCTTACCTGTCTTACCTGCGCTGGCAAGAGTGTTCTGCTGTTTACATTTGCCCATAGTGATCGACACGTCATCGATGGCAATGTCACCCTCGAAGCTCTTCCCCCGGATTCCTTCAAAAACAATCTGGAAAAGACAAAATGAGAGAAAGGGTTGTGAGTAAATCTCAAAATGGCATTTATTAAAAAGGGGAAAAAAAGGAAAGATGTAGTGTCGAACTCTTGGATACTTGAATAAACCTCCAATTACTTGACTGAATTTTGCAAAAATAAATAAATAAATAAATGAGTGATATCACCCACAGCCTATAGCTTACATGTAAAAAATAAATAAAACTAAAATTTCATGCAATAATGGAACCTACCATACCAAGGTCATACCTATCAACTTAATAGTTTTCCTCGTATTTTATGTTTATTTTATTATTTCAAATAATGTACAGCGTAATGCAACTTTTATACGGGATTTTTTTTATTGTGAACTGATCTTACAAAGACCATTTTGGCTCAAATCCAGTTGGTCTCAACTGCTGGTGAACAACGACAATGCTGCCACCGATCGCTACTATTGTCAGGGCAAATCAGCAAAAGTAATACTCAATCATATATTTTTTTAATCACTGTGTACGGTCGGATTGATAAAAGCTTAATGTGTGTGTGCGCGGTAAATTGTCTGCATGTCCACATGTGTTAGCATTTTTTTTTAAATCATTTCAAATCATGTACGGCGTACTACAACTTTTACACGGGAATTGTAATCTTTTAGGTGCAGCTATTAGCCAAGGTTGACAGGTATGTAAGGCAGACACATTTTTGGTAAAACAGCAATATTTGGGGTAATTATCAATCTCGATTGGTGTGAAATTGGTTGATCCGATCAGAAGTCTGTCCATTACACCTCCCGTGTGGTGGAGCCATTATGTTTTGTGCAAGCAGAACAACAAATAAAGAAGCACAAAAAATAGACTCATTTACAAACTTTCAGGCGACTTTCCCATTTCAGGCAGCAGCCATCTGCTTTTGACTGACAGTCTAATTACTCTGGTGTGCAGAGGCTCCAAAAGCCCACCTCACCCAGCTAATCAAAAGCGGAGCATATTCTGCATGGAATATACAGAGGGGGGAGCACAAACAAACAAGGAAAAGACTTTGCTCGAGCAAAGTAACAATAATGGCATAACTACAGCAGATACTGCCGAAACCAAATTTGGATAAAAGATGACAAGTCTTCTTGTCCGAGGAATAATCGTGTTGTAATGGCATATCATGGGTGAGATTTGTGGCTGTATTGGTTTGATCAAGTGGATCAAGGATGGAAAACACCCAGATTAGTCCAAAAAAAAAAAATGATAGTCAACGTGGGAAGTTGATCACAGATATTTTCCCAGTAATAATTTCACAATACAGTGATAGCTTGTCTTACAAACTTGATTCCTAGACAGTGTGTAAGGTGAAAAGTGTGTATCCCAAAAATTAATTTCCCATAGGAAACCATTAAAATGAGAATAATCCGTTCCCAGGTCCCCATAAAACATAATTTTGTACTTTCTAATTTTCTAAGCCTTAAAACTACACAAAATATACCTTATTTTATGCATAATAAATGTGCTATGGTATTATAATTAAAGAAATAAACTACTGTATAATAAAGTCGTTTTATTTACCTTTGTGATGGTCATTGATTGCTTGATGGAATGGAGTGGTCGGTTTCATCAGCATTAAACACTTAATAAGGAACGTAACCTTCTTCATTCACCATCTTGAGGAATGATCCCATGTAGGTGCTTTCTCTGTGATCATTTTATCTAGTTCCTTAGCAATTGTGTTCTGTTTAGCTAGGTTGATCGCTTTTTGTATCAGGTGTACGACGGCTTTTGCGGGTTGTTTGTGGAGCCTGATTGATGGGATATGGGAGAAGCAGTGTGTATTCGACAAATTGCATTAAAATAAGGTCAGCAGGAACAAAATCTACAACATCAAAGTCATCAGAACAGAAAGGTCCAAAGTATTAAACAAAACCATGAGTAAAAATATGACAAGATGAAACAAACCTGACAAGGTGAAACAAACAATGACCCGACACTGAATGGTCGTGCCGGGAGTCCTTTTAACTGCCACTGATTAAAACGACCAACAACTGTGCAGCTGCAGGCGGGGTCGACAGTGTCACCTGTTAGTCGTCAACTGGAACGTGACAGTACCTTATTAATTTGCTTATGTCTTGTCAAACTTATTGGAGTAATGTTGATTGTTGTTTTAAATGTCTTAGTTTTCACTGTTTTCCATATTGAACGTTTTTGGACATCAGTAGAGATGTCATCCTTGTCCGGGGTAGATATTTAGTTTAAAAATAATATGGAGCTCATACTTCTAATATTTACAGTATACTGAACGAGAAAAAAGTATCTCTGGAAACTGTACGCACTTCAAAAACTTCAACATGCACATTTTGAAATAATGGTCAATGTGACGTTTTTGCATTACCTATAAATGACCTTCATTGGCATGTCATGATTATGACATGGCTGCATGTGCCAATGCACTTGCAAGTCAAAAGTTAAGCTTAGTGGAGAAGTCGAGACAATGCAAACATAATTGGGAGATGGAAATCCACAGATTAATTAGTGACCTTGACAAACAAGCATAGATTCTTTGAGCTTGTGTCAATCATAAATAAGACGCAGAACCAATTATTTCACAAGAACAAATGGGCCAGCATCTTGGAACACAACTCATTGCCTTTCCTAAGGGGTTTTAGTCACTTTCTTGGCAAAGTCACATTTGTAATTCAGCTTTTGACTGCTTAAAAAAATGGTGTGATTTTTGTCAGCATCTTCATTCAGATCAGCGTAGCAATCAAGCTAGCTATCGCTACAACCCAAAAATGCAACTTCTCATTAGACATTACACTGGTCTGGCCAAGTTTTGAGTGTCTTTTTTTCCAAAGGAAATTACTCAAGAGTAATTCAGAACACTTTGTCAGCTATGTCAGGTTTTACAGCTTGTACTGTAAATAGATGTAAAAAGGAGGTTATGGGTCACAGAAGGTTGCTACGATGCTTAATATGCCTGACATACAAGTTGACATTCAGCAGTAATTACACAACCTACTTTGTGACACGTGTGTAAAATGTGCTCACTTTTAAGTCCTTGCTGGAGAAGCGTGTCACCGAGGAAGTCGCGCGAGGCTAGCAACGTGCGGCTTTGTCGAGCTTTGTAACCTTTAATGCTGCCATTGATGTGCAGTCGGCATACGAGAGGGGACGTGGCGGCAAGGGACGAGGATGGAGGAGATTGTGACTTGGGATAAAGAAAGAAATAACAACTAGGCTCAGGTAGCAAACTCCGCACAAAACACAAGACGGCCCCTGGGTATCCCACAATGGAGAAAGTGCGGACACGCTCTTATGAGCTTCTCGATTGTTTTTTATATGTATGTGGAAGTTCTTGAAAACAACGGGCACGGAGGCCGGTCGCTTGAAATAAGTCATTTTCAGACAGGACTTGGATTGGCATCAGCACGCACGCGCGAGGCAGATGGCGCTGGAACAATAACACACCATCGCCACCGTAGATCCGCTGACTGACAATGCGAGGCCATTTTGAAATGTGCACAGCAAGATAAAAACAAAATATCACTTGTTTACACGCCTCCCCTGGAGGTGCAATAATGACAAAATTCAGAACAAAAAAAAGCATATGAAATGGTCATTTTCATTGTTTGGGAATTTACATTGTGTTTATCTCCAGAGCAGAAAAGCGTTTTGACTATTTCCGCAGCAGTTGGGTTTGGCTGGGCTCTTGTTTTGGAGGGACAGGGAGGAGTGGCGTGCTCTCAAAGACATTTGCGTTCGTTGGCAGTGGCAACAAAGCAAGGGGAGCTGCTGAGACGAGTGGCAGCACCTCAAAGCCCTCTGGCGTGTGCAGTCAGTACGCGGCACACAGAAAAAGTTTGCCTTCTCTGCAGGGACAATCTCGACATGAAACAAACATCCATGTGAGGTGGCGTGTGCTGACACAAATAACATTTGCTTCAAAATCAGAACGCGTATGAGGATTCGGCAATACATACCATAATTGTTCTGAAATTTGAGAAGGGGATGAATGAAAAAAAGTTGAGTTCATCCCAAAGGAATGCAATTGATTTAAAATCGTCAATGTCATCCCAAGGTTTCTTTAAGGCTTCATATTTCCCTCAAAAAGTTCAGAGTTTCCATTGAATCTCATAATCATTGTACGTTGATGTTAAATGATGTGGTTTCAGGGTCATTCACTGCCAGACAATGTGCAAAAATGTGTCCACTCCAGTGCCAGGGTTTTTGTCATTTTCACCCAAATCACAGAACACACAGAATATTGAGTTTTAGGACTACATAACCATTGAATGCAGCATAAGAAACCTCAGACTCTCTTCTTTCATTGGAAAATAACGAGTTAATTCCTAAATTATATGGGTCTGGCGTTATATGAGTTTGAAATGAGGGCGGCTGTCCAAAATACAATACAATACATACATATTGATTTATATAGCGCTTTGGACAATAGCTGAAACCGGAACAAAGCACTAACGTTGAAAAAAGGGATATGTTGTTCCCTTAATTCCTAAGTTATATGGGTGTGGAGTTATCTGACCTTGAAATGGGAGCGGCTGTACAAAAAGCAAATTCTGCCTCCTCGTGGAAGGGAAAAAACATTGCCATAGGACTAACCAGCGCTTTAGCGGCACCCCCCGCAAGAAAAAACAAAACCCGAACAATTTTGGCAATGGCGCTCCACGTCATATTTTCAAATCCCAAATAAATTTGGGAATGGCAATGAATGAGTTAAAATATAAATTACCTGCAAGCAGACAATGCACATGCTAATAGCAAAATTTGGAAATAGCTAACAATGACAAAGTGGACATTCTTAGCGGACATTAGCATTAATGAAGATGTGGCAACCTTTACTTAGCAGCATGATTCATTTTACAGGCAAATATCCACTGAGTACTTGGCAGACAATGAACGGTTCATTTGACTATTTGATGAAAGGATGCACTTGGACATATGTATATATACATACACTCTAATAATAAGTTGTTATAACTAGCAGTAAGTAACAAGTTGCCCAGCAGAACGGCCCCGAAGAATAAAAATAAAGCGCATAGCATGTAATAGAATGAATGTGTGAAAAACATGAGAAAATATACCATTCTTGTATTTTTTTTGTTTTTGTTATTTAATGCAGATCAGTGTATGATATCAGTATTACACCATACAAAAAGCGAGGCAATATAGTAAAGAATCTCCTGCAACAAAAGACATTTTCACAGGTGAATATCATGTGATCAATCCAACAACAATTCAACACAGGTCAGGCACACTGGCTGAACTCAATGCAACTGACATTTAACATTCACCTAACTCCCCAAAAAGATCAAGTGAGCACACACACACACACACCATTACGCATGGAGTCTGAAACTTGAAAGGGCAATTTCTAAGTTTATATGTCCATGTCAGTGTACTTGTCACGGTGAGAAAGCAGAGCCCGTGAAACCCCTGTTGTTTCCTTGGTCCTGCCCTCATGTTTTGCTCCACGACATTAGAAGCTTTCACTGGAAGCAATGCGGGTACTTGTTATTTTTCAACATTCCATTCTAATTCATGCAAAGTGGCTGAACTCGGATTTGCGGGAAAAAAAAACAACATAAATGTAGGTTTTGAAAGTAGAAAACAATTCCAATATTCAATTAATGCATTTTTGGGAGGGGGGGGGGTTGGAGTAACGAAGACACATGGACTGAATTTCAGTGAGCAGCAAAGAATAATTTTTGCAGGGCCCATTAAACAGTCCGCTGTTGACATGAAAACAACATTGTGGAGCATTAATACAATTTCTTCAGGAAACATTCCAATACAGTATCAAGCAACCAGAAACGTTTGTGGAAAAGGCATGGAGTCCATCCAGCCATCCATCCATCCTTTCCCCCACCATTCCAATCAACCCCACCCACCTGTCTATTCATTCAATCCATCCATCTGTCCATCTATCATCCATCCATTCATCCATCATCCCACCATCCATCCATTCCAACCATTCCAACCATTCCAACCATTCCAACCAACCAACGCACCCACCCACCTACACAACCCCAACCCACACACCCATCTGTTCCTTCATTCAACCCATCCACCGATCCATCCATCCATCCATCCATCTATCATCATCCATCCACCATCCATTAATTCATCATCTATCCATCCATCCACCCATCCATCCATTCCAACCAACCCACCCACCTATACAACCCCAACCCACACACCCATCTGTTCCTTCAATCCATCCACTCTTCCATCCATCCATCCATCCATCCATCCATCCATCCATCCATCCATCCATCCATCCATCCATCCATCCATCCATCCAAACATCCATCCACCATCCATCCATTCCAACCAACCCACCCACCTACGCAACCCCAACTCACACACCCATCTGTTCTTCCAATCCACCCACCCACCCATCCATCCATCCACCCATCCAGTCCAACCAACCCACCCACCTACACAACACCAACCCACACACCCATTTGTTCCATCCATCCATCCATCCATCCATCCATCCATCCATCCATCCATCCATCCATCCATAGGCATTACACCGGAAATCAACAAGAGCAAAAGGGCAAGACATCTTTTACAGTGCCCCCATTTCAAAATCCAAACCAGAATAAAACGACAACCGGTTCATTCGAATAATTGCCATTGTCAACCACAGACAGATAAATCATTATTATTGATTGGAACAGAACAAGCGCTCAACAATCGACAGAGTGGCAAGGAGCGACCGAATTGGATGACTATGTGAGACGGTCGTACCGGAGGCGGTGTTAGGAAAGAAAAATGCAGAGCACAGAGAGAGAGAAAAAGAGAAAGCTGATGGAGAAATGAAACGGTCGGAGAGAGAAATGGGATTCACCCTGCGGCTCCAGATACATAACAAAGTTTTAAGAAGGGAGGGGAAAGTGTGTGAGGAAGGGCGAAAGCAAAAAAAACATAGTTTAGAATTGCACCTCATATAACCTGCGCTGCTTTCACGGCCCTCACCACACTTTGCGTTTACATCTTGCCTTAAAAGGTTTCAAAAATTGCTTTTTAAATTTATGGAGCTAAAAGAAACAACTTAATTCAGCCGGAGTCCAAATGTCAAGTGTTATGTGTTTGCCGTACATGTGTACTTTGGGTGGCATTAATAATTTACCGCATCATATTTGAATATCTTTCAGAAAATACCAAGCGAGGTTCATTAGTATTGGAGCTGACATTTAGGAAGAAACTCAACCCATTATATACTCACTAAACCAGCCGGTCTACTACCGTCTATGGTGTTTTTTTCCTCACATCTTGAAGTAGCCATCAAACAACATGACCGAAATGTATTCCACCGGTCAGTGCCATTCAAAAACGGAACGTCACAGACTCATTAATGGCATTTACTATTCCCGCAATAAGTGGATGAGTCACCCGTATGAATAAGTGAATGTTATATTGCTGCTCATTAAGGACTCCGTGTTGGAGTTTTCTTTTCCTCTCAACCTGCTCCTGGTCCACCTGAATAACAAAACAGGCTTTGCATATGAGTTGAATACATTATGATAAGTCATATTTGAGATGTTTCAATTGGGAGTGTCTACTTGAAGATTCCTCAAGGAGTAAACAGGTGATGAATATAACATGGTAATGCTAAGATATTGGAAGAAATGGAGGTGGTGTGGCACTTGTGACCATGTCAATGCGTCCTTGACCAAGTGGTGCATCGGTATGGTAGATGTGAAGTTAGTGTAAAGCGTTCAGAGTGCCTTAACTCATTCACTGCCATTCACAAATTTATTCGGGAATTGAAAATATGACGTCGAGTTCCATTCCCGAATTTGTTCGTTTTTTTTCTTGTTTGGGTGCCAATAAAGCACTGTTCAGACCTCTGGTAATGTTCTTTCCCTTCTACGAGGGGGCAGCATTTCCTTTTTTTCCATTTTAGCATTTTGTTCCAACTTCAGCTGTTGTTAAAGTGCTATATTAACCAATATGTATGTATTGCATTGTATTTTGGACAGCCACCCTCATTTCAAGCTCATATAACACCAGGCCCATATACTTTAGGAATGAATTCAAAGAAGAAAGTCAAAGTTTTTTTTACGCTGCAGTGAATGTTTATGTCGTCCTAAAACTGAATATTCCATGAGTCCTTCAATTGGAGTGAAAATTACAAAAACCCTGGCACTGGAGTGGACACATTTTTGCACGTCCGGCAGTGAATGAGTTAATAGATGGAAACGTGCAATACAAGCGAAATACCATTTACTAGATATAATCAGCATTGTGACAGAATCAAAGTAAAAGCTTTCAAACAAAACCTGGATAGTATTCATCTCGGCTGATATTCTCTGGTTCGCGCTTAAATAAACTCTTCCATGCGGAACCTGGAAATGTGTGTGCAAACACCAAGCAGGGATGATTCGGTGAAATTGAAGATATATGCATACTTTTAACCCTTTAATGCATACTGTAACCTGATAAGATGATAAGACATCCACTTTAGGAACCACTGACCCTGAAAGGGTTACTGTGATCTGTGGAAGTCCGTACTGTGGTTTTGCAGCACTATCATGCTCACCTTGTGCAACTGATGTTCAGAAACAAGCAAGATACGCCTTGGAGGCCACATATCCCAATGACTAGTTGCCCTTTTTTTGTTTTGGTTTGGGAAATTAAAAGCTGTTTTTGCTCAATAAAAAAGTATGAATGTTATTGGAAGGAGTTACAAATGTGATGGATGGTAATCACATTTATTTGAATCATATCCGGATATACTATATTATTCCAGATGAACACATATGGTGCTCCACGACTGCCATGAAAGCTTGAAAGTCACATATGAGCTCTTCTCGGTTGCCTGGGAGACCACACTTTTTCTACTGTTCCCTTCATCCATCTTGTTTTACAAGTCTTGATATGATGAATATTTAAGATGAAGTAATAATTTTATTGATGCTGCAAGAGTGTGCCGCAATTTTTTGGGGTATTTTTCATCTCTCATCACAGGCTGCTGTATGTTTAAGCAAAACCCCTGGCACTGTAGTGGACACATTTTTTGCACGTCTGGCAATGAATCAGTTAATCATCAACACGTTGGCCATGCATGCATGGTTCTGCAGTAATGATTTTATATGCACTCCAAAACGCTGTCAATGTGTATTGCTGGCTATAAAAAAAAAACGTTTGAGTAGATGTGGGGGACAAGGAATGGATTTTATTTGCAAGATGTTCTCCATGTGAGCCATGTACGTTAGAAATGAACCTGATCTGCGCGTGTGTGTGTTTACCAAAGGTGTTCATTACATTGCTCAATCAATACACTGCTGAGACTGCCCACCATCTCGGAGGACGCGTACCTCTGCCTCTGCACTCTTTCCAACATCTCACAATGCCCCCCCCCCCCCCCCCATTCGAGTGAAGGAAGCACATTGCCTCAGAAACCAAGTTAATGAAGGGCTCGGGCCCCTGCCCCCCCTGACTCCCTCGCCCATCCCCCCCAGAGTAGGTCTTCGGTCTACATTTATCATAAAAACGATTCCGTCCCACCCACCACCCCGTTTTGCTCGCACACACTGAGAAAATCAAGAATCATTACAACACAACTTGCGGGCATCCCCTTACCATAAATAAACATGCTAATTGACCTGTCATAGGTAATTGCTGCAGGGGATAGGAGACAGCGCTGTGTGTGTGTGTCTGTGTGCGCATTTGTATATGTGGATGCAAATGGCATTGTATCTAACGAGGTAGTTGTGCAGGTGGATGTGTTTTTTAAGACAGGTGTTTGATTATACAATGTGTGTTTTTGATTGTTGTTTTCTTGCAATGGTGATGACTAACAACACAGATTAACTCATTCACTGCCATTCACAAATCTATTCGCAAATTGAAAATATGACGTAGAGGGCCATTCCCAAATTTGTTCGGGTTTTCTTTTTTCATGCTTGGGTGCCGATAAAGCGCTGGCCTGTGGCAATGTTTGTTTGTTTTTGCACAAGGGGGCAGCATTACCCTTTTTTCCATGTTAGCGCTCTGTTCCAGCATTCAGCAGTTGTTAAAGCGCTTTATAAACCAATATGTATGTATTGCATTGTATGTTGGACAGCCGCCCTCATTTCTAGCTCATAAAACTCCAGACCCATGTAATTTAGGAATTAACTTTTTTTTCTGATGAAAGAAGAGAGACTAAGGTTTCACTAACACTGTATTGAATGTTTATGTAACACTGTATTGAATGTTTATGTAAAACTCAATATTCTGTGGGTCCTGGAAATCGATTGACATTGACAAAAACCCCGGCACTGGAGTGGACCCATTTTTGCACGTCTGGCAGCGAATGAGTTAAACTGTTCTTTTTGAGGACATGACAATCACAAAAAGAAAGTACATTCAGATTAGAAGAGTGTCTGGATGTGATTTTTTTTTTTTTGGGGGGGGGGGGGGGGAAAGTGTGCTGATTATATAGCCATTATTCATCAGTTTTGCAAAGGGTTGGAAAAGAGAGCAGGAGAAGAGTCAGCACTGCCTTCCACCGCAAGGCCAGACAGAGCAAAATACACAAATTTAAAATCGAGTAATCACAACAAACGCTCAAGAGAGGGATGGAACAAGATGAAATTTTTTTTTTCCATCACCACTTTTCACACCAGACGTGGTTGTCAGCTGAGGCATTCTGACGCAAACAACCCAATAACTGAGTTCAAATCTCCTGGAAATTGACTTCTTGCGCTATGTTGAGTCATCTTTACTGTCGTTGTTTAATGCCATCCGGAGAAAACTAACCATGAGCACCGATATGCTGCAGGCCAAGAAAAAGCTGTGATGTTTATCTTTCCTGAAATTGTTCATCCACATTGACATTTGGACGGGAAATGACAATTGTTCAAAGGTCACATTCATAATGCTGCACTAATGGATGGATAGATGGCTGGACTACTCTAAATCATCAGTAGAGGAAGCTTCCCAAAGACACGAGGGTTGACGTAATACCCCGGAAATAACATTTTGTTTTGTCCTTGTTGGACCATGCCGTCAGTCTGGATTTGTTTGTCACTTCAGAGAAAAAAATCAATCAGAATTGTTCAGCGGTCACTGCTACGTAAAAGTGGCTCACAGATAGGTCGAGTCATGGCTTTGCAGTCAAGAACATGTAAAGTTGGGAAGCGTTCTGGCATGTAAAAAGGTCACTACTATCGCTAAGAAACACACAATTTGGTTGAATCCACACGCCACGGGGTTGATTCACTTCGAATAATGCATGGATGGATGATTGTAACTGTATCGATGAAAAGGTCTCTTCAGCTGTCATCTGTAATTCTTTGAAGGTGTCAGATGTTTCACTCCTCATCCGAAAAGCTTCGTCAGCAAATTAAAGTTGTGCTGGTAGGTCTGGTCCTCTGCTTTGATAAAGCCACCTCTGTCCAGTAGTGATATATATAGGGAAAGAGCTACCAGCACAAATTTAGTTCGTCGAGGAAGCTCCTGTACGACTGAGAGCTTACATAGACGGATTGCAATGCAACCGTACCAAAAGTTTATTTGCAACCAGACCAAGATCTGACTGATGGTAACACGAACATAAATATTCATGTAAAGACTTTTTTTCCTTCTTAATTCCATTGAGCAAGGTAAAAACGACCCATTTCCTAGACATGGATGACTTGTATTTGTTTTCTCTTGTAATTAATAGGAGGGAGCACATAAAATTGCACATTTCCACCTAGTGGGACTATTAATGGCTTTGTAATTCTGATAACTCCTACTCTGGTATCCCGTCACTGGCTCCCTAGACATTTCAGAGTTATTTTCAAGATCTTATTTGTCTTCAAATCTTTAAATGGTTTAGCTATTCCTTACCTCTCCAAGCGCATCCACCCTTACACATCTTCCCGACGCCTCAGGTCTGCTGACCAGACATTACTCGATCTGCCAAAAACTAATCGAAGGCTCAGAGGGAATAGAGCCTTTTCCGTTGCTGGTCCCAATCTCTGGAATGAGCTGCCACTGGACATTCGGCAAGCCCCCACGCTGCCCATCTTTAAAACCCGTCTCAAAAGTCACTTGTACTCTTTGGCATTCGACTCAGCATGATTTCAAGTTGATCTTGGTTTCACTCCCTGGTGCTTTCAACTATCTTTGTGATTGCTTTATTTCCTGTATATGATAGATGTCCATGTTAAGCGCTTGGTTACAGCTTCAGCTGTTGTTAAAGCGCGGTATAAATGAATACAATATGTATTGTATTGTATTCTCGTGTGATGACTTTAAACACATGAATTTTTGCATCCACTTGTCATAGACACCGCAATGTCTTTTTTTTCCCCTAAAAACTGAAAGAATAGCTTTGAGATATTGATCTCCTTTTGGGCTCTTACCTGAAATGGTCCGCTGGGATAGATGTCAAAGAATGCTTTCTTCCAGTCGGACCCTTGATGTCCTGATTTGGTCCACAACATGGAATCCATTGAGGCGATGCTCCTTATTTTCAAAAGGACATTGAGAGTGCCTGTGGGAAGGCAATGCATAGTTAGGAAATGTTTTTTTTTCATCATGGATTAATGCACATTAATCGACAGTGATTTTTTTTTTTTTTTACACATTGCATATTCTTCCTGTGCCTTTTTCAACAGGTACTCTGGCTTTCCTCAATTTTATAAGACTGTCTATGTTGCGTTAATTTCAGTTGAAACAGCGTTGTGTGTGCCCATATTGAAGTTAAATGGAGCTACACCGCGTCATACTATTCTGAGCTGTCCTTATTGATATTGTTTTAAACATTTTTGCTCAACAAAACGTTTGACATATATATAACCTATAATATGATCTAACAGGTGGAACACCTTCCCCCCTGGCAAATTATGTCAATAAAATAACGCTAGATCTATGCAACTGACTGGCAAACCATACAAATCGCAAAAGCGATGCACTTTTATCACAAAGCCAAGTAACGGCTGCGTTAACATACCCCCCTCCCTGTGGCCTGCTAAACAAGCTCAGAGTGAACTCCTCCTACTTTCTTAGGCCTCAAAGTTGTTAAAAAAAACCTTCATCTTGTTATAAATTCTCATACAGCTCTGAAGTGCGACATTAACCAACATCCAGTCTCTTATGACATGCATAGGCAGTGGTGCTGAGGTCTTTTATGCATTTCCATTTGGTGAGATTAATTTTGTTCCCCTTTCCAAACAAAATTAATCGCTCCATATGCCCACAAAACGTTCCACCTACTCTCCCGGGTGAGATTTGCATGTTTTGGAGGTAAGCCTTGAAATAATCAAGCCAGTAAGTCATTAACATTTTATTCCGTCGCAAGGGATGTGTGCCAAGGGTAAGAGTCCTGTAAATGACACTAAAGTCATTAAGATTTTAAAGTCCTGTTGGTTCAACTCCATTCACTTGGTACTCATCTTGAAAAATACCTGTGCTAACCCAACTTGAAATGTGACCTAGCTAGGTCGCTACACACCTCCAATGTGATTAATTGTTATTTTTTCGTCACCAATGACGTACTGGTTTACTGGCTTAGCTTCTGGTTCCGTTAACAAGTGAATGCCAATGGTGGTTTGTCTCTATTTGTGCACTTCATGATGGACTGGCAAGCTATCCGTGGCCTTGCGTTTCTTTTCCCTCTGAAGTTAGCTCTTGCAGCCTCCAGCTTCCCACAACAAAATCACAATTCATACATCATGTTTATAACAATGACGTCCTCTGGCCGCCAGATACTTTGTACTGAAGACAAATCAATGCTTACAACAACATGATGAAGAACACGAGGAGCCAATGGTGTTAACTTGAAATGAATGATTCGAGCGTCAACACCCATGGATTAGGAACGTTAGGACAACTACAGTCCATGACCCGAAAGCTAAGAAAGTCATGATGACACATGGGCAAGACAATTATTTCATAATGGGTGCCACGCTTACTGGACATTTTGTATTGGAATATAAAATAATGCAATGTTGGAAGAATACTAATGTTAATTCTCACTACCACCTGCCCTGTGCTGTCTTTACAAAAACGGATACAGTGGCACACACGCATGCAGCCAAAGATAAACCCACATCGTGCAACTTTTCGATTTGGTCAAGAGATACGCTGATAGAGTGTCTCCTTGGCCTGACCCTCATCCATCTTGAGACTTAGTAAAAGTAAACAAGCAAGTCACAAACATTGGGTTGCATGGTCACAATAAAAGCAGCAACTATTGCATTGTTCATGTGTTCAGTGATATCTCCTGCTCTACGTAGTCGTCGCAGGGGACAGTGATTGTTTGCACAAACACTTTTGTGTTAAAAGTGTAATGTTCTGCAAAGAAATGCATTTATGCTAATAAATGCATCACCCTATCTGCAGTTGATTAAATAAATCACTTGGGTCACCTTTGGGGGAAATACATCACAATGTACGTTGTCGATGGCAACGATTTGTACCTACAATTGCTTTTTATTTCCATTTTCAATGGAAGTCAAAGATAATCAATTTGTTTTTTTATGCAAAAATTCTAAAACTGAGCTTACTGAATTGGGATGGGGGTTCTGGCATAAGGACCAGGAAGGAACCCATTCAAGCTTGGTGCTGATCCAGTTACAGTCTGCTGGCAATGCGGCCAAGTCAATTAGTGTTCCAGCAAATCCAGGAGATAAAAAAAAGCTTGTCATCTGTGGCTTTCGGCATGAAGTGGCACAATCTTATCAGATGTGTTGTGAGCCATTTTTGGAACAAATGAAAACAATTTAACTCTTGGCCATTGTTTTTTCAGATGACAAATATTGAAACCTTGGCACTTTAAGAGTGATGATCGAAACGCAAAAAAGAAATGTTTGCAAACCTGAAATATTCCACAAGGAACACGCTCGTTTTCTCTAAGGCGTCTATAAAATCAAAGTTCTCATCACTGGCGGTCTTGTTGTGATGCTGTTTCACAGCATGCCAACATCTGTCACTTCGCACTTGCTTCCGATTACAACAATCTGTAGTTTACGGCAAGTTCATCTGCAAGAGCCCCCACACCCTTTCATCGACGTTGTTCTCCCTTTTGTTTCCAATCTGTCGTCACTTTAATTGCCTTTCACTACCCGAGCTTGTGCTGCATCTCCGCAGTAGCCGCGGCGCTCCCCACAACAAAATAAAGCAGCGGGAAAGGGCTACAAAAGCAGTGAGGGAAATGAAAGTGGAAGAGGGACGCGGCATAGAGGATTTCAGAAAAAGATGCTGTAAAGCTTTCTCAAAAGCTTGAAAGGCTGTGTGAGAGTGATGTAGAAATAAAAAGGCTTGAAGAGAAAGACGTCTGAAAAGACCATCAGCACATTGATGTACGCATACTGTCAGACAACACAAAAAAAGAGATGCACATGCACTCGACCGGTTTGAAGAGAAAATATGGGCCTATTGAAAAACACACTTATACTGTACAGTATATTCCCAGTTTTTCTGTCCTTGGGCTATTGCATTTGTGAACCAGCATGTGTGGCAGGTAAGTCCATATCTGGCTAGCAGGGGCTGCCGTGAACAGTTTGGGTCAACTTATTGTAACTCTTCACTGGCAGCGACTCATAAACAACAGTCGAGGAAGTTTCTGAAGTCCTGGTTTAGTTTGACACTTTTGCACAGTGCCATTGGCAAGCCGACTTGGAAATGTTGGATTGTTTTGAGAGCAACGGTGATGGAAGGCAAATGAATGGTTATTTAAATGAGCCGTCACTTGTGTGATGGACTTGTTGAGATTTTTAATTACAATAATTCCTCTGTGACTTACAGGAAAAACTTTTTGGGCATATGTTGATGAGAGTCTGGATAAAATGGGCATAAACTTTATACCCTTGTCTTAGTCAGTCATTGTTCTGTAGCTAGATAGATAGAAAGATGGATGGATGGATTTGGATGGATGGATCAATAGACAGACATCGATGAAAAGGTTTCTTCAGCCGTCATCTGTACTTCTTTGAAGGTGTCGGACGTTTTGCTTCTTATCTAAGAAACTTTGTCAGCAAACTGTTTACTGACGTAGTTTGCTGACTTTTCATCGATGGACTACTCCTGTACAACTGAGAGCTTACACAGACAGACAGATATGCTGTGCTTGGGGAAGGAAAGATCCACACCCAAAAAAGATAATAATTTCTATCACAATAATTAACAGTTCAAGTTGGTCTGATGGAATTTTACACACGTTTTACCTGAAAATGTGGGTTTTTCATTAACTTGTTTGCTACAATGTGTTACTTTTTTTCTAAACAAATGGCAACATCCGTTTTTTTTTTGCAACTGTCACTCGTCTATTGCAGACACATGGATGCATATGAACACATTTGGTGAGGATATCTTACTTTATCCACACTGCTCAAATCCATTTTTTTGACATCCTGTTGGTGAGTATGTGTGTGTATATGTGTGCATGTGTGTAGACGTCTGCCGGCTAGGAGAGTTGCATGCCTTCCAGCTGTGTGACAGAGCATATGATGATGAACAACTTTCCAAAGTGAGTGATTGTGTCGTGCCATTGCCATAAATCACACACCCACTGCCCATTCCACAAACAAACACAGACACACACACAAAAACTGGACCTCACCCACCTTCAGTATTTTCTACAAAGAAAAACTGGTGAAGTACATGCGGATTCTACTTGTCAATCTGTGGCAAATTAGCATTGGCCACGGCCGCTCGCGGTCACAACATCGCTCTGCTGAATGATCTCTATTGACTCATTCATTGCCAGACGATGTGCAAAAAGGTGCCCACTCCAGTGCTAGGGTTTTTGTCAGTTACTTGAATTTCAGGACCCTCAGAATGTTCAGTTTTAGGACTACATAAACATTCAATACAGCATAAGAAACCTTAGACTCTCTTCTTTCATCAGAAAAAAGAGTTAATTCCTAAATTATATGCGTCTAGAGTTATATGTGCTTGAAATGAGGGCAGCTGTCCAAAATACAATGCAGTACATACATTTTGGTTTAAATAGTGCTTTAATTACAGCTGAAGCAGGAACAAAGCGCTAACATGGGAGAAAAAGTGAAATGCTGCCACCTCGTGGAATGCAAAAATATTGCTCGAGGTCGGACCAGCGCTTTATCGGCACCCCTGCCGATAAAGCGGCATAGAAAAATGGCATACTGTATTTTCAATTCCCGAATACATTCGAGGATGGCAGTGAATGGGTTAATATAAGCAAGAAGTTGGGAAAAGTTTTTTTAGTTCTAGTTATGGTTTTGTTGGCTTTGGAGCAAATAATCTATTTGGAACTAAAATCTTCAAAAAGTTAAACATTGACAGGTGAAGAACATAGGGTGCTCTTAAGACCTATGTTATTCGCTCATTCACTCACCAATGTGCTTGCCCTTCATGTGGTAATAGAAGGAGACACAGTAAGGGACTCTGCCGGTACCCTTGGGTCCCCTCACCGTGCTCACGTTAAAAAGTGGTGAGAGCAGACGAGCCTTGTCCCCTTGAACTCGTGGTCGCGATGCTTCGATGTACATGTAGTAGCCTGAGAACAAGAAAACAACATTCATATAGGCTCTCGCCAGTATGTCGAAGCGTGGATAAAATACCCTCTCCGTTCCTCACCTTCTTTGGTTCCGCTGCGATCCGTCTCCGGCCCTGTATTGGCAGACCGCTTGGGATTTTGGGTCAGGTGATTTTGTCGCGTCCAGTCAAAGACGTCGCTTCGGTCTTGTGAAAAACCGCAGATCCTCTCATCCTCAAACCCACACACGTGATCTGGTGTGGCAATGCGGGGAAAAACACAGTGTGCAACTGTGTGAGATTAAAAATATGATATGCAGAACTATTCTGATGAGACAAGTACTTTTTGACAGACTATGAAGACATTTTAACAGGAAATTTGAAGTTGTTTAATATGTCGTTTTATCAAAATGTTAGAGTTGGGAATAAACCTTTAAAGTCACAATGAAAAGCATACTACAATGCAGATCATGACAAATCTTCTGACTTCATTTCACTGGCTATTAAAGTCTACCTTATCATCTTAACTTTCAGTCGTGCGTTTTATTGCACACACACAGACACACAAAATGGACTCAAATAATAAAAAAATAAGAATGATAATGCATTTTATTTATAAATGCCTTCCAAATAACAGAAGGACAGGTTCCAACCAAGAACAAAAAAAAAAAAAACACAGAACTACAAATAAGGAAAGAAAAGATGTAATTTAAAGGGAGTGTGCAATTTGCAATAGGTAGGTTTTGATAAGGGATTTGAAAGCGGGAACATGATCAATATTACGGGTGTTGAGTGGTAGTGAGTTTCAGACTTTGGTATTTTGCACCCCCGACAACAGCCTAACAGTGTATACGGCTGACATATTGGACGGAGTTTATGACGAGAACTTGGTCTAATCTTAAACTGACCCAACTAGAGGCCAAGTTTAATGAAAAAGCCTCCTGTGTACCCAAGTGCTTTGTATCTTGGGATGTATATGGGTGGAAAATCAATACTTGCTCGAAGTCAGCCGGCAAAATGAATTGGTGCCTGACCTGGATTACCATCAAAGTATGTTGCCCCACTGCACCCCGTTTTTTTATTTGTTGTTGTTTCTAATTCAAACCACTGACCCACCACCCACCCAGCTCATGTACACGTGTGCTCTGACACATCCTCCCAAAGACTACAGAGTGACTTTTAGTGGGTTTCTTTTTGTAGCGCTGAGAAGGTGGAGTGGAGCCAAATGCAGTTCATCAACTGATCCGGACAGGGAATGCTCCTCGAATGCCACTACATAGATCACGACAAGAAAAGTGTCGGGTTGCTTGCAAGGGCTTTACATTATAGAACGTAGAAGGCTATAACATTGTCCCAAGTGAAATCCTGTGCAGCGCAATTCACCCTGGGGTGGATAAGCAGTCCAAATAATGGATGGATTTAAGTTAGCCAGATTTATGTGAAAAACTCTGTATTGTTTTTAATGTACCACATGCTCTCTATCTCGCTAGCTAGCTAGCTGGATGGATGGTAGGTGGGTAGGTAGATGGATGGGTGGGTGGATGGATGGATGGATGGATGGATGGATGGATGGATGGATGGATGGATGGATGGATGGATGGATAGATGGATAGATGGATAGATGGATGGATGGACGGACGGACGGATGGATATTTAAAGTAAAGATACAACATTTTCCAGTTTATAAGGCGCACCGCAGTATAAGGCAAGGCGTACCCCCAATGAATTGTATATTTTCATACATGTTCCATATATAAGGCACATCGGAGTACAAGGCGCAAATTCAATGAATGACAAAAGTTGAAAAATGTTGACATTTAGAACTGCTTTAAATTAACATTCCTATTCAAATCCAAATGGTTAGTTAGTGAGGTGGAAATGTTCCAACCCTGTGGGATCTCACTCCACTTACTTTCCCAGTATTACAATTCATGAGTTACTTTGTATATTTTGCTTCGGCAATTGAATCTAAAAAAACATTTGTCCATAAGACATTCTCCTTCACTCATCTCATTGCCATCAGTAGTTTTCCAAATGCATTTACCTGATCTTTTGTGCTGAGTCACAAGATGTTTGTGAAAACTCGAGGAATGTGCTGTCTGAAGGGATCAAATTGTTTTACTCGCTCCGGGCGCTGGCCACCCACCCTGTGGCACCGTGTCTTGGATGTTAACATAACTTGTCAAACCAAGAAATCCTCTCACTTTTGGTAGTCTGTATAGAAGACTCTGGCATTACCTGACACTCCCTGCACACTGAGAATGCAATAGAAATCTGCCATTTTTGCCTGACATCACAAAAAGGTAAATAGTACTCAAGCTCAGAGCTAAGCATCTTCACATTGAAGGAAATCAATGCGTCGCAATTGGAACATCTGCATTGTGAGGCAGACGAGATAACCCAAACGTATTCTCTGTTTAAAAGAATAATAATAATAATGAATGTCAGATCAGTGGATGTTTGTCTCAAATGAAATTCTATATACTGTAGTCATCTACATGATGAATTAATAAAACTATTCATCCGACCCTTGTTGATTGCACGCGATTTGCATCCTCTCAGTGTGCTACTCTCTGTACTGCGTGTGGCGTATGTATTGGAATTTTTTTAAGGGGCTAATCTATTACAATTCACACCTTGCTCCAAGCCGCCTACTCATTTCAATTTGCTCCGTTGTTCTCACAGTCTGTTCCAATATGCAGTTGTTGGTTTTTTTTCTTTTTTTTTTTTTTTAAATTGCATCATCTTGGCAGAGCTGAGTGACAACCGTGCCAGACAAAGGCGGCGTGTCACTTATTGAAGAGGACACGCAAGCGCTCAGTCGCATGATAAATGGCAGACGTAGAAAAATAAAAGCAAGAAAATAAACAAAGAAATACATTTAAACGGACAGGATGGCATGAGATGCATTTGAGAAGCTGCGGGTATATTCATGATAAGGGTGTGATGTTTTCGGATCTTTACTGCCAACCTCATCCAGTCATGCTCTGAAGCAGTGGTTCTTAACCTGGGTTCGATCGAACCCTTGGCGTTCGGTGAGTCGGTCTCAGGGGTTCGGTGGATCTAGTCTGGACTGCAGTTAGTAGGCACAGTCATTGGAAGAAGGTTTCGTTGAATGAGCATATGAAACTGGTGGGGTTCGGTGCCTCCAACAAGATTAAGAACCACTACTCTAAAGTAATGTACTTTGCCCACAAAATTAGAAGTATTAAATTATCCATCAAGACTTTATAACTAGAGAAGTCGTTTCAACAACTCGGAGGTCTTGTCCAAGTGATTCATTAATTAAAATGAGTATTTTATTTCTAAAGGAAAAAAAGTGCTGATAATTTCAACACTTTGTCATCAATCTTTTTTTTCCTCAACATGTTAAGATGAGAAGAAGATGCAATGCAGAATGTGGAAACAAAGTGAGAGGACTCACCTGAGGGTCTTGGGTAGGTGTACGCTGTAAGAAAATGGAAATGCTGTAAGTCCAAGTGTCAAGAAAATACAACTTCTAAAGTCAAAGGATTGTTTTTCGTACGGGACAAAAGTGAATTTGGATGGCCCCTGTGCATGACATCACCCACAAGATTTCACCAAGCCTGAGAAAAATATCAGTGACAACCAAAAAGCTTTCTTGTTGGCTCTGGGTGAATTCTTTTGTGTTACTACATGCATAAAAAGATGCCTACAAGTTGAATCTAGATACATATATATACCAATAGAGGGTCATTTTGTTCTGAAGGGCTCAGAGTCATTTTACGGATATCAGAGATGAAACTGAACTACAAGTGTGAATGCTAACAAATATTTACCGTATTTTCCGGTGTATAAGGTGCACCCTAAGCCTTGATTTTCTTCAAAAGAGGATCCTGCGCCTTTTACGCAGGAGCGCCTTATATGTGAAGTCATATTGAGCAGTCACAGACACCATTCCTCCCGCCCTGTCGAAGAAGTACGGAGTAAACCCAACCTCTACTGTATTGCCTTATAATGTGGTGAGCCTTATATATGGACAACTTTTAGATATGTGTATATTATTTGGAAAACTTGTTTACATTTGTTGAAGTTGCGCCTTATAGTCCAGTGCACCTTATATATGGAAAAAGTTTGAAAGTACACCATTCATTGGGGGTTATTGTGTTAACGAAACACAATAGTTTAGCCCTGTGAAATATATCCTGCCAGTGTACACTGGCTTTTGGCTCGCCATATATGTTGATCGCCTTTTTGGTTTTTTATTTACAGCCAATATTGTTGTGACAAATGCTCTATTTCATTTCCACTTAATTTGATTTTTTTTATGATTGCACTTCTGCTATCTCCATTTTTCTTTGATTGAGAAATCAGTTAATTGCAGAACGACAATAAATACATTTATTAGATAAACAAATAAATAATCAAATAAACAAACAAACATAATAAATAAATAAACATTTTTTAATGAAACGTAGCCTTTTGCATTAAAATGAATTTTGTGTTTTTGTGTTGTTTTCTATGACGGAAAAGTAATGTCCACTGCATAATTTAATTGTGATCCCATAAAGAAAAAAAATGTTTCTCAGTGGCTGAACACTCACGCTCTGAGTACTGGATGGTGCGACTGACGTATTCCCCAATGCTGTAGGTAGTGATGGGAGCCAATCGGACTTCATAGGAAAGAGGTATTCTAAGGTTGGGAATGGTATAGGACATCAGCACCCCCTTCTCTGGCTCCCTGCTCTTGAGTTCAATCTGTTTCGACAGCACGTCCTGCTTGTTCTGGATTGCAGTCGAGAGGGAAAGGCAAAGCTTTAGACGCACTGTACAAGAATACTGGCAAGCGCAATTGAATTGCCGCAGTGTACAAATACAGCAAATAGGATCACAGGTAAAACAAATCTGTTTGAGACACAGATATAATAATAGATAAAAGATTCAAAGATTCAAAAGACTGCAAGACTGCATGAATAACTTTATCCCCACTATACGCCAGTGCTTTGCCCCCATGTGCTCTGGATGTATATTGCATACTTCTGAATTCCTTTCTTACATAATACTTTATATTATAACCTCAACATAGGTACTAAGGCACCTAGAGATTGGAGTCTTGTTGGCTCTGGGTGAATTCTTTTGTGTTACTACATGCATAAAAAGATGCCTACAAGTTGAATCTAGATACATATATATACCAATAGAGGGTCATTTTGTTCTGAAGGGCTCAGAGTCATTTTACGGATATCAGAGATGAAACTGAACTACAAGTGTGAATGCTAACAAATATTTACCGTATTTTCCGGTGTATAAGGTGCACCCTAAGCCTTGATTTTCTTCAAAAGAGGATCCTGCGCCTTTTACGCAGGAGCGCCTTATATGTGAAGTCATATTGAGCAGTCACAGACACCATTCCTCCCGCCCTGTCGAAGAAGTACTGAGTAAACCCAACCTCTACTGTATTGCCTTATAATGTGGTGAGCCTTATATATGGAAAACTTTAATATATGTGTATATTATATTTGGAAAACTTGTTTACATTTGTTGAAGTTGCGCCTTATCGTCCAGTGCACCTTGAAAGTACACCATTCATTGGGGGTTATTGTGTTAACGAAACACAATAGTTTAGCCCTGTGAAATATATCCTGCCAGTGTACACTGGCTTTTGGCTCGCCATATATGTTGATCGCCTTTTTGGTTTTTTATTTACAGGCAATATTGTTGTGACAAATGCTCTATTTCATTTCCACTTAATTTGATTTTTTTTATGATTGCACTTCTGCTATCTCCATTTTTCTTTGATTGAGAAATCAGTTAATTGCAGAAAGATAATAAATACATTTATTAGATAAACAAATAAATAATCAAATAAACAAACAAACATAAATAAATAAACATTTTTTTATGAAACGTAGCCTTTTGCATTAAAATGAATTTTGTGTTTTTGTGTTGTTTTCTATGACGGAAAAGTAATGTCCACTGCATAATTTAATTGTGATCCCATAAAGAAAAAAAAACTCACGCTCTGAGTACTGGATGGTGCGACTGACGTATTCCCCAATGCTGTAGGTAGTGATGGGAGCCAATCGGACTTCATAGGAAAGAGGTATTCTAAGGTTGGGAATGGTATAGGACATCAGCACCCCCTTCTCTGGCTCCCTGCTCTTGAGTTCAATCTGTTTCGACAGCACGTCCTGCTTGTTCTGGATTGCAGTCGAGAGGGAAAGGCAAAGCTTTAGACGCAGTGTACAAATACAGCAAATAGGATCACAGGTAAAACAAATCTGTTTGAGACACAGATATAATAATAGATAAAAGATTCAAAGATTCAAAAGACTGCAAGACTGCATGAATAACTTTATCCCCACTATACGCCAGTGCTTTGCCCCCATGTGCTCTGGATGTATATTGCATACTTCTGAATTCCTTTCTTACATAATACTTTATATTATAACCTCAACATAGGTACTAAGGCACCTAGAGATTGGAGATATATCCGTAACTGTCACTCGTATCTTCCTCCGGAACAATAACAAAATAAAATTAGTTAGGGAGGATACAAGGGTAAGCAGGACATTTACGACAAATCCACAAAATTCAAATATGATGAGATTATAGGCTTCCTGATTGGACCTGGACAGATATGTACATTGCGCTGTGGATAACCACTAATGGGATTGTATTGATCAACATACCCTCGTATCATTTTATGACAACGTGTGCCCTTCATATTTCCCTTAACGACCAACGGGAAATGGGTATAAGATAATTTCAAGCGTTTTCGTTGCTCATTTGTGTTGGAGATGGTTTTTAGATTTTCTTTTTTTTTCTACATATTTTGGCGGTAAAAGATGAACAAAAGGCAAATATAGAGATAAAGTGTAATACAACTCAAGAAAAAATAAGTACAGCTCAAATTTAAGTGGTTAAATTACCACTACTTTTAGAGGCACACATAAACTGTTTCTTCATTTTGAGTTTCACTCATTCACTGCCAGACACGTGCGAAAATATGTCCACTCTAGTGGCAGGGTTTTTGTCATTGTCACTCAACTTCCAGGATCCACAGAATATTGAGTTAATTCCTACATGGGTCCGGAGTTACGTATATGAGCTTGAAATGAGGTCGGATGTCCAGAATACAATGCAATACTGTAAAGTTTTGAGCTTTGAGTTTTGAAAGGCGCTTATAAATTAAATGTATTATTATCAATACATACATATTGCTTTATATAGCGCTTTAACATGGAAAAAAAGGGAAATTCCGTCCCCTTGTGAAGGGAAAACGTTGCCAGAGGCCACGGCCGGCGCTTTAATGGCACCCAAACAAGAAAAAACAAAACCTGAACAAATTCGGAAACGCCACTCCATGTCATATTTTCAATTCCCGAATAAATTTGTGAATAGCAGTGAATGGAAGTTAAGAAAAACATGTTTTTTCCATTTTATAAATGTACCAAATTAGATTATTAGAAAATAGATTGTATATATATATATATATATATATATATATATATATATATATATATATATATATATATATATATATATATATATACAGTAAAGTCTCGTTACATCGATATCGGATATATCGATAGTCCCGGTTATATCGATACTATTTCTATGCACGCACGGAGAAAATTACATGCAAACAGGGTCGGATATATCGATAGTCCCGGTTATATCGATATTTTTTCGGACTCCCTTGAATATCGATATAACGAGACTTTACTGTATATATATACAGGTATTGCATTTCTGAAGAGTAGGAAATAGTGATCGCAGTTGTATATGGTGCTTCATTCACTTGTGACTTCTCAGGCACCACTTGGTCCAGCCCAGTAACATGACACAACCAACTGTCAGTACAGTAAAAATGAAATAAAATAAATTGGAATTGAACTGACAAGTGTAAAAATCTTAATTGAGCGCAGCTGTTACCCTATAAAAGTAAAGTAAATCAGGTCCGAGTGTGTAATTTGTTGACACCATTTTAACAATGCTTTTGCTGCGTTCACCCGCCCCCGTCGAAAAGGCTCCATTAGCAGTGTATATGACGGTACTTGAAGACCTGACAGTGAGCCCTCTCTAATGCATTTAGGTCAGCCACTCGACCATGACACGCCGGTACACCCACGGTGTGCCATTATCAGGTAATGCATGCAACAGAAGGGTGTATTCTTTTTGTGTGTGTACGTGCGTGTGTGAGTGTGTATATGAACAGGCTAAATAGATTAAAGTGCAGGGACATAATGGGCATGAAATATGGACACCCTGTAATGCAAGACGGTCAGCAAACTGTGTGTTGACTAATGATACACTCCCCTACTTACGAACATTCGAGTTACAAACAACGGTACATACGAACATTTTATAGTAGCATGTGTAGTATTCTCTCCAGTTGTGCATGTAAATATCTTTATAGAGCATATATTTTATCAAATGTTTAACCAATACAGGTTACTTATACAAGCATTAAACATACTTATATAAAGCTTATACATACAGTAAAGTCTTGTTATATCGATATCGGTTATATCGATAGTACTGCTTATTACGATACTATTTCTATGAACACAAGGAGAAAATTTACATGCCGCAGGATCGGATATATCGATAGTGCGGTTATATCGATATTTTTTCCGACTCTCGAGAATATCGATATAACAAGACTTTACTGTACTTGCACTGGTGCAACTTCCGAACGAATTCACCTTACGAATGACCATTCGGAACATATCTCGTTCGTAAGTTGGGGAGTGTCTGTATTGTATATTGTCTTTTCAAAAACTAACTCACTATACCAAAACATGCAAAAGGCCTGTTGATTACGTAAACAAAACAAAAAATGATGGGAAGCTAAAAACAGGTATTAGCTTTCAATACAGTTTCTCATCTGGACCATGTCACATTTTTGTAGTGTTTCGACATACCATCTGGAATCCACGGCAATCACCGCAAATCAGATTTGTCCATAACACCCCTCCGCCCCCTCTCGCATCTTCTTACAATGATCCCCCTTGGGCCATCGTGGCTTTTTTTCATTGTCCACGAGTCACCGAGGTTATCCCAATGGCAATGAGAGAATGTATTTTTGGATGTTGACTGTAGATACAGACTCATGGACACACAATGCACAATTCACAACTTGAATGTGAATACTTTGTGTTGGATATCCTGCACCTCGCTCCGCTCCTTCTTCCCTCAGTGATAGTTCAGGTGAGCTGAGCAGGAAAGGTTGGCTCATTCCCTAATTTCCCATTTGCCTTTCTCATTTTCAGGATTTGCTTTCATTGCTCTTGTTGACCTGATCTTGTTAAAACTCCACTTGTGAATCGTCAGAATATTTTTTGTTATACGTATTTCTATTGAGACTCACAACCCAAAGGTCGCAGTAGGACAGTATTCAACAACCTAGTGACCCAGACAGAGATTTGGCCATTACAGTTACGCTTGCATCAGACAGAGAATCGACCATTCTCTGTTAAACAATCAGCAGAAATGATTGTTTAACAGAGAATGGTTAATTCCATTTTTGAGTGAAATGTGATGTCATAAGCAAATGTGCATGACAATAGAGGGAGAAATATATGCCACATGGGTCACTTGTGTGGAATAGATTGTATATATATATATATATATATATATATATATATATATATATATATATATATATATATATATATATATATATATATACAGTAAAGTCTCGTTACATCGATATCGGATATATCGATAGTCCCGGTTATATCGATACTATTTCTATGCACGCACGGAGAAAATTACATGCAAACAGGGTCGGATATATCGATAGTCCCGGTTATATCGATATTTTTTCGGACTCCCTTGAATATCGATATAACGAGACTTTACTGTATATATATACAGGTATTGCATTTCAGGTATTGCATTTCTGAAGAGTAGGAAATAGTGATCGCAGTTGTATATGGTGCTTCATTCACTTGTGACTTCTTAGGCACCACTTGGTCCAGCCCAGTAACATGACACAACCAACTGTCAGTACAGTAAAAATGAAATAAAATAAATTGGAATTGAACTGACAAGTGTAAAAATCTTAATTGAGCGCAGCTGTTACCCTATAAAAGTAAAGTAAATCAGGTCCGAGTGTGTAATTTGTTGACACCATTTTAACAATGCTTTTGCTGCGTTCACCCGCCCCCGTCGAAAAGGCTCCATTAGCAGTGTATATGACGGTACTTGAAGACCTGACAGTGAGCCCTCTCTAATGCATTTAGGTCAGCCACTCGACCATGACACGCCGGTACACCCACGGTGTGCCATTATCAGGTAATGCATGCAACAGAAGGGTGTATTCTTTTTGTGTGTGTACGTGCGTGTGTGAGTGTGTATATGAACAGGCTAAATAGATTAAAGTGCAGGGACATAATGGGCATGAAATATGGACACCCTGTAATGCAAGACGGTCAGCAAACTGTGTGTTGACTAACGATACACTCCCCTACTTACGAACATTCGAGTTACAAACAACGGTACATACGAACATTTTATAGTAGCATGTGTAGTATTCTCTCCAGTTGTGCATGTAAATATCTTTATAGAGCATATATTTTATCAAATGTTTAACCAATACAGGTTACTTATACAAGCATTAAACATACTTATATAAAGCTTATACATACAGTAAAGTCTTGTTATATCGATATCGGTTATATCGATAGTACTGCTTATTACGATACTATTTCTATGAACACAAGGAGAAAATTTACATGCCGCCGGATCGGATATATCGATAGTGCGGTTATATAGATATTTTTTCCGACTCTCGAGAATATTGATATAACAAGACTTTACTGTACTTGCACTGATGCAACTTCCGAACGAATTCACCTTACGAATGACCATTCGGAACATATCTCGTTCGTAAGTTGGGGAGTGTCTGTATTGTATATTGTCTTTTCAAAAACTAACTCACTATACCAAAACATGCAAACGGCCTGTTGATTGCGTAAACAAAACAAAAAATGATGGAAAGCTAAAAACAGGTATTAGCTTTCAATACAGTTTCTCATCTGGACCATGTCACATTTTTGTAGTGTTTCGACATACCATCTGGAATCCACGGCAATCACCGCAAATCAGATTTGTCCATAACACCCCTCCGCCCCCTCTCGCATCTTCTTACAATGATCCCCCTTGGGCCATCGTGGCTTTTTTTTTCATTGTCCACGAGTCACCGAGGTTATCCCAATGGCAATGAGAGAATGTATTTTTGGATGTTGACTGTAGATACAGACTCATGGACACACAATGCACAATTCACAACTTGAATGTGAATACTTTGTGTTGGATATCCTTCACCTCACTCCGCTCCTTCTTCCCTCAGTGATAGTTCAGGTGAGCTGAGCAGGAAAGGCTGGCTCATTCCCTAATTCCCCATTTGCCTTTCTCATTTTCAGGATTTGCTTTCATTGCTCGTGTTGACCTGATCTTGTTAAAACTCCACTTGTGAATTGTCTGAATATTTTTTGTTATACGTATTACTATTGAGACTCACAACCCAAAGGTCGCAGTAGGACAGTATTCAACAACCTAGTGACCCAGACAGAGATTTGGCCATTACAGTTACGCTTGCATCAGACAGAGAATCGACCATTCTCTGTTAAACAATCAGCAGAAATGATTGTTTAACAGAGAATGGTTAATTCCATTTTTGAGTGAAATGTGATGTCATAAGCAAATGTGCATGACAATAGAGGGAGAAATATATGCCACATGGGTCACTTGTGTGGGAATCAGAGTATCGTATTTTCCGGTGTATAAGGCGCACTGAAGTATAAGACGCACCCCCAATGAATGGTGTATACACAAACTTTTTTCCATGTATAAGGCGCACCGGACTATAAGGCGCACCTTCAATGAATGAAAAAAGTTTTCCAAATATATAATATATAACAGTTATCCAAATATAAGGCGCACCTTCAATGAATGAAAAAAGTTTTCCAAATATATAATATATAACAGTTATCCAAATATAAGGCACACCCACATTATAAGGTGCGACAGTAGAGGCTGGGAGAAATTAAGTCGGTGGCTGCAAACAGTAGTTTTGAGACCTGTTGTGGCTCAATATTACTTCACATATAAGGCTCAAATGGCTGAGATATAAATGATGTGGTCAAAGAAAAGTCTTTAAATGTATAAGTATAAGGCGCAGGGTCATCTTTTGAAAAAAAAATTAAGGCTTTTGGGTGTGCCTTGTACACC
This sequence comes from Hippocampus bargibanti, assembly GCF_051943395.1. Lineage (NCBI taxonomy): Eukaryota > Metazoa > Chordata > Actinopteri > Syngnathiformes > Syngnathidae > Hippocampus > Hippocampus bargibanti. The sequence continues at coordinate 26,013,058 of NC_142736.1, read as the reverse complement.
AGAAAATACAATATCTTACACTACAATATTATTCAAATATTTGTTGTATGTGCGTAGGAATAAAACACTAAACAATGAAGTGAAAATGAATCAAAAATTAAATGCATCTGAAAATAGCTGAATCTATCCTCATCATCCTTTTACAAATGCAGATCGAAAGATGCTATTGTAGCCATTGAGGAATGAGCACACACGATGAATATGTGGAGACGTGTTTATTCCAACGGCTAACAAGTGGATCTCAACTGAACAGCCAAAGCAGTGCAATACATGCAACATGAACTGCCCCCTCCCCTGCACCTGCTGGGTGAGATGCCTGGTCCTAGTGCCCGCCACACAGCCCCCCCCAGAACACTCAGAAGGAAGGTCAAGGTGAAAATTTTGCAGGGGGCTTAACCAGCCTGCCCCAACGACTACGCAGTCCGTCATTAGGTGGTGTAGGTGATTCGGGCGAGACCTCAGTGGGGGAACGACACTCAACCCTGGCATGCCGCGGTGAGGCTGGAGGTTTCGGAGGGCGTCCGCGACGTGGGGCCTGGGCAGGCGAAACGTCCTCGCCTGCAACTAAATGAGCCGGTTTGAGCCTGTCTATTGAAATGCCCTCCCTCCGCCCACCCATATCGAGCACAAAACTCTTTTCACCGTGTTCGAGCACTCTAAACGGGCCGTCGTACGGCGGTCGGAGGGGAGAGCGGTGGGCATCGTGACGCACAAATACGAAACGGGCTGACCTAAGAGCAGACGGAACAAATATTTTGGGGACACAGTGGTGAATTGGTGCTGGAGTCAGGGGCTCTGCTGGCAAAAGGGGGAATGAAGGTGCACCCGAAGCTTCAGGCAGAAATTCACCAGGAACGCGGAGTGGTTGACCGAGCACTAACTCTGCGGGGGCGGCGTTAAGGTCTTCTTTCGGGGCCGAACGTAACCCGAGCAGGACCCAAGGAAGCTGGTCGACCCAGTTACCGTCCGACTTTCAGTGACCGGTGGAAGCGTTCGCACATCCCGTTAGCCTGCGGGTGGTAGGCCATAGTGCGGTGTACCTGCACACCCAAGGACTGCGCCATGGCCGACCAGAGCTCGGACACAAACTGGGGGCCTCTGTCCGAAGTGATATCGGATGGCGTGCCGAAACGTGCGACCCAGGACGACAGAAATGCGCGAGCAATATCTGCCAAGGTCGTGGAGGACAGGGGGACTGCTTCCGGCCACCTAGTGGTTCGATCGACCGTGGTGAGGAGATGTGTGCAACCCTGCGAAGGAGGGAGGGGCCCGACCAGATCCACATGGACGTGGTCAAATCTCCTGTCCGGAATTGGAAAAGTTTCCAGGTTTGCTCGGGTGTGCCTGTGGACTTTGGCGCGCTGACATGCCACGCATGCAGCTGCCCACTTCCTGACGTCCTTCCGTAACCCAGGCCAGACAAACTTGGCCCCAATAAGTTTGACTGACGCCCGGACGCCAGGGTGTGAGAGGGAATGAATAGAATTAAAAATTCGCTGACGCCACTCCTGCGGAACCACGGGACGAGTGCGACCCGTAGACACATCGCAGAGGAGAGCGGGACCCCCTTCACACAGTGCCACCTTCTCAAGTTTCAGGGCTGTGCCTGCTGCCTTGAGTTCGTGGATGTCCGGATCCTCAGATTGGGCGGTGGCCAACTCTGAAAAATCCACCCCGAGCTGGACTGGACACACAATCGCGCGTGACAAGCAATCGGCCACAGGGTTACATTTGCCGGCCACGTGCTGAATGTCTGTTGTGAATTCAGAAATGGCCGCCAAATGCCGTTGCTGTCGGGCCGACCACGGTTCAGTCACCTTTGACATGGCGAATGTCAGTGGTTTGTGATCCACATATGCGGTAAACCGGCGCCCCTCGAGGAGGAAACGAAAATGGCGCGTTGCAAGATAGAGTGCTAACAGCTCTCTGTCGAAAACACTGTACTTGCGTTCGTTATCCTGCAGTTTCCGACTGAAAAATGCAAGGGGCTGCCATTCGTTCTCCACAAGCTGCTCAACCACCGCCCCTACGGCAACATCAGACGCGTCGGTAGTAAAAGCTACCTGTGCGGTTGAGATTGGGTGGACCAGAAGAGTTGCGCCCGCAAGAGCTTCCTTGGCCCGTTGGAAGGATTGTGCTCGTTGCGGTGCCCACTCGACGGGGTCGTTAGCCTTCTTTTTTCTCAAGGCGCCGTAGAGGGGTTGTAGGAGGTCGGCTGCGTGAGGAAAAAACCGGTTGTAAAAATTGATCATTCCCAAAAACTCCTGCAGAGCCTTAACTGTGGCCGGGCGGGGGAAATCCACCACTGCTTGCACTTTGGCGGGTAAGGGGATGGCGCCCTGTGGAGAAATGCGATGCCCCAAGAAATCGATCTTGGACAGACCAAATTGGCACTTAACAGGGTTGACTATAAGGCCGTGCGAATCAAGGCGCTTGAAAACTTCGGTTAAGTGCGACAGGTGTTCCTCCGGTGAAGGGCTGGCCACAAGGATGTCGTCTAGATAGACAAATACAAAATCAAGACCTCGCAAGACTGAGTCCATCAGTCTCTGAAAGGTCTGTGCCGCCCCCTTCAGGCCAAAAGGCATACGGAGGAATTCAAAAAGGCCAAAAGGGGTTATTACTGCAGTTTTTGGCACATCTTCTGCCCGTACCGGAACCTGGTGATAACCGCGAACGAGGTCAACTTTGGAAAAGATCACGGCTCCGGCCAAACGTGCGGAAAAGTCCTGGATGTGCGGAATTGGGTAACGATCGTGTGTGGTTACATTATTAAGCCGACGAAAATCACCGCACGGCCGCCAAGAACCGTCACTTTTGGGGACCATGTGCAATGGTGAGGCCCACGGGCTGTTGGAACGCCTTACGATGCCCAAGCGCTCCATCGCCGCGAACTCCCCTTTCGCCATTGCCAATTTTGTCGCACCGAGGCGACGAGCGCGGGCAAAAACTGGCGGGCCAACCGTGGGAATGAAATGCTCTACCCTGTGTTTAGTATCGGCATTGGAAAAGGCGGGTGTGGTTAACGACGGATAATCGGTCAGCAGGCATTCATAAACGTTACCCGATGTTAAATAATTTGCATGCGTTAACGCCCCGAGCCCTCCGGCCTCGCACGGAAAAGTGGCGAAAGAGATGGCGTCAATCAAACGACGGTTGGCAATGTCCACAAGAAGTCCGTGAGCACATAAAAAATCGGCGCCAATTATGGGAACTGTGGTCGCGGCAACAATAAAGTTCCACTTGAATTCCCGTCCGTGGAAACGCACAGTCACCGACCTGGAACCGAAGTTAGCGATGGGCGAGCCGTTAGCTGCGCACAAGGCAAGCCCGCATCCACCTGCCATCTTGTCCGCAGCGGTGGGCGTCAGCAGGCTTACTTGTGCCCCGCTGTCCACAAGGAAACGTCTTCCTGACGAGGAGTCCGTGACGAAAAACAGCTCGCTTTCGTTGCTGGCGCCCACGGCTGCTACTGGGTGTTGGGCGTTGAAAATTGCTGTCGTCTCGTGGGAGCAGGGAGGTGCGCAGCGTCGAGCCTTGGCGCCAAACCGCTGATGGAAATAGCAGGTGGCTTTCCCGCGCCGCTTCTGCGATCCCACTGCGGCCACGACGGTCGGATCAATTTGCACGGCTAACCGCCGTATCGCCAGAAGCGCTCGATCTGCTTCTTCCGCCAAGCCACAATAGTCGCCGGTGGCTAGGCACGTCGAGTTAGCGAGCACGGCGCGCACTTCGGGTGGTAGCTGGCGAAGGAAAATGTGAGGGAAAAGGAATCCGCCATCATCCGCATTTAACAGCGACAGCATTTTGTCCATTAGATCCACTGCTGTTCCGTCGCTGAGTCCGGGAAGCGAAAGAAGTCTGTCTGCTCTCTCGGAGGCCGACAGCGTGAACCGTCGGAGCAGCCATTGTTTGAGCGCGTCGTACTTCCTGCATCGTGGAGGCGCGCGCAGAAGTTGCATCATGCGATGCGTTGTCGGTTGGTCGAGGGACGCCACGACCATGTAATATTTTAGGTCATCTGTCGTGACGCCTTGTAGGTGGAAAAGTGCTTCCACATGCTGGAACCACGAAGCCGGGTCGCTGTGCCAGAACTCGGGCAACTTCGCGGTGTAGGCGGCAGCTGCGAGTTTGGGCGCCGGTCGTGGCGACATGGCCGTAGAAGAAACATCTTCGTCCGTTGCCATGAACATTTCCATTGTCGGGGTCACCAGTGTAGAGGAATGAGCACACACGATGAATATGTGGAGACGTGTTTATTCCAACGGCTAACAAGTGGATCTCAACTGAACAGCCAAAGCAGTGCAATACATGCAACATGAACTGCCCCCTCCCCTGCACCTGCTGGGTGAGATGCCTGGTCCTAGTGCCCGCCACACTATGCTCAATTATTTTTGCAGGAATACGAATAGTTACAGCATTAAAAAGTACTGTATTTTCACCTAGAAGCCCTCCATTTATTTCAAAAGCTGACCATGTGCCTTATAATCCAGTGTGCCATATTTAAAGAAAGGTGTTAAAATATGGCATCAATTGATGGTGCACCTTATAATCCAGTGCGCCTTAAGGTTGGAAAATACGGTAAATAAATGTTCACAACAGTGACACTGGAAAGAGTCAATATCTGTATGATACAGTAGTATGAATAATCCAGGTTGATCCCGGTAGTTTACAATTACTGTACGATAAGATTGGAAATTAGAAAAACATGGAACTAAATAAGCCTTAAAACTACACACAACATACCTTATTCTATGTATAATAAATGTGCTATTGTATTGTAATGAAAGAAATACACTGCATTATATCATAAAGTCACTTTATTTACATTTGTGTTGGTCATTTATGGCTTGATGGAATGGCGTTGGAGGTCGAAGGTCAAAGAGAATTGCTGTTTGGAAAGAGAGGCGCATTACATGAGGACTGTAATTAAAGAAATAAACTGTGCTGTAAAATAAAGTTTTATTTCCCTTTTTGATGGTTTATGGAAGGAGAGTCACCTTCCGTAAGGACTGTTGGTAACTTAACCTCTGGTGCTGTTCGGTCGTGTGCTTCCGCCGAAGATCATTCCGCCAGCCGTGGTGGGTGTGTATTATGAAAATAGTGCTTATTATAAGGTTTAATTTTCATAAATTTGACGTTTGTAAGACAAAAAGTTTGTAAGTTGAGGTGTTTGTAAGTTGAGGTCTCACTGTATCTTGCTTAAAATATGAAACATTTAAAGACTTTTCTTTGACCACATCATTCATATCTCGCGCCGTTCATTGTTCCAAATCAATAAACTCCCTGTGGTTGATCAACAGGGGAGAGCAATGATATCTGCACACACAAGCTCCTTTTCCTCAATCGAAACACACCAGGCAGTTCAATTTCAAAACATCTACATTCGAGTCACCACTAACTATTATAACGATAACGAGACAAATTACGTGTAAAACGAGTGGAAGATTGTTGAGGCCTTTGCACATTGGAAACAAAGAATTATGCACAAGCTAAATACGGAACGAGAACATGAGAGGCGACTGCCTCTTCAAATAATAAAGACTGTGAGGTTAATTATTCTCTCAGCCTCTATTAATGGCTCGCTTTCATGATTACATCCGGCAGTCTGCCGCTCTGAACTATGCGTATGTAAAGTCATGGTTTGTTTTTATGTGGATGTGTGACCAGAAGATGTGTCTAGAGAGATTGGAATTTACTAAATACGTATTACATCCGAATATTATTCAGTTACATCAATGTGCACCTTTAATTCATCTTGATTAATTTTCTTTATTTTTTATTCTCATGGGTGGAGTTTCCTTTCTTCAACATTTTCAAAAAACAAAAACCCTTAATCAAACAAGTTGTGTTTTATTATATTTTTACTTTTCTCAAGTCTTCACACAAACCTAACAGGCAGAAGCCGACACATGCGTTGCATGCGGGTGTTGAAAAGTATGTCAGTTCTACAGTAAAGTGTGTTACGGACTCAATGTGCCCCCCCCCCTCTTCCCGAGAGCCTCACATCATCAAGCATGTGCTAAAAAGATGTAGTACTGAGGCGTTAAGAGGATGAGCCGTAGAAAGTGTTGCCGGAATAGATGGCTTGTGAAATTGATATGGTATGACTTTTCAGTGATCTGCTCTTTCGGTAAATAGTTGAGGAGACCGTCAAGATTTACTGTTTTCCTTCCATTTGTATCTTCTTTCTTCCCTTCCAATGCTGTCGTCAACTTTTCTTTTCCAATTTCAACAAACATAAACATCCACATCATTCATGACAAAAACATTATGACAAAAGTGCCATTCAAGTTTATTGTATTAACAATATGAAGTCTTCAGGTGACATGAAATGGAGAGATGAAGGCAGTGACGTGCAGTCTGGGGAGGCAGGTGCCAAGATATATATATATATATATATATATATATATATATATATATATATATATATATATATATATATATATATATATATATATATATATATATATATATATATATATATATATATACGTAGCCACTTTGATTAGATTGTAATATCAGTGTCATTTTCTCAACTCTCATAACGCGCACTTAACTGAGCCTTTATACCTGGACTTTGGATTGAAAAGAGATGTCACATGAAAATAAACTCACTGACAGTCATGAGCCTCGGAAGAGAGGCAATTAAAAATATAAAAAATAAAGGAAGAGGCGGTGCACCGTGTCATTGTTTATTCAGTCTAAGTCCCCAATTGATTAACTACACACTCACTCACCCTCCCAGAGCTCTTAAAGACCCATGCTTACTTTGTATGCATGCGTCGCTTGATCCAGATGTGCATCCTTGTGCTTGACAAAACAGGCAGACCTCATTCTGTGTTCATTATGCGTGGTTCTGATTCACAGGTAACTACAATTTAGTCTTGTTTAAATGAAGCTAACATGTATGTAATACAAAATCTGTAAAAACATATATGGCATACCTCTTAAAAAAAGATACTTGTAAGCCCAAGGGTGTACATGCAGACACCATACAGATCGGCTTGAATATTACTTTAAACCCTAAACCTTTGAATGCGATGCGTTAACTGCAAGCAGCAACTTTTTCATACATTTTGCAGGCTCCATCAGTGCAATAACTTTTGGATTTACCTTTCGGACAACAATCCAGTAGCCAATAATGCGATCCGTGGCTTCAGGGTCTTTCTGGGTCCACTGCAGGTTGTAAGAGTAGTTGTTCTCTTTGAGAATTCTCACCGGGTTGGGCGTGTCAAAGTAGAATTCTGCTCTGTAAGGTTGCGCTTGAGAGCAGTGAGAGAAAAGAAGAAATGTTCTGTTTATTTGACAATTCCATCACTAAACTTCATTACATAGACAATTGGAAGGAAACCATCTCAGTGAAAAACATAAAACACAGCAACATCCTGATTCATGCAAAATACATATTTTTTTCCGCTGATCCGATTTCGGAGTGTTTGACACCACATCGCTGTCAATTATTGTTTTATGTTCCTTACCAGAGACATTAAATCTACACGTGGATGTCCCCACACTATTGCTGACTCTGCACTCATAAGATCCATTGTTCGTAGGCTCCAGTTTGAATCTCAGCTCAAGAGTCTCTTTCAAGTCAGGCATGGGCATAAGGATGAAGTTGCCATTGCGGTACCAGCGGATGTCCGTGATACGTGGCGGATTAGAGCGGAGGACAGAACACCTGAGGGTCACCATTTGATAGTTCCTTGCACGTGTGTCCTGATCCACTGGGTCCAGAATGGGAGGATCTGCCAAGACAAGTGAAAAAATGTTTAGCCGGGTTATGATCGTTCAAAGATGAAGGCTGAAGAAACCTTTTCATCGATGGGCCATTCCTGTACGACTGAAAGCCTACACAGACGTAAATGTCAAAACCAATGCCTGAATATGAACAAGCGATCCAAAATGGCGGCAACCAGCGATTGGTCCACTGACATATTTAGGTGGCCTTCAGGTTATAATATGTCATTTGGGTAGTTAATAAATACTGTTTCAATATGTCCACCTAATATATAAGATATAAGATTTTGTTCAGGGTGGACCCATCCTCACGCAAAAAGTTAGTTGGGATTAGCTCCAACTCACCCACAAACAGATGTATGAAGGATGTACAATACTCTGAAGACTATATCAGACCAAAGTGGATGTAGAAGACCCAGCCTATCGGGTTGCGCAAACAAGTACTATGCCTGACTTGGCCATCCCGCGGCTCCCGAGCCTCATGTGGCTCTTTGGCTGATTTAATGCGGCTCTTCAGGGGATTTCACATGACATGCGTCAAAAATGTTTGCCGCTGGGGCTGCCATTCATTTCCTACATACCGTATTTTCACGACCATAGAGTGCGCTGCACATTTTGGAGAAAATGTAAGACTTTTAAGTGCACCATATAGTCGTGAAAATACCGTAGCAAGCTGACCAGGTGAAGTCAACACGCATGAGCGTGAGATGAAAATCAATAATTTGAGTCGTAAACAATTTGTGTCAAGTTCGCTCTCAAAAAGGCAGGGAAAAAATGCACAGCAAAACGGAATTATGACGATGACCACAGGACATTTTTAACAGCGTGGGCGAGTTTATATTTTTTGTTGTTGTTTTTGTTGTTGTAATGGCAAGCCATTCTGCCTTATATGTCAGGCGTCATTACCGCATTTTAAAGCTTCAAATCTTCAGCGCCACTTTAGCTCACTCCATGCTAACATCGACCAGGAATTTCCAAAAGGCACTGAACTTCGCACGCACAAGTTGGTCACTTTGAAAAGTCAGACAGAAAAGCAGATCCAGTTTTTCTGAAAATTTACGAAGCACCCAGAGGCCGTAACGCTTGCGACTGGCCTGTAACATTGCACAGGCTAAAAAGCCATAAAATGAACGGGAGTTTGTAAAGAAATGCCTCAGTGAAGAGCCAGATTTGAAGAAGATAGTTCAAGACTAGGAATGCCACTATGCAACATGCATAGTAAGAGAAAAACGCTATTGTAAATTATTATGTTTTTGTTTGTGGACTTGGTTGAACTGAGTTTGTGTGTTTAAGACAGTGGTCTTTGTTGAAAATGTGCCCGTGGTTTTCGTACTCTATGAGTTAATTCCTGTATTATTTGTTGATTTTGTATTTAAAATGTGATATTTATAATACATCTGGCTGAGCAGAGGTCTATGTGTGTGAGGGATGGGGTGATGTCCATATGTGCCCATGTGTACAATGTGGCTCTTTGCAGTAATATTGTAAAAAATGTGTCTCAGACTGATTGGCCACCCCAGTACTATGCAATCGGGTACCTGGAAAGATGACTTAAATGGAAATCATGAGTAACTTCTCTTACATACACAATATTACCATGAAAACGTCAACATGTCAAAGAAGCCCAAACTTCCCCCCCTGTTAATCTACCTAACAAGCCACAATTAACCTGCCTGGAGCCTGCCCGCCTTTGCGGATATTGACTGACTATCTGGTGTTGCCTCAAGGTTAGCGAAGACACAACCCAGGCAAATTAGTCCACCACAAATCACCAGGGCAGCTAGTTCACCCCCGGCTAATCATGTGCATAATAGACACGCTGCTAATGGAAATACCGCCTGACTAACAGCATCGTGATTGTGTGTTCGGAGTCCCAGGGGTGAGGGAGCATTGCTACAGTGCATTACGAGTCACGTTTATCAGATGCAGGTGTAATTATAGTCTAATCTATGTCATATAGACAGACTGGAATGGTGAAATCAATGAGCAGAATGGTCTGAAGAGAGATGCAAAGACCGATGTAACCACTGAAATACCAGAATACTCATCGTTATGAGACGTGCACATATTGTGGCAAGCGTACAGTGTAATATGCACTGTGGAACGACTGGGCGGCGTAGGGTTTTGTAATGCTGTGGTCGGACTACGGCTGCTGTTTAGAGTTGGCATAATGATGTCTGACTTATCAGAACATGTGAACATGTGTCAAGAGCACGATGGAGTAGGGGGTTGAGAAGTAGGACTTTTTTTATGTCATTTTTTAAGTTTTCAACATATGGACCAGCGAGGGTGTCTTTGCCCTTTTGGGCCATGAGACAAACTGGATATTTGGTGATTGGGTGCATTTTAAACCGTTTCTGGTTATTATTAACTCATTCACTGCCATTTCCGAATTTATTCGGGAATTAAAAATATGATGTGGAGCGCCATTCCCGAATTTGTTCACGTTTAGTTTTTTCTTGCGGGGGGATAAAGTGCTGGTCAGACCTCTAGCAATGTTTTTTTTCCTTTCACGAGGGAGCAACATTTGCATTTCGTACAGCGGCCTCCACTTGCACCTCATCTTACGCCAGATCCATATAACTTGGGAATTAAATCTTTTTTTCTGATGGAAAAAAGAGAATGTAAGATTTCTTTCACTGCATTGAATGTATAGTCCTAAAACTCAATATTCGGTGCGTCCTGGAATTTGATTGAACATTACAAAAACCTTGGCACTGGAGTGGACACGTTTGCACGTCTGGCAGTGAATGACTTGAATACGCTCACAAAATATCCTGGATCCACAATATGCTCTCTTTTTGAGACAAGTTGCATGTTTGATTTTTCGTCAAACCTGTGATTGAGTTACCTTAGTCACCATGTATTCTTTCATTCTACAATGGCTCATGATACTCTCATCAGAAGAGGACTGTGAATGTAAACCAAGGTTTCATTGAATGCATATAAATTGATCTCCGGGATAGCAATACTAGCCCTGCCGAAAATTTACAGTAAACAATGTAAAATTCAATTTAGAGCTGGGTATGGTGTGGGCATATGGCGACGAGGGATGACAGGTAGGGAGAAAGCATCAATGAGGAAGACGAACAATGGGGGAAAATACACTGTGAAAGTAAGCAAAGTTGATGATTGAATATGAGCAAAAGGATGCAGACACTGAATGACCAGACTGGATAGAAGGAGGGTGGGCTAGGGAGAGGCTCCGTTAGTTGATGAATGATGATGAGAATGGCAATGAGGAAGAACAGCAAGGTGGGTTGAAAAATATAACATGCAAAGAAAACAGATCGGGGGGGGTGTCAAGTTTGCATCTGTCATACAAATGTTTCCCTCACATGGATGAATGGACAAAATGGGCAAAAAAAACAGGATAATGTGGCAAAAATGAAGGACAGCCTGAAATTGAGACTGATCTGTTTTCTAACACATTCCTGAGCTGCTGTTGAATTGCTATATTTCCCCTTTTTGCTTACCATCTTGTTCATCGCCATAACCTGACAATGACACTTTTTTTAACTTAGCACCTAACCTTTCATCTCCCCATCACCCCCTTCCACCAATTTTCCAGTTTTTTTTTTCATCTACACACACGCTTACTGCTCTATCCACGTGTTTGGTCTCTATGTTTCTCTCTGCACCAAGAATGGGGTGGCCACCTGGTCCGTTAATCAGACTTGGCCAGTGTGGACAGCGGGGCTCACACAGTGCTGCCCTTCCGCCGGGCTTGCATGAGCAAGCCCTATAAATCCTTACGGACGATGGGAGCACAATGGAATTCAGTAATTTAAACCGCTTCATTCTGCTCCGGCCACATCATGTACAGTATATCTTAGCTGTCTTAATTACAACAAGAACATTTATTTATTTATTTATTCATTCATTCAATTATTCATTTACCATATTTTCCAGTGTATGAGGCACACCGCAGTATAAGGCACATCCCCAATGACTGGTGTATTTTCAAACTTTTTCCATATATAAGGCGCACCTTCAATGAATGACAAACGTTTTCCAAAAATAATATATAAATGTTTTCCAAATATGAGGAACGCCACATTATAAGGCGCAATAGTAGAGCCTGAGGTTACCTGTTGTGGCTCAATATTACTTTACATATAAAATGCACCCGCATATAAGGCACAGGGTCATCTTTTGAAGAACATGAAGGCCTTTGGTGCACCGTATACACCGGAAAATATGGTATATGGGTGTTGCACTACTTGTTCTCCAGGGTGAAATGGAGTCAGCAGCTGCTAATAGTAGGTACGAAACCTGTTGTGTCTCATTATTACTTCACATATAAAGCGCAGGGTCATCTTTTGAAGAAATTCAAAGCTTTTGGATGTGTCTTATAAACCGGAAAATACTGTATTTATTTGTGCATTTGTCGTTCTTGATTTATTTACTTTATTTATTGATTTGTGCATTTGCTATTTATTTGTGCATTTGTTTGTTAATTTATCTTGTGAAGGTTAAATGAAAATCTAGATGACTTCAGTAAAAGCACCTCATGGATCAAACAGACGTTACTTATTAAAGGACAATAAGACAATGACAAAGGTGGCAATTATGTTCCTGTGGTGCGTGTAAACTCAGATGAGTTGGCAAATGAATTTGGCAATAGATTTGATATTGATGCTATGTCATTTGACTTTTTTGTCTTTTTATTTTTTTTTCTCAGATGTTTTTGAGATGAACGTCTACTCACATATATGATATCAGACACTAGTTCAGAGGTATATGGTTGTGTTCACATGAGGACTTAAAAAGACTTATTTAGAACAATGTGACAAAAATTTGGACTCCTGGCTTTCTCTTCGCTAATCTTTATCACCAGACTAAAACTTTCCTTAGACTTGAGAAGCTAAACAGGCCCAACGTAGTCCAAATGTTCCTGTTGTGGAGGTAGAAAAACATATTTTTTAGGCGAAAATATTCACTTGGACACTCACATTGCACATTGAGCTGAACTTGCGCCTCTCGTCGTTTGATGTTGAGTCCGTTGTAAGGAGCAGTCTGACAGCGGTAAATCCCCATCATGTCGCGGCTTAGATTTTTCAGCTTCAAGCGGCCATCGGGCGTCTCCACCATAGCCTTTCCAGACGGCATCAGCAAGTCCTTTTCGGTGCGGGACCAGAGGATCGGTGGACGTGGTTTGCCATCCACCACTAAGCATACCAGCTCCGCTGTCCCGCCTTCCCTTGCACTAACTAGTTGACCTCCTGCAGGGACCGTCAGTATCGGTGGGGATACTAGGAGATGGAAAGATGCAAAAGATTGAACATATGTTGATAGAAACGACATCCCATCATAGTGTAGCACTTAATATGCAAGGCAATGCGTAGGATCTGTGAGGTGAGTGTTGATATAAAAACCGCAGATGGTGGCCGACAGTTAAATTTGAAAATAGAGGCAGATGGTGAATAAAAAGGTACAAAAGAAAGCGGCGTTAACAAGGCAAATTTTATTGAACACTCACATTGCTTTAATGCAACATGGGAACCGTGAAGAGCAACGGCTGTACAGTTTGGAGCACTAACATTGTGGCTAATCACACACGGATTAAAGTACGGACTTATTGACATCTATTTTGGGAAGGACAAGGGGCCAAAAGGAAAGCACGGGGGTGTTTCAAGATGTACACTGTAGCAGTCCACTCTCCAATTTCGCCCTACCATGTCCGTCCCTCTTCTCCCCAAGAAACGAGTCCCCAAATTTTCCCATTGTGGGACTATTAAGGGCTTTCTGATTCTGAACTCCTCAACTGGCCTAATAAATCACTCCCATGATTATATAGATGAAGGTTATAACACTATTTAAAAAAAACAGATCTTACCACTGTTCTGTGAGATGTTGACATCCACTCGGAGCTCCGGCACACTGCTGCCAGGGAAGTTTGCCACGCAACTATAGGTGGCCAAGTCTCTGAATTTCATGTCCACGATCTCCAAGCTGCTCGTGCCCGGCGCCATATCGGGATCGCTGCGCAGCAAGATCAGACTGTCCGTGTTGAAGACCAATGCCCCATTCTTGTACCAGGTGTAGTTGACCTTGTCCTGAGGGTTGGCATCGACGTGACACGACAGCTTGAGGTCTCGACCCATCTGGATGGTCTCGCTGTCCTTGTTGGAATCCGGAGTAATCTGGAAGGTCAGGTTGCTCATCGCTGGGTCAACAGAGGAAGAGGGCTGGTTAAGCTAATTGAATGTCAGAGGATTGTCCGGAAAATACTGAACAATCTTTTTCTCTCAAAATATAAAAAAGGTGGAATTATAGCTATTATAGTTATAATCTTATGAATCTTCATCTTATTAAGTGGGTCTGTAGCCACAAGGGGACACAAGCCAGTGTCTTATTGTGCTGGTCCCAAGTTCGGATAAATACAGAGGTTTGTGTCACTAAGGGCATCAGACGTAAAAGCTTGGCCAAAACAAACATGCGAATCAAACCTCTGACGATGGAGGACACTGATTCACTGTGGCGACCCCTGAAGGGAAAAGCCGAAAGGGGTCTATAGCTATATCTTATGTGGTGTTTAAAAAGGGGTCTATAGCTATATCTTATGTGGTGTTTAACAGCTGATGTGAGTGTGTAGATCACAACCGTATAAATTCTAAGGCAATTTGAACAAAGCGGTGTCTGGGAACTCAACTAAGATGGCGATATTTGTTTCCTGAAAAGTATCCATTTTCACAGCGTGACGATATTCGGGTGCATTGGCGATTTCAATGTGTCTGTGAGTGATAAAACAGAATTTGCAATGATAAGATATAAAAAAATGTAAAGTGATGACTGATGAATTAATGATTTATTATAAAAAAGAAATAAACAAGAGTGAATTACAATTTTGGAATACAGCGTGAAAGTGAAAGTCTTGAGAGGCGAATGTCGAATGTGGGACAAATGGTTCGAGGCATACGGATGATGCAAAACTGACTCAAAGTAACAAAAAGAGAAGAAAAGAAGGTTATTTAAGCAGGAAGTGTGTGAAGGGAAAAAGGAAATTATGTGACATAAAAGGAACCTTGCATAGAATCAAACACAAAGTCGCCATGAGAGGGGAACAAAATAAATGACAAAGAATAACTCTCATGGTGTCACATTTAATTTTCACTTTCAAAAGCTGAGCATTCCCCAGCAGATTTCAGCAGTGAATACAAAACAGTTGTGTCTTTCCTTCTTTGAAAGGATGAAAAGGCAGCGAGGAGTTTAGGCGGGTTCGATTTCGGCATCTGTAAAGCCTGCACAGAGATGCTGAGGTGAGTCACGCATGAGGCACTAACCATAGTCAAGAAGTCTACTATGCTCGATATAGTACTTGTGTGCGTACACACGGACGTACACACACAAAAATCCGATGTCTCATTTGCTGCCTTGTCACCTGTGTTGGTACAACGACTTGTTCAGGGTGATTAGGTTAACAGGAGAAAGCCATCAAGCATACATTGTCCGTGGTGTTAGCTAACGGGCGAGACTCTCGCCAATTGATTCCAGTCCGCTCCAAATAATTGGAGTGAATAAAGATGATTAAAGAGACTAAAAATAGCTTGCAGGGGTGAAGCTATAGAGGGTGGGGTTCAACAAAAGAGGAATACTTAACATGCTCATTGTGATATAATTCTCATCGCTTTTCCATAATGAGGGATCAACTGGTGATGTTTCACATACACATCCGTAATTGCAGGTGTATTAGGCTCACAGGACTATAAGGCGGACCCCCAATAAATGGTGTATTTTGAAACTGTTTCCATATATATGGCGCACCGTACTATAAGGCGCACATTCAATGATTGAAACAAGTTTTACAAATATAAGGTACACCACATTATAAGGCACTAGAGTAAAGGCTGCGGTTACGCCCGACTTCTTCTACAGGGGGAAATGGAGTAGAGAACTGCTAATCGTAGTTGCGAGACCTGTTGTGGCTCAATATTACTTCATATATAAGGTGCACCAGCGTATAAAGCACAGGGTAATCTATTGAAGAAAATGAAGGCCATTAGGTTCGCCTTATACATCGGAAAATATGGTATATGGGTGTTGCACTTTTAGTCATCGATTCAATAAGGGAGGCCCATTTTATTTTGTAAAAATATATTGTTGAAAAAAATTGAAAGTGAGTCTGTATTCACTTAACCAGGAACAAAAATGCGGTATGTTTCCATCAGCATTCAACTGCGCCAGGATTCTCATATTGTTATTTGCCATGAAGATTAATTTAGTGGTCCCGCGATCCATGTGAGAATTATGCGGATCAGATCGTAAATGGATGGATTCAAGGATGTATAAAGTTAGTGGACCCCCCTTTCCCTCGCGTTTACGTATAACAAGACGTCATAGCTAACGTCACTGTTGTGGGCTGAGCTTTGTAATATACTCAAAGGGTTGAGTTCAAATTTTCTTACATGCGCTCCGCATTAAAAAATTCATGCATCGTCATTTTCATACCATGGCATGTCTAGTTTACCATCTTTGGGAATTTGGAAGACCATTAAATAAAATTGGATGTAAATAATGTCAAATTATACTCACTCCTGACAACGACGTTGATGTTCTTACGGGCTGGGTTGCCCACATTGTTGACAGCGGTGCAGTTGTAGAAGCCCGCGTCGGTCGGCGTGACGGCCCTCAGAATGAGCTGGGCACCGCGAACCTTGGCGTTGAGGGGAAGGGGTCCCGGATAACGTGACCAAATCACAGTCGGTGCAGGGAAACCTGCAGTCACTTCACATGTGATGACCACATCTTGCCCGGGATCCGCCACCACTGTGTCGTTGACGGACAGCCGGATCATGGGTGGAGCTGCAAAGTGACGCAATCATACATTGAACTGTTAGTTTGGACTTACACTTCATATAGAATTGATTTGATGATGAAATATGAAGAAATTAAAATGGTCATGAGGGCACCTTCAACACTTCAATATGGCAAAGGTATTCTCACTGAAATTGCGTGATGGTTGCAGCATTGGAGATTGATTCAACTCATTAATTTCATAAATTTCTGCTGCCCTAATGCACTTTGCAAAACTCCAGTCAAGCTCAAAATCAGTCCTAACTCACGCCACACCACAGGATAATTGGTCAGAGACATTTGACAATATGGTCCTTGCGGTCTTTGAACAAAACTGTTGGAAAAGTTGTAAAATTCTATCTGTATTATCTGTACGTTATGTGTCACGCGTTTGGGCTTTGGGACGGGCTAAAATATACTTACAAAGTAATATGTGGGCTGATAGAAGGAGAATCCCGCAGGGATTTAAAGCCAGTTTCGGGATTTTAGGAAACAGAGAGAAATGTAATCCTCCTCACTGAAGCCATCCATTCCACTAATAGTTTTTCTTTTTTTTTCTTTTAATGGATCCACTCAACCAATCATTTTCAGAAATCGGCTAAATTAAACAGGTGCACTTGACACAAAAGGCTTACAAAAGCTGCATATCTCCATTAAAAGCAAAAACACACGCCACACGACCACAAGCTCTTACATGAATGACAAGTGTGCAAGTGAAGATACACTAATGGTGTAATTATGTCATTGTTTTTGTATAGATCGTATGTCTATTCAAGGAGCGGTGTCTTTCTCAAAGGTTTCTTGATTTTTTTGTATTTATTAAATACAGTTTAAAAGGCTTACTGCATCATTGTTTAAAAACAATTATGGTACATGGAGGAAAATAAAAAATTATGGTCATCTATAATGACGTGTCTTACCTACAAAGGTTTTGTCTTTTTTTTTAACCAGCTCCAAATATACTTTGACCATCGGAATGTCAAGCCTTTGCTTGCTTTTTATTCATTAGCCGCTTTCAAGTGCCGACCTTGCTTACAAGGCAAATGTAAACAAACAAAAAAAGACGGCTGACGGCCCACGATGACATACAATTCCATTTGTTTGTCAAATGATAATTTGACTTCCCGCAGCAGAAACATCATCAACAAACAACATATATTTGCCTGAATAACATTTTTACTTAGTCTGTCTGTCTGTCTATCCGTCCGTCCGTATCTATGTAGCTATCTATCTAGCTATCTATCTAGCTATATAGCTATCTTGCTAGCCATCCATCCATCCATCTAGCTAGCTATCTAGCTCGCTATCTATCTATCTTGCTAGTTAGCCATCCATCCATCCATCCATCCATCCATCTATACATACACAAAGAGAATAAAAACACACACACACACACAAGCATACACACACAGACACACACACACACACACACACACACACACACACACACACACACGCACACGCACACACACACACACACGCACACACGGAGCAGAGTAGAGCACACAAGGTTTTCGAGCGTTTGGCCAAATTTGAGCACACATAGGCCGCCAGTAAATCCAGAGTGCTGGAGAGTTTATTCATCCCCTTCATCGATTAGCGCAACTCCTTCTCCACTATACCTTCCCAGTAATGTGTTGCTTAGACAAGTGTGCCATAAATATGCGTCGGTCAATGGCTGGTAAGTCCTATTGTGTGTGTCCTGTTGAATTAAACACCAACGGGCAATCTATAGTACTCAAAAGCGCTGAAAAACAACATGTTCATGTAATTAAGTAAAGTAATTGCTCAGCAGTGGAACAAATCTTGTCATGCCATTTTGCCCATTAAGAGAATGGAGGGAGTAATTGTACAGGATCTGCAGTTTTATCTGAAGGTTGTGCCTGCGCCAACAGAAACTGAGATGATGATGATAAAGTACGAGGCTTTTGTGTTGTGTCACATTACTTGTTCTTTAGTTGTTGTGTTTTTGTTGCTGTTTTGACGAGATGGCGCCGCGAGAGTGGCTGCCTCTACAGGTCCTGTATTTTGTTTTTCTACTTCTTCCTTTCCTTTCACTTTCATAACTTTGCTGCTGTGAAATGTAAATGTCTCCACTGCAAGACAAATAAACGCTAATCCAATCCAATACCTGTGGTATTGGGTGCTTTCACACCTGTAGTTCACTTCAAATGATCATAGACTAGCACGTGCTAAGCATTGAAAGCACATGAAGCAAAACGGGCTAAAACGGCTAAATAAAACACAAAATAGGATTTTTGCCATTCCTAAAAGCATACATTTTGAACGTTAACTCAAGAGAATAATGACGGGAAAACATCTCCCTATTTTCTGATGGATCCACGAAAATTTAAGCAGGTAGAAGAACACCCACAGATATAAACCAGTATTTGATCCGATCTAGTAAAATATATGAAAATAAGATGTCAGATTCCACAGGTTGATATTGAGCAGGTGTCCAAAAACAATCAGAGACCTTATTTGCAAACTGCATAAACAACAATTGGGGGTTTGTTGAAATTGTCTTTCAATGTCAGCTTGTGAACCAAACACCCAGATTACATCAGCAATTTGGTTGCCAATAAACACTCCATCACATAAATGGTCACCTCATTCTGATTGGCCAAACATAAACAGTCATTTCACAATAAAAATGATAAAAAATAAGGCGCGTTACGTGGGCGAGGTGGGAAAAACACAAATATGTGAGTGAAGAGATAAGTGAATCAAGGAGGGGGAAGTGAGGATTTGAGAATTATAGCTTCAATTTCCTAGGGATGTGTGGGTGATGGCGACAGTGGGATCAGTCGCCGCTTGTCCTCAAACTAATGGGATTTGTGTGCAGCAGCGCACTTTACAAGCGGGTAACAAATGTCTCCATCCTCAACGCACGTTCCCTTTTACTCGGCTCTCCATTTTCCCCTCTGTCACATTGTCAACACTTTACATAGTTGTTCTCTGCACCACGAGCTCACCAGCCTCATATTATTTGACACACATACACACCGGCCACAAAATTAGGTACACTGCCCAATTCAATCACATCCAATAACAGAGCGACATAAAACAAGCCTGCGCTTTTAAGGAATAACTGTGATCAGTGTTTATTGATAGAATCACAGAGATATCAATTTAATCGGCCAGATAAAGCACTAACCATTGCCATGAAGAAAAGTGAATTGCTCATGATGTTGACACTAAAACAACACAGCTTGATTTTAAAGGGATCGCTCACTCTGCTGTATAAATATTTAATTTTGACACATTTTGATGGAAATCAAAAAGATGATACAGTACTCCATGACAGTCTACATATAAATTTTTAATTATATTTTAAATACACACTAGATAATATTGAAATGCATCAGGTCCATTGCATGGTTTAATGCAATGATAACTAAATTACAGTATCAGTTGGCACAGCTTGAGAACTTTTTAGAACCCAGTTTGACTGTGAACGATTCATAAATATAGAAACTAATCAATTTTTAGTTCCGAACGTAACTTTTTTGTTAGTAAAGTGATAAATAAAGGTTTTCATCAGATCGAACTCCCCCAACACCCAATGGGAATAAAATGTTTACGCAGTCTTTAACTGATTCACTGCCATTCACAAATTTATTCGGGAATTGAAAATATAACAGAGCCCATTCCCAAATTTGTTCGGGTATTGTTTTTTTCTTGTTTGGGTGTCGATAAAGAGCTGCAGATGGCCTCTGTCAATGTATTTTTCCCTTTCACATGGGGCAGCATTTCCCTATTTCCATGCTACCGCTTTGTTCCAGCTTCAGCTGTTGTTAAAGCGCGAACTTGGATTCGGCATTCACAGCGTTATAAATGACACCAACGTTCTATTTTGTTGAAACGCAAGCCCATAGTGTTCCAGGTATATTTGGCCGATCCGCGCACATTCCCGAGAGACGTCGATTCCCCGCGCTTTCATTTGAACGGACAAGTTAGCAAGACCGTTGGACGGTGTTGGAGGAGAGTGGCCTTCTCTCCTCCGCGTGTTCGTTAATATCAGATGATGCGTATTTCAGTAATCCAAATAAAAGCTGGAGTCGATGAACAGTATCTTCGAAGGGTTTATTTGCAGAATATTCCGGACACACATGATTTACAGACAATGGCTGCATGATCACGAGTGTGTTCACATCATGGACACACAACATATTTATTTCATCAGAAGGGCGGTATCACTACTATGGCGTGACACCGAGGCGGCATTCTTCCAAAACAATTCCTAGCTTTTATCAGTCTGTCTCCACAAAGTCTCCAGTAAGCAGTGTATCAAGGTTAACAGATGGCTCCAAGAATCAACTTGCTTCACTCTGCGTATCAGAAGGTTATACAGTCTAAGTAAATATGGCAGAAGACACACATCATGACATTATTGAAGATGCACATCATTAAAATCAAAAGCAATCAAAAGTAAAATACCATGGCAGAGGCTTACCTAAAAAATTATTATTATTATTATTATTATTATTATTATTATTATTATTATTATTATTATTATTATTATTATTATTAATTACATTAGCATATTTGACAATAAAGCTGACTGACTTTTTTTGACTTTGATAATTTGAAATAATCCTTCAACCGCCGCCATCTTGAGAAAACCATCGCGTCATATACGAGGAGCAAGAGAAAGGCAACCCGTCTCCCGCAAGCCCAATACATTGGAATTCTCGTTATTTTTATCAAGAATAAACGATATAGCCCATACACACGTGGTCATCCGCCATTATCTCTCTGTACCCGGGGGCCAAATCCGGTCCGCCACATGATTTTAATTCGGCCCGTGAAAGCAAATCAAAATGGTGAAATTTCATGCTCATCTATTCTAGCTAGCTATTTTGCTAGCTCGCTAGCTTGCAATTGAGCAAGCTATCGAGAAATCTGGCTAGCTAACTTGTGAGCTAGCTTGCTCTCTTTCTATTCAGTTAGCTGGTTAATACCTTTGACTGGTGCCAAATACAAGGCCCGGGGGCCAAATCTGGTCCGTCACCTCATTTTATTCGGCCCGTGAAAGCAAATCAAGCATGTCAAGTGCCGTGACGCTTGCTCAAGCCCGTACCAAAATTTCTAACCATAATAACAGACTTCAACATTGAAAACTAGTTATTCATTCATTGGTTGTGCGCTCTGTATGTCATATATCTAGCTACCTATCTATTTGAGTCAGGAAACATATTAGCTCGCTATCTAGCTATCTATTAGCTATTTATCTATCTTTCTATCTATTAGCTATATAGATAGATACATGCTATTTGAGTCAGGAAACATATTACCTAGCTAGCTAACTGATATCTATTAGTTGTCTAGCTATCTTTTAGCTAGCTTTCTATCTCTTTGAGTTATTCCGGGTTGAGTGAACGTGGGTGCGTGTGGCTGCCGCTGCTCACCCACAAAAAAAAAAATCCCGTGACTGTAAAGTGACCTTGAGAGTTTTGAAAGGCGCTTGGAAATGAAATGGATTATTATTTATTATTATCTAAATTAATGTATGTATTGCATTGACTTTTGTAGACGCACGCTCATTTCAAGCTCATATAACTTCAGACCCATATAATTTAAGAATTAACAATTTTTTTCTGATGAAAGGACAGAGTATAAAGTTTCTTACGCTGCATTAAATGTTTATGTAGTCCTAAACTCAATATTCTGTGGGTCCTGGAATTCGAATGGATAATAATAAAACCAGGAAAACTAAAATGGTGAAAAACAGCTTCACCTGCACAAATAGGATATTACATTCTTTTCGACATCTTTTCAGTAGTTATCTTCAAAAATGTCCAAATTCCTTTGACAGAGTATTTTCAGATTGTATAATTCAGTATGTGTGTACCTTACTTAACGTTCGCGCCATCCAAAATATTTTAACAGGTGCTCCATAAAGCGAAAAATAGCAAGAAGTTTTCCTCTGCAATTTCCAGTTGAAATATCATTGATGTTTGTGCCAAGCTAATATTTTGTTGTAACGCAACAACCTTCCAATTTTATTCTCAGGACTTCTATTAGCGCTTTTCTATTAGCCAACCACAACATACTCCCCCCCCCCCCCCCCCCCCCCCCCCCCCCATCGCTCTCACTGTGTTCCCATGAGGGAGGCACCCTTCGGTAAGAGGTCGGACGAGGATTATGATTCCAAAAATCAATCAACCCCCTTGTCCCTCTGCATAGAAGCAGCAGTGATAGCGTGACCCAGTTGGGGCAATCCAATCAAAACGGTGAGTGACGCCACAAGCACTCATGGAAGCTCAGCGGGCAATAATAAAAATGAAATATTCGAATGAAAACAACTGTCTTCACCTTACGGGATCACAAATGCGCACAAAGCAGTGGGTTGCTAGCAAGCCATCCATCCATCCAACCATCAAATCATACACAGAGAATAAAAGAGAGAGAGAGAATAAAAGAGAGAGAAAGAGAGAGAGAAAAAGACAGAGAGAGAGAGATATTTTTTTAAATTTGTGTTAGTTCATAAACTGAACTACAAATACACGTGTGATCATCTCTGGCTTCTCTCAATACCTACTGTATAATCAGAAGTTTTATGAGGTCATCCAGCGCCTGTGTATTCACCTGATTTTGGTTCATTATGTCAGTCTATCTGCTTTCTCAGTTTTTTCCACTTTCCATTGTAATGTTGTTTTTTTGGGGGGGGGGCGAGCCCCATCTATTTTATGTTCGACATCCCAAATTATTATCTTTCATTTTAAAACTCAATTCAGGAGACTCATGCAAAACGTCCAGGAAAGGCTACCATTAAGATATCAAGGCTTTTTTATTAGGTAATTGTGCGGCTCCACATGTGGCTTTTCCTTAAATGTGGAACCTCTACTTGGAACACAATCTGTTCAATAGGGCTATTTAATTTCTAAGTTATTGCCTTTTCCAAAATATCATTCTTACGTGATAATATTTAGTGAATTCACCTGATTAGGGATCATCGTGGTGATATTTTAAACACAAAATATATTTAGAATAAACCAAACATATTGAAAGTCAAGATACCATATTTTCCCAGTGCATAAGGCGCAGCAGAGTATAAGGCGCACCCCCACTGAATGGTGTATTTTCAAACTTTTTCCATATATAAGACGCACCGGACTATGATGCGCACCTAAAAGGAATGAAAAAAAAAAGTATTCCAAATATAATATATGAATAGATAAAAGTTTTCCAAATATAAGGCAAACCACATTTCAGGCGCTACAGTGAAGGCTGGGGTTATGCACTACTTCTTATACGTTGATGGAGTCAGTGTCTGATGACAGTAGTTGTGAGACCTCTTGTGGCTCAATATTATTTCTCATATAAGGCGCACTTGCACATAAGGTGCACATTCATCTTTTGAAGAAAATAAAGGCTTTTAGGTGTACCTTACACACCAGAATATACGGTACTCACACTTAGAATACACCTGACGCAATACGTTTGCAGGTCTTTTAAGAGCAGTACTATCACATTTGCAGTGTATCAGTTTGACCATAATGAGATTGACAGAGCTGTCAATTGCAATGTTGTAGCTGGGCGATGGTGTGGACATAGATGGAGCAATCCGGACTGAATTGGGGATAACAAGGAATGTGACAACTGAATTGCAACTGACGGACCTGTGATGCCTTTTCAACAAGACGGGTTGACAATCGGACTCATGGGTAGGCGGGAGACACACAGCAAAGTTGTGGAGAAAGTGAGTGGGCAGAGGAACAAACACTGAATGAGGAGTATTTAGTGGATAGATGTGATAATCAAGAGAAGAATGTGAACAGCAACAATCGGTCAACAAAGCATATTTGTTTGGAATTACTTACACGTGTTGTTTGTCAGCCTGAAGGTGACTGACTTGTCTTCAATGCTACACACATTACGAACTGACACCTGGCAGGTATAATCCGCAAAATCCTTTCTTCTCAGGTTTTTCAGCTTCAGGACCTTGGTCTCACCCTAAAGTGTAAAGAACATTTTTTAAGAACATTTTCTGTCGATCCTGAATACTTTTTGAGACAAATCTGTACACTTCATTGAATAATTCTCCCAAATGCATTTTAAACTCGTGACTGATTCTTTCTGAACTGTAGTATGATAAACAAACACACACAAACACATCCCAATTATTTCCACAGACTGATAAGACTGCCACTGCGATGGCGGCTCTGTGTTCTCTCCACTGTGTTCCTGCCCTACTGTTTCCTGACCCGCTGTGTTTGTTCGATGCCATATACGCGTTGACTGCAGACGCTGGGCTAATCAATTCTCAGCCAGTCTTGAAGACTACTGTACTCTGCTGCCAGGACAATTGAACTCCAGGGAATCTGCTTTGCGGTCGACTGATACTCTGTGAAATGGAGTAAAAAGGCTCCATTGTGATTGTCCTTTCAGACTGGGAGGTCATGCTTGAAGATTTGTTTTGTTTACTACAACCTATTGATCAGTAACTGGCAATGTGGCTTGCGCGAACCAATTTCGGAGGGCATATTGTTACTTAAACAAAATCCGGCATGTTTGGTTTGTGTGGAGATATGAATTTGTTTGTTGGTTTGGGAGACTCTTTGGCAAGATGCCTTCGTTTTTTTCCGTCTTAAGGGACTCAGAATTGGATGGCGAGTCCATTGGTAGATTTGTATGGTGGTTCAAAGGTAGATAGGAAAATATATTGCAAGGTAGGTTTGTGTTTCCCAAATAGTCAAAGCGAGAAGTATGCTGGAAGGAAAGTTGGTCTGATAATCCATCAGTGAGTCAAAAGAAAAGTCGCATGATGCATAGGGGACTGTTGCGCCACTGATAATCCTAAATAGAGTGGTTTGGGAGACAGGAAATTAGTTGGCAAGTAGTGACGGCATGTGGTAGGTTGATCACATGATCAGAAGATTTGATTTGGAAATGAACAATATCAATTCTGTTTGCTTGAATGGTCAGTCAATTGTTGTTGGAGTCTAAAGATGGTGCATTTGAGTTGGCCTTTGTTTGCCTTTCCCGCAGTGGCACACCTGTCGGTCATTCAATAGTTAGTGTTTTGTTCAAAGGAGTCTCTGCCTTGCAAGTCGGGGTCGGAGTGTATCACTGTGCAAGTTTTCTGTCTTGGTTTTTTTGCTACTTTGGTTTTCTGTGATTTGCTGGATTTGAATTTAAGGGAGTTCATTTCTGCAGTGATTTCCTGTTGGTTGCTGTCAAAAACATCTCAGTCCAACTACCGTCTCAGTTGATGAGAAGGTTTCTTCAGCCGTCATCTGTACAAAAGTGAAGGTTTCGGACGTTTCGCCTCCTATCCAAGAGGCTTCGTCAGCGAACTAAAAGTCTGACTGGTCGTATCGGCCCCATTTATATATCCCTAATGTCCAGACCTGGTGGCGCCGGACACAGCTATGATAGGTCCCTACTCTCAGGTTGGGGGGGCGCGGGACCCCCCCCTTGTGGCCCCACTGATTGTTCCTACATTCCTGACTAACGATTGGCCTATTACACCCACTCCCCCCGGTATCACCTCATCAGCATAACGACCCTCATCAGCCAGTCAGACTTTAGTTCGCTGACGAAGCCTCTTGGATAGGAGGCGAAACGTCCGAAACCTTCACTTTTGTACAGATGACGGCTGAAGAAACCTTCTCATCGATGGACCACTCCTGTACGACTGAGAGCTTACACAGACGTACCGTCTCAGTTGTTGTTTAGTAGAATTGTCAGCAGCGGTGAAGAATCTGCTATCACCATAGGTGTTACTACTTCACCCGTAGATAAATAAATAAGTAGGTTGGTTGATTGTGCGTCCATTCATTTCGTTAGCTGCTTCGGTTGATTAGATGGTAGGTGGATACATGCATTGGGAGGCAGTCGATTAGCAAATACTGAAGGTACCTGAGTGTAAAGCGGCTCGTAGATGTCCACGCCGTTGTCTTTGCTTTGTTCAATGAGCATGTTTGCACGTTTCCAGATGAAGCGAGCAGGCGGGTTAGAGTTGACGGTGCAGCGAAGGAACACGGTCTTCTCTTGGTAGTAACTGCCCCGCACGTCACTAATCGTCTGGTGAACGGTCAGAACTGGTGCGTCCAGGTCTGAAAAATACAATACCAAATATGAACACACCACTTATTGCCTCGAGAGATCAGAATCAGAATCAGAATCAGAATCAGAATCATCTTTATTGCCAAGTATGTAGAACACACAAGGAATTTGTTTCCGGTATAACACGCTGCACTAGTATCGTCGTCAAAAAAAAAAACTGCTAAGTGGCACTATACAGTTCCATTTTGGCTACTGTTGTTAGATTACATTTAAATTCAAATTACTCCAAATGCATTTGTATCTTATCTGTAAATGTGTTCACTTTCTCAACGCTAATGTCTTCCCATTGTGGTTGCCGTTTCACTTGCTGTCAAAAGCATCAATGTTGCCCTCACCTTGTAAGGAGTCATTTCTGCAAAATTCATTGTCACTTTCACTTCTCATCAACATCCATCCTTCCCTTACCCCTCTTCTCACTCTATGCGGGCGCCTTAATGGCAAAGTTATGTGCATTTAATGCGGTCAAACTCGAATAATATGTTGATCAAACATGTTGAAAACACATACACGGGTCAATTTTCACACTTTGCTGCATTCTATCTCAAAGGGACAGGGTGACTTGTCCTTGTTGCTGCTGGGTTCCGAGACTCCATCATGTGAGCGTGGCAAAGTAACAAGGGAAGTACTGTACATGTACTACACTGATTGCATGCTTAATTTGACATATTCAAGAGGAACAATGTGGATGTTGAGCA
Organism: Hippocampus bargibanti; assembly: GCF_051943395.1. Classification (NCBI taxonomy): domain Eukaryota; kingdom Metazoa; phylum Chordata; class Actinopteri; order Syngnathiformes; family Syngnathidae; genus Hippocampus; species Hippocampus bargibanti. The sequence goes on along the minus strand of NC_142736.1, from coordinate 25,985,753 downwards.
GGCTCGATATTGTGCGGTGCTGAAAACGGCAACGTTGTCACGACTCGGTAGTGTACACGCAAATGTGGATTCAGTGCCTCTTATTTCTGTTGATCACCAGAATGGATGCCGCGTATAAAAACAAATCAATTAAAACCTTTGTAATACGATCATGTATTTAACAAAGAACGTGACAGGAGAGTGTCAGACAATATATGTCATCAAATAATTACCATAAAAAGAAAACAGTGTTACAAAACAGCATAACAGAGAACACAGCATAACAAAGCAAATGTTATATCATTGTCCACAAAATATATAGCCAGCAGATAAACAGACACGGCAACTCCAACAGGAAAGGATAACTGCTGCGTTGTTTGATTGGATATGAAAAAAAAAAACAATCAGGATTTGCCCTGTCCGACTCTTTATTGGTTGGCAATTGCGGCACATTTGTAAAGCTAGGACTCAGTAGGTCTTATACTAGGTTTGATCGAACTCGAGGGGTTTGGTGAGTCGGTCTCAGGGGTTCGGTGGATCGTCCGCCGCAGAGGTCCATCCCTCAGTCTAGTCTGCCGTTAGTGGGCACAGTCATTGAAAGAAGGGTTCAACGAATGAGCATATGAGACTGGTGGAGTTCGGTCCCTCCAACAAGATTAAGAACCAAGGTCATGTACCGCAAGTGTGACGCAGCGCTTTGTACGAGTAGGGAAACAACATTGCAACAACAATAAGACTACTCAGTGAAGCAACGCTTAATATTACCATGTAATGCTGTTCAGTAAAGACATCCAAAAACTTTCAAATTCAGCAAAACCGGCATACCGTGAGTGAGCCGGCGAAGCTGCTTACTCCAATAGATCTTTCATACTAAAGTTGCTTTCAATCTGTTTGGCTGAGATTTTCCTCAACAACCTCTGAAGTGTACACCCGTTTTCCCTCACTTTCATCTCACCGCGGACACCCTCATACTGATAACGACAACATGCCGCTCGCGACAAAAGGCCCAGCAGGAGGCAACACAGTGCGGCGGTACCGGCGGCTCCTTTGAGAGGAGATGCCAGCAACAGGCCTTCAAAAGCTGGGCGTGTATCAAAGTTATCAGCATTCCTTGTCTTGCCACTGCCAATGTATGACTTTATAAGCAAAAAGAGTAGGGATGCACACATATAAATTTGTTAACTTGGCATTGAGGATCATGTTCAGTCAGACTAGATTTGTGGTCCTTCCCTGGTCTATTATTCACAGTGTAAGGGCCAAGGGTGTAGTGGGTTTGGTACGTGGGGGTACACCGTCCACCCACTTCTCCCGACGTCACATTAAATTTTTATTTCGGTTTTAGCCCTGCAATAAAATGACTGAGAAAAAGCAGAAAAACATTCATTTTTATTTTCTGAAAGAGATAAACACCTCCAGCATCCAGATATCCAATTCAGAGACTTTGTGTGAGTACGTTGAGCAACCACTCAGCGCCAACACCGAAGTTACTTTGTCAACTACTGCCAGCCATGATGATGCTAGCACGAACATGGTGGGGAGCTCCAGTAGCTCACCATTTGCGATTTTGAGTGAAGACGTGGAAGTTTAAGAAGGAAGCCTATCCCTGGATCGATGACAAGGACGGGAAACTTGGCTGCAAGGTGTGCTCTTCCATTAGTGATGTGTCCATATTCAAAGCCAGGGTTCACAAATGGGAGAAGAATGGCGTTCCTACAGGATTAGCTATAGTGCAGGGGTCGGGAACCTTTTTGACTAAGAGTGCCATAAAAGTAAAATATTTAGAAATGTTTTTCAGTGAGAGCCACACGCACGCAAACACGCACTCAAACACGCACGCGCAGCCACTTTTCAACAAAATGTCAGAATGTATTATTTAAAATAAGGTTGTGATAGTACTCACCGTTAACATGAATGGTTTTCCATTCCTCGTGATTGGTAAAAATCCAGGCAAACGATCGGAATGAAATTCAACTTGCCGGTCCAGAGGCGAAGTTACTGCTAGCTAGCCTGCACACGGCTCATAAGCTTCCACACTTGCTATCTGCAATATACTTCTCGCTGAAGTATATTGATGCTAATGTTAACATGGGGCTTGTTAAAATATCACTGACATTCGACTGTTTCATCGACGGAATTGTTTCATTACTAATTAAATCAGAACATTTTCTCTCCTCAAAGGCGAATGTTCCGGTGCATTCAAGCTGAAGTGCACAAGTTGGGCATTTAAAGGGGCGTTTGCCTATTTCAACATGACGACCAGAATCATCCAATCAAAATGGCGCTTTCGGCCAACCTAGGTCAGTGTCATCCAATCAAAATTGCGCTTTCCGCCAACTGCTGCCCCAACAGGAGCCATATGCAATCATCAAAAGAGCCATTTATGGCTTGTGAGCCATAGGTTCCAGACCCCTGCTATAATGGAACAGATAAGAGCACAATGCTAATGTCTCTTTGTTAAAAAAATTCTCAGACAGCCGTACTAATAAAACATAAAATTTAACGTTAGTTCAATTGTTGTTGTAGCCTATGATTGATGTTCCGTATATTTATATACGTACAACATCCCAGTATCACGTACACCCACTTAAAAAATCCCCACTACACCATGCCCCGGGGGGCCCCACCATGCCCCGGGATACACCATGCCCCTGGGTCATGCCCCGACCACTGGTCGGGGCAGACCCAAATATCTAACACAAGTGTGTGTGTCCGTGTGAAAGAAATGAAACAAGTGTTGTGATTCTGTCGATGAAAGATTGTCAAGTACCATTCATAAATGCATCGGGAAAGTGGATTCTCAAAGAAATGAAGTGTTAGCTCCTAATCTCTACATTATTTGATCGAGTAAGTAGTGAGTGGTAAATAACTGAATGTGCATGTACATTTAAATGTGCTAAATCACTGTCGGCAACTTTGTCCAACTTTGGAGGTTTGGGGACCCAAGTAAACAGAAAGACAAGATGAAACTGCAAGAGTACAGAAAAAAAACTATATGAAAGTTTAATGAAGCCTCTGATTTCCCCCCAGTCTTCCCTTTTACACACAGGGCTTAGATCGCTTACACTCCACCTGCTTTTGTTGGCTCCAGCGTTTAATGTACATCTGTTTACTGTCGTACCGCATTTCATGCTCAGCCTTGCCCCCCTACCAACACACAAACCCATTTTCATTTGCGACAATGGCCTTTCAAATTGAAATCAAACCCTCAAAAAGATTTGATTGGACTCACCAATGTTGTTGTTCTTCTTCTGATTTTTTTCAGATGTGTGATGAAAATGAAAATGGCGCAACATGCTATTCATCACTCAAATAGGTATGTTTTTTTTTTTCTTTTAAAAGTCATTCCAAGGAAAGGAGAGCCTCAACGAGGTGTTAATCATCATACAGCTGTCACCGAAAAGGTTTATTCAGCCGTCATCTGTACTTCTTTGAAGGTGTCGGACGTTTCGCTTCTTATCCAAGAAACTTCGTCAGCAAACTACCTAGACAAAGACCTATCGTAGCAGAGTCCGGCACCACCATGTCTGGACAGTAGGGATATATATAGGGCCTAAACTACCAGTAAGACTTTAGTTTGCTGACAAAGTTTCTTGGATAAGAAGCGAAACGTCCGACACCTTCAAAGAAGCACAGATGACGCCGGCTGAAGAAACCTTTTCATCGATGGACCACTCCTGTACGACTGAGAGCTTACACAGAAATCATACAGCAGAAAATGTGTTCTTATAGGCGAGTCAAAAAAATGTTTGGAAAGCAAGACACCCAAAGTGCAATTAGCGATTTGTTCATTTCAAGTTTGAAATATGTGGGGTCGTGAAGTTTAGTCGTTGACGAGTAAGCTAATTGTTTCCACTCCGAGTATGAAGTATTGTATTTCGTGCGCACTCAGCAACTGCACACGCTTTCTGCACGGCTTCCCCCACATGCGAGCTGTCCAAAAAACAGCTGTCCAAAAATCGCTCTCCCTGCTAACGGAGAAGCCAGAAGAGGTCACCTGTCTCAAAGAGGATGCGGCGCCGACCGTGAGCCCGACGCGGCGTTTGCGTCGCGGCGATCCCACCCGCTCCGCCTCGGCGTCGGTGGACACCCCGCCCTCTCCCAGATTGCTGTGCTGTCATGCTGGAGAGAATTTTTGTACGCCTTTGTTACGAAAGTTATTTTGTATCGTCATTTTGTGCAATGCTGCTCCGGCAAATAAACATCCTCCTTGCTCGATATTGTCACGTTCGGATTGACAGCTGGGGACGAGGCCACGCCTCCCGCTTCCTTCTTCAGGACTGCGGGTACGAAAACGGGACGCTGTCAACATGTATTTGTACTTTGTATTACCCTGGACTTTGTCTTCGGTGCTCGGTCCGAGCCCCCACCCCACATTTCGTGATCCTTTTGGGATTGTGGTGTTTCTGCACCACCGTGTGCAAGTTGCTTCTCGCCATTGTCGGGGTTCCCATTGCTACTACCCCCCCGCCCCCCACTCGTCGTCTTTGGTATTCTTTATTTTTGATTATTCCTCTTGTCCTCTGTTTTGGACCAGTGCTTTGTGTTGTAGCTTAATAATCATCCTGCACAGACCCCTGTCTCTGTCGCGTTGCTGGCTGTAGCGGTGATAGCCGTAGAATAAAAATAAAGTCTGGCGGTCGCGGTCGTAAGTAAGGGTGGTCGTAACTCGCGCCGGTCGTAAATCGGATGTTACCTGTATATCTGTTGATGTTATCGTATAGACTTTTGGTTCAAAGGAATTGAGTTGAGCAGTTTCATTGAGACAAAATCATGCTTTGCCACAAGGTCTTGGCATTTTAATACCAAGGAACAATTTTTAAGTGAATTTGGAGCTCTATCTAGACCAAAAGTAATGTTCGGGTGCTATATTGTGTCATCTACAGCCAGGAATTCCTCGTGGATTTTCATTCATGTTGCTGTGCTCAGCACCTAAGCACTCTGTCTTTACCTGACTGAAAACTAGCTCCCACAGTTTATACAAGTGGAACCATAGCAGTCATGTCCTTCACTCATTCACTGCCATTCTCAAATTTATTCGGAAGTGGAAAATATGGCATAGTGCGCCACTCCCGAACTTTCTTCGGATTTCATTCACCTTTTTTCGATGTTAACGCTTTGTTCCAGCTTTAGCTGTTGTTAAAGCGCTATATAAACCAATAAAAACCAATGTATTACATTTTGGACAGTCACCCTCATTTCAAGCTCATACAACTCCAGACGCATATAGTTTAGGAATTAAACCTTTTTTTCTGATGAAAGAAGAGAGTGTAAGGTTTCTTACGCTGCATTGAATGTTTATGTAGTCCTAAAACTAAATATTCTGTGGGTCCTGGAATTTGAATGACAATGACAAAAACCCTGGCATTGGTGTGGATACATTCTGTCACGTCTTGTAGTGAATGAGTCAAATAATCCATTGTTACGGCCATGGTTGAGCAGGTGTGCCTTTGGAACAAGTCAACTGTGTTTTTCTAACAAGTTGACCTCTTCTTGCCCATCACCTCCATCCGCCTTCGTAACACAACAGCGCCTCTGAGCCACCAAATCCTCTTTGATTTCCAATATCATGTTCTGTTCCCTAATAGCACTCTGGGAGTCGACGGCCATTAGGGGAGCAAAGAGAAGATGACAGGCTCAATTGAGTGAGTGTGTGTCGTGGAAGAGAATTAGACCTGGTGTGTGCACGATGCGTGTATGAGTGCTGAGAGGTGATTATGTGACTGAGATGTTTCGTTGCCATCGTCCAACATTGACCAGCAAATGTGCGTGTCTGAGTAAACAGTGGAACGGGTCGCAATTTGCTCAAGGTCACTGCACAATTCCTTTCGGGTTTCCTCCTAATAACTAAGATAACATAAAAAATAAACACAACCATATGCACACATTGACAAATGACCAGAAGGACACACAAGCACAATTGCACAAGCAACCACATACAAAAAAAAGAAAACATGTAGAAGACTGTGCCTGCAGGGAGGCTGACTTGCCATTTGATCCAGCTTCTAGATGCATCAATTATTCAGCATCCTTCGCGTAGACATTGTTCTATAGATGCCATGAAACGTGCACTAGGCTCACATTTGGAAATAACAAAAGCATTGCTTGTATTTAAAAGGTGAAGGTGAGGAATAAAGATTGATTTGTATGTTTTAATTGGAATCACTGCCTCTTATGCTTTCCAGAGCATAAAAATCATGTGGCTATTTTTTGTTTGCTAATGTAATTCATATGAAAGGAGTTATATTTACTAGAACCCTCATTTTAACCACTTCAAAAACATGGGGATACCATGCAAACTCCACACAGAATTTGAGTGGGGATACAGAACATTTTGATTGTGATGCAGATGTCTGATCCACTGCATCACCGTAATGCAATCTGAAATTATTATCATAAAAGTGAAGGCTAGACAGCACCGGAATGTAAATTCCAGGCGATAGCTTAATAATGCATATCTGCCACAGGGTGTACAATGTGTAGGCGACATATTACAGAAAACTGAGTTACTACTCTGCATTCTGATGATATTCCGACTTTTTTCCCGCTTGCACGTGAATCTCAGTGACCCGGGGTTTAATAATGGCATCATTAATTATAAAAATTACTAAATAAATAAACAACTACTGTTTTAGTCCGTTTCATCACTGTGGAGTGATTGCATAATATTCCCGGGCACACTACACAAACATTATTTTGCCTCTGTGAAAATAAGACATTGCATCATACGGCAGATGGCTTGTGTTGATAAAAAAAATGCTTTTAAATGACAGTCATGGAAAATGCATGAATGGAGGGGAGGGGGCACAATGAGCATTTGCGGGCAGACTCAAAGCCTGTCATTTGCACACCTCTGGAGCCTGAAGATCGCAAATGTGCAACCTCTTTATTTGTAATTCATTGACTGTGACATGAAATGGAAGCATACATGTTAAGGTTCAGAAATCATAAATAGGGAGATTTTCGTACTGGCGACTCTGTGGAGCGTGTTAAAATAATGTGAGGGTTACAAAAGTGCAAATTAGACATAAATAAAACACAAAAATGCTTTCATTGGTTATTTATACATTCAATTAGTATAAAAATGTATTTACTTTTTTAAAATAATAATAATAAGAATACATTTCATTTATAAGCGCCTTTCAAAACTCTCAAGGTCACTTTACAGTCACAGGATAAGTTTCTCTGTGGGTGAGCAGCGGCAGCCACACACGCCAACGTTCACTCAACCCGAAAGTAACTCAAATGGAAAGAAAGCTATCTAGCTAATAGAACACTAATATATACTGTAGTTAGCTGGCTATCTATTGGCTATCTATCCAGCTACATGGCTATCTATTGGCGATCTATCCAGATAGCCAGTATTATTATTGCTATTTTAATAACTAAATAAATTTCATACTACAGTAAAGTCTCGTTATATCGATATCGGATATATCGATAGTCCCGGTTATATCGATACTGTTTCTATGCACGCACGGAGAAAATTACATGCAAACAGGGTCGGATAATATCGATAGTCCCGGTTATATCGATATTTTTTCGGACTCCCTTGAATATCGATATAACGAGACTTTACTGTAATTGAATGTATAAATAACCAATGAAAGCATTTCTGTGTTCCAGCTAGCTAACTGGATAGATAGCTAATAGAACTTGAAACTGAACTTGAAACTGAAAATAACAGCAGGAGTGAGGTTTCTGAATGGATAAATTCACCTCTGCAGTGAATTTGGTTAAAATATTGTTTTACTTTTTGTTGTATGAACGTTTTCCTCTCATTAACCATGCACACACACACAAACACACACAGTGAGTAAAATGTGTGTGTATCCAAGTGAAATGAAAATACACACATAATCATTTTGGGTGAATTTGTAAGGACCTCTCTAAAACTTTAACAGATGTATATATATATACCCTATAGATGCATATATAGAAGCCTTTAGAATGAAAAACTTGTGAGGACCGGCCAAAAGGTCCTCACTTGTCAAATGTCAAATGTCCTCACTACGTATGGTATAAAATGTTAATGATCCTTACAAGACTGGTCATACAAACACACACACACACACACACACACACACACACACACACACACACACACACACACACACACACACACACACACACATACACCCACACACACACACACACGCACACGCACACGTGGTTGTCAATTTTGGGCTCTCTTATTTTTTGAAAAACACATGCACCCCATTGAAGGTGTTGTTTACAGGGAACCAATAAAGTGCATACACAATTTACTCTGAACCAACGTGTCTTACGTACAAGACATAATTAGACGCGGCTCGACAATGAGCCTGCAAATGCTATTAAACATTAATGGCGGAATGAATTATCCGAGGCAATAAGACACTCATTTGGGCTTTGTTTACAATGAGTGTTGTGGTGTCGCAGCACAGCGTCAGGAGGGTTTTGACGAATTACGCGGGGAAGAGTTCAGCCTCTCAACCAGAGGTAGACGTCGTCTGTCCTTTCAAGCGGCAGCAACCGAAACAGAAGCAGCCGTATCCTCCGTGGGAATCTAAAATCTGTGTCAGAAAAAATAAGATACATGCTCTAATTTTTGATCCTTAGTATCTTTTGAATACGGCATTTTACAGGAATGTTATTAAGACACCTGGGAACAGGTGTACATTATGAAAATGCGTTCTTTAAAAAAAGTACAAAATTGTCTCACTTTTACGAGAAGGATGTGAAAATCGATGTGATTGAAAATTATCATCGCCTCCCAAAAACAGATACAAAATATAACATGACTCTCCGTTCCTTTGAGTTCAGCACGCTGGAGTGTGAAACAAGAAAATCCTGACATTTGTCTCAAAGTTATCACAGAGGAGCGTAGAGAATAAAAGATGCCCTTCTAACACTGACTGTGGTCATAATGACTTCTGGGTCAAGGTATAACCGCCGGGATCCATACGCCTGCATTATTACTCTATATCCAGTGTTTTGATAGCAAGATATAAGAACAAATTCCATCATGTAATATCTCCTGTGTTCAGTATTTTTACTTCACAAGAGAAAATGATGTGTGCATGATCGCATATACTATACTGTACACACAATAGACTACTAGAAGAAAGCTGTTTTCTCTTACCGTCCAAATTCCATTTGATCACAAATCCAACAGAAGTTACTTTGTACCTCATTGTGCTTATCAGGCAATCCTTTGGAAGTAAACGACACCTGTGATGGTTATAGCAGATTTCTCCAAACTGATTTATGTGAGGGTGGGGGCAGTCAGCCAAATAGCTACCAGAATCTCTTCTCGCAGCACAAAAAAAAGTGCTGAGCAAAGCAAGACTGCTCTTAAGAAAATGTAACACCTTGGATTTGTTGTGGTCCAAACATCTAAGGTACCGCCGCTCGTTCCTACCGACTGCTGTCAGGCTTCACAATTCCCAATGATCACATGTGAAAAAAAAAAAAACAAAAAAAAAACTGGACACTTGTAAATATGGGTTGTTGCAATATATCTAAATGCATTTCTTGATTCTGCACTATGTACAGTCTTGTTTATAGAACGGTTTTTGCACATCTACATTTGCACAGTATACAGTTGACATTTTTATTTTGTTATGCTTAGAATATCTTGTTTTCTATCCTTTCACTCCCACCCCAACCCCATCCCTCTTCAATTGCTGCTGTGGACTGCAAATTTCCCCATTGCGGGACGAATAAAGGTATTCTGATTCCGATTCTGATTCTGATACATCTATCCGTCTATCTAGCTAGATGGCTAGATAGCTTGCTAGTCATCTAGCTTGCTCGCGAGTCATCTAGCTAGCTAGCGAGTCATCTAGTTAGCTGTCTTCTATTTATTTATTTGTTTGTTTATTGTGTAATTTACAATAGATTATTTTATTACAGACAGTGGCGTTTTAGGTGGTTCAATTACCTGACATGTTTCGGCGTGTACTTGTGTATGAAGGAGGAAGTACACGCCTAAACATATCAGGTAATTGAACCCCCTAAAACGCTACTATGTAATAAAATAATCAGTTGTAAATTAGATAATAAGGAGACAGTGTGAAGTTAACTATTTGTTTGTTTGTTACAGTTGATATATTGTCACAAATACAGGCTATCAATTTCAAATGTGCGAAGATATATATCAAGTGTTCAAATTTACGTCGTCACACTCCAATTTAAAACTAAACGAAAAATAGTTGTGAGTGAGCAGTAGGCAGTAAGCCCAGGCAACGTAAAAAGTTCCATAATTCTGGATGCAGTAGGACTTCATGTACTTAGTTGTACCTGTTCTGGTTAGCCTAGCAGTTGACTATTTGATGCCAGTGTGTGAACAAGAGAGTATGGATTGAGATTATTCAATACAGTTCCAACCAGCTGTTCCCTGACAGAACATCTACTGGATATTGGATAATTGGATATGCCTTTATTAGTCTCACAGTGGAGAAATTTACATTTCACAGCAGCAAAGTGATGAAAGGAATGAGAGTAGAAAAACAAAATACATGAGCTGCTGGAAAGGCAGCCACTCCTGCGGCGCCGTCTTGAAGTCAAAAGAACAAAAAAAAAAACTAAATAACAAATAATATGATAATATGGATATGTATTTACATTTATTTCTCCAAAGTAAATGACACCAACAAGATATACAATGATACCTCGGTTTACGAACCCCTTGGCTTACGAACTTTTCGGTTTAAGAACATTAATTTTATGAACATTTTACCTTGGCATACAAACATTACCTTGGCATGCAATTTTTTTCGTACACAGAGCTGCCACAATGAGTGATGTGTCGTTCGCGAACGAGCCCGTTCTTCGAACAACAAAATGGCAGCCGAGTGTTTTTGTTCTCTATTCCCCGCCCCCAGTCTTCGGTTAAAGCCACGTGATTGGTCAAGAACGCAGCAGTGAGGGGGGGGGGGGGTTACAGATAGAGAGTGAAGCCGTTCTCCATAAAGAAAATGGCTGCCGACTTTTTTTGTCCTCTATTCCCTGCCCCCAGTCTTCGGTTAAAGCCACGTGATTGGTCAAGAACGCAGCAGTGAGGGGAGGTGGTTTAAACATTAAAGAGACAGGCAGACGACAGTGAGAGAGTTTCAACTTTGATAGTACAAAGGCAGAGTGTAGATTGCAAGGTTAAAATATCTTATATAATACGTGATTGGTCAAGAACACAGCAGTGAGGGGGGTTAAACATTAAAGAGACAGGCAGATGACAGAGAGTGACACAATGGATAGAAAACACTGAAATTTGGACTTGTTTCAAATTTATTAATAGTACAAAGGCAGAGTGTAGACTGCAAGGTTAAAATATCCCATCAATCAGGCTCCACAAACAACCTGCACAAGCCGTATGTACACCTGATGTAAAAATCAACCCAGCTAAACAGAACACAATTGATAAGGAACTAGATAAAATTATCACAGAGAAAGCACCTACAGGGGATCGTTCCTCAAGATGGTAAAAGAAGAAGGCGAAGTTCCTCATCAAGTGTTTAATGCTGATGAAACCGGCCACTTCATTCCATCAAGCCATCAACGACCATCACAAAAGGAAATAAAACAACTTTATTATACAGACAGTTTATTTCTTTAATTATAATACCATAGCACCATTATTATGCATGAAATAATGTATATTTTGTCATTTTCAGGCTTAGAAAATTAGAAACTAGAAAATTATGTTTTAGGGGACCTGGGAATGGATTATTCTCATTTTAATGGCTGTATTTTTGGGATACACACTTTTCGCCTTACACACTCTGTCTGGGAATCGATTAAGTTCGTAAGCCAAGGTATCACTGTACTGTATTCGGGGCACTGCATTATATCCCGATCTTATTATACTTGATTTTCTATCTTGGTACAGTTTTTATTTCTATGTTTACTTTTGTAAGTAAATTGATTCAATTTGTCATACCCTTCCGGAATATATTTATCACGAAAACATTAAGCTGGTTGAATTGTTGCAATCTGGAAACAGAAAGCCAGACCACTGTTTATTCTGATATCTATCAAAGATGTACTAGAAGATCAACTCTTCATGGTCGAAAGTCACCATTGTATAAAAAAACATCTTATAGGCTTTGGCTGGCTGCCTCCACAAAAAAGATAGTTATTTTAAATGACAAATGGCTGTTATTACAAAAGATGCTTGAGGTGACTGGGGCTAAAAGTCAACCAGTCATTATCTTTGTCTTACTGGTACAGCACACGATCACCTGATTGTCAAAAATTGTTGTACTGTGATTATACCAATGGATAAAAAATAAATAAATAATAAACATCAAGCAAGTTGGGATGTCAGGATGCCCCTCAGGCCGATGTCAAATACACAGAAATAACCAAGATAGAGAACATATCCAGTTGCAGTTATCCGATGTAATGGATTCAGGGAAAATATGGAGCTTCATAGGAGCAAAAAGAAGAGACCAAAATTCAAGAAATTAAATAGTTTAACTTCTTTTTCATATTTTTTTCGGTTTAATGAATATTTGATAATAGTCGCAGGCTACAAAAATATGTTCTTCTGCCGTTGACACAACTCATCCCATAAGGGCGACGCCATACACAAATGGAACTCAGGCAGTGATGTTAATATTGATTTTATGAAATCCTCAGCTTTTGTCCCCGTGCTATTTTTTTACAAGTATACATCTGAGAAATATTTCTAATATTTTGACATTCCAAAAGAGGCACAAATATTAAAAAGATCACAAGCTTGCTTCCTCTCGATACTCGTACTGAATACTAAAAGTGAACGTATTCCCACCAGGAGGACACCTTCATTCATATATCATCCCTGACTTTGTTCTTGGTGTATTTCACTACATTTCTCGACACTCAGATATTTTTTGTGTGTCTCGTGGCCCTCTAATCCTCGAATCTCTGCCGCCCCCTCCCATTTCCATCCTCATCCTATTTCAATTTTTCTATCTGTGAGAATGCCCTGAGGCACCTCCCATACTTTATAACGCCACCTTCATTACCCAGCGTCGCTGCAGCTGGCCATAAACGGAACACTGACGATGTGGTAGGAGGGTGGCTTGCACAAGAAAAAGGATAGCATTAGGGAAAAGGAGTGGGAAGGGTCAAAATACACACAATGAGTCAATTGTGGAGGCAATAGTAAGGATGGATGTGGGGCTTGAGACCTGCTCTGAGGAGAAGGCGGTAGGAGGTGGGGGAATATGAGAAGAGGTGCAAAGGCATAAAAGCCTGAGCTGGAAGTTATTGGACATGGGAAAAATTGGCCGCTGCCATAAAATAATATTAAAATTGTCTGGGTCTGATGGCATTGATGAATCCAGATGGCCGCCAGCTGAGCCTTTGGCTTGGCGGGGTTGCCTAATTTGAACGACTTTCCGACATTCGAGGTCGGCCAAAAAAATAAAAGGAACGAAAATCCATTGGTTTTTTTTTTATATATTTGTTTTTATTATTGAATTTTTTTTGGAACAGTTAGAAAAGGGAGAACATGGTCACATTGAGCATCATTTGGTGAAGACATCAAAACAAAACATAGATCACGTGACCATCTCAATCCATCCAAAATCCATTGTTGATTGTTTTGTTTCCATCTGGTTGAAAGTCGGGAGTGAGACTGTTGATAATAAATGATGTTTGGTCATCGACAAATAACATCTTACATCATTTTTCATTCCTATACCCAAAAGTATAGGAATAAAGAAAATGTCATATTTTCAGTTTTTGTCTTGGCCTGAACTGTTTTTCTTACCCCAGAAATTACAAAATAAATAGATTATATTATATTAAATGAGCGTTTATTTGTCTCACAGTGCAGAAATTTTCATTTCACAGCAGCAAAATTAAAATACCGGAGCTGCTGTAGGATTCAGGGAAAATATGTAGCTCCATAGAAGCAAAACTGGAGACAGTCATATTATTATATATTGCACAAAAAGCAGAAAATTCAAGAAATTAAGTAATTTAGATTCTTTTTTTCTGTTTGGTAAACATTTGATAATAGTAGAAGGCTATAAAATGTATGAGAGGGATACAAGTGTAAGAGTGATGCTACAGGGAGAAGAGATAAAGAAGGTGGAGGATTTTTAGTACTTGGGGTCAACTGTCCAGAACAATGGAGAGTGTGGAAAAGAGGTGAAGAAGTGTGTCCAGGCAGGCTGGAACGGCTGGAGAAAAATGTCTGTGTGATGTGGGATAGAAGGGTTTCAGATAGCATGAAGGGAAAGGTGTATAAAATGGTGGTGAGACCAGCCATGATGTTTGGACTGGAGACAGTGCCACTGAAGAAAAGACAGCAAGCAGAGCTGGAGGTAGCAGAGGTGAAGATGTTGAGGATTTATTTGGGAGTGACCAGGTTGGCTAGGATCAGGAATGAGTACATTAGAGGGACAACTCATTAGAGGCTTTGAAGAGAAAGTCAGAGAAGCCAGACTCAGATGGTTTGGACATGTCCAGAGGAGAGAGTGTGACTATATCGGGAGAAGGATGCTGCCAGGCAGGAGACCGAGAGGAAGACCAAAGAAGAGGTATATGGATGTTGTCAAAGAGGACATGAAGCCAGCTGGTGTGAGAGAAGAGGATGCACAAAACCGGGTTAGATGGAGGACACTGATTCGCTGTGGCGACCCCTGATGGGAAAAGCCCAAAGTAGGCTATAAAATGTCCCCATTTGCACTCTGTGAACAAAGAAGTGCATCGAGAACACACTGCTGGGCAAAAATTAACATGAATTGTTGTGGATTCAAAGACCAATTTTAGTCCAAAAAGTACTAATTAACAGGGTTTGGTATTAATTTATTTTGAGAGATTTATTCAACCATTAAAACTATGGACGGATCAATAATCGATGCTCAACACGAAAAATTATTTCTCATCTGTGCTTAAAGGAATTATTTATTTCCTTGCTCAATGACAGCCACTTCCCCAAAAAAAGCTTTGCTTCAGTATTTTCTTGACCATTATTTTTTTCTGATCAAAGTAAACAACAACAAACCTTCACGAGTCACACTCTAATGACTTGGCAGAAGTATGAAATGACATGACAGGAATGAAACAAAAAAATTCTCCTTGGCTGGTTGAAATTCAAGCTCATTTTGGTCTCATTGCACTCTAACACATCATCAGTAATTGTCCCAGTGGGTCCATAAATTCCAGTAAACTGACCTCATTGCTGTGCAAAAAAGGCTTCCTGAAATATGATCACGTATATTGACTGACAGGCAGGCCGTGTTATTTGTTGCCACATCATGGGTGGGGTAGGTTTCACGTTTTAATTTCCTTCATTAAATGTTCATTAAAACTCATCTGCGTCATACTTGGTGATACAATGAGGGTTTTTTTATATGCTTTATGCTACTACACGATATGAAATTTAAATGATGACCAATTTGAGAAATGTGCTGAAAGTAACATTTTTCATAGACAAATATATAGTAGCAATCAATGATGATCTTGCGTGTCATTTGCATATATATATATATATATATATATATATGCAAATTATATGCTAATGTGGGACTATTAAACCCTTTCTGACACGTGAGATCATCATTGATAGGGTATATGTATGTATATATATATATATATATATATATATATATACTGTAAATAATAGACTATCCAATAATACTGAGTGCTGTAATACAATCCATAGGTGCAGTGCGAATATACTGTATATTTGGCTATTTTTTCTTAGTTTTTAACAATTGTTTCTCTTGTTGTTTTCCTGTTGTGTTGTTTTGGAGTCATTCATAGACTGCCTGCACTGAAAAGATTTAAGTGCGACCGTTTGAACAATTCATATTGCATGCAGATTTCTATTATTTACTTTAATTTTTACCATTTGACATGAGCACTGCCTGAAATGTTGAGATATGCCATCATCCGGTTGTATAAACATATATTCTGATTCTGATTGTCGTATTAGCCATATGCCTGGAAAGCAACGTTAGGCGATTGTGATTTCTGCTCCTCATCACCATCTGTTTATCCACCTGTCTGTAATCTGTCTGTCTGACAAGACACAAACTAAGAAACTTTTCCACAATCTGTTATTCATGCAAGAGGCTATTTTATCAGCGACAATATCGTTTTTTTTTTTTTATTTTGAAAGGATAAAATGCTTTCTGCAGTCCATACAGTACACATTCTGTATTTTCACCCATGAGTTATTTCAACCTTGCAAACGAACATGTCGAATAGATGGAGCTGTTTACCTTTAGCACATGATGTCACGCTTTATTGAGGAAATGACACCGAGCTAATTACAAGTGTGACTGCACAAACTGTTAAAAAAGCTGCTCACACACAGCCTGTCAGGCATTAATTACCACCGTTAGATAGACAAAGGTGATATACTGAGGGCTGTGCTTAATACATGCTGTCTGTCTCTTTGTAACATAAAAATAGACATTTTTTTCAACCCATTTAAAGCGTCAGAAATACTGTGTGTCATATTAAATTACCTGCTTTAGGATTGAAATTCATTTTGGTTTCAGTGTTAATTGTAAGTCATTCAGTCACTCTTGTAGCCCTGTTAGATAGGAATAGAAATCTTGACATGGGCCAAAAAGCACATCTACTCCTTGCTAACCTTGTTGGATGTTGCGGCACGACTCGCAGCCCTCGGCAGGTATCAGGAAGTTGACCAATGTGATGAAAGAAGGCATCATTAAGAGAGGCCCTTACTAAAAGATCAATAAGAACTCCTCCATTGAGAAAGTCATATCTACCCGTCATGCAAAACTATGAAGGGAAAAAATAATCGAGAGCGTCAGATTAAATGACTGCTCCAAATTATCCCATTCAAGAAGATTTTGACCGATCTAATATTTCATGGAAATGTGACATACATGCTTTTTATCCAATCCATGAATATTGTGGTTGATTGATCCTATAAAGCACAGGTGTCAAAGTCAAGGCCCGTGGGCCAAATCCGGCCCGCCACATCATTTTTTTTTCGGCCCGCGAAAGCAAATCAAACTTGTTAAATTCCATGATGATTGCTAAAATCTGAGCCAAAATGTCATATTTTTTTATGTCAACCACAATAAAAGTCATTATTCTTGACTTCAGATTTGAAAACGAGTTATTCATTAATTTGCTGTGTGCTCTATATGTAATATTTGAAGGGATTTAAACATTCTAATGGGTTCCCCAAATTCATAACGGCCCTCGAGAGGAAACCATAACTACAATGTGGCCCGCGGCAAAAAATGACTTTGACACCCCTTCTATGAAGTATAAGGGCGATGATAGCTTCCTCGATCTCTGAATTTCAAACTAAAGTACACATGTATTTATGATATATTATTATATATGTGTGTGTATGAATTAGAATCTAACGCGAGATTAAAATAAAAATATATTTAATAATCACAATAATATCTCCCAATGTTGTGGTAATATATTACATTAAAATCATTCAGACTGGGAATCAATTACTGCAGATAGCAGATGCACAGAATGTTCAGTTCCATTTTACTTCAGTCACATTTTGGATCTGTTATACTTGTTCCAATTGTTTGAATGCAATGTTTCATGATGCATCAATGGTGTCCGGTGGTAGGTACACGTGAATGACCATTTACCATTAAAGTAGTTATTGAAATGCTTTTAAGGTTTGGTTGCCATGGTATTGTCATGTGAGATGCTTTCGAAAATCTATGACAAGAAGAACACAAAATAGGGAGAGCATGTGGCTTTAAAACACAATCAGAAGAGGCTGGGAAGAAGCCCAAGGCCAGTGGGATTTCCATCACAGCAGTCAGTCTGATTAATTGACATCAGTTGTTCTCCTTTATACGTGAGAAATAGCGGTGAGATCTTTGCTACGGTTTCAAAATCAGACCCGGATTTCATATCTTTATGAGACAAGAAGCCATGCTGACAGGAACAAGGAATCGATGATGCATTCTTGACAACCAGCCAGACATATTCCTGGGAGGCATCTTCAAAGTTTGCAATGCACTTCGAAGGACAAACTTAAATAGTAAAGCAAAGTAATTTCTTTAGGAAAGATTTGTGCACATTGCGTCAAACAAAATTGATTATTCAGCGCATTCTAGGAACAACCGTGTTTTGCTTCTTCTTTGTCTGTCGGTAATCATTTTGTCACACTAACTATGAACTTTGTTTTACATTTCCAACACTTGACCACATTAACTAATTCGCTACCATTCCCGCATTCCCAAATGTATTCAGGAATTGAAAAGTGTGACTTGATGCGCCATTTCCGAATTTGCTCAGGTTTTGGTTTTATTACCTCTGGCAATGTTTTTTTTTTCACTTTCACGAGGGTGCAGCCTTTGCCTTTTGTCAATGTCAGCGCTTCGTTCAGGCTTCAGTTGTTGAAAAAGTGCAATATAAACCAATATATAAGTATTGTATTGTATTGTATTTTGTACAGCCACCACCGTTTTTAGCTCAGATGAATCCTTTTTTAATTAAAAAAGAGAGGTATTGAATGTTTAAATAGTCCTTAAACTGTATATTCTGTGGGTCTTGGAATTCGGGTGACATTGACAAAAACCCTGGCACTGGCGTGGACACATTTTTGCGCATCGTCTGGGGGTGAATGAGTTAAGGTTGCTGATGGTGGTGGTGTCTATGGCAGCTGTCTTTGAGCGGTTGCCAGGGGACACCCTAAACTGGTTGCACGCCAATCGCAGAGCACATAGAGACAACCAACCATTCACGCTCATACTAACACCTAGGGACAATTTAAGGTGTTCAATCAGGCCTCCATACATATTTTTGGACTGTGGGAGGACACCGAAGAACCCGGAGAAAACCCAGGCAGGCTCTGGGACAACATGCAAACTCCACACAGGAGTCCGGAATTAAAACTGGTCCCTCTGTAAGGTCGACACACTAACCACTGGACCACCGGGTTGCCCCATGCAAACTTAAAAGAGAAAAAAGAGAAAAAAACATAGAGTCTCAAGAGACAAAAGGCCACCCCTGAAGGAAGCACTTAGATCTAGTCAATAAGACAAAGTGCACAGAGCTCAGGTAAAGAAAAGCGCGGGAAGCATGTGATCATTACACATATGCATTCCGGCAGCCGCTTCATTAGAAGACCATTTGAGTCTAGACAATTGCTCCATTCACAGCGCTACACATCACGTGTGCTTTTAAAACCAATTCGATCAATCTCTGTGTTTCATTTCATCTTTGCGCTCAATATAAACACTTCAAATCGGACATGTTTGTTCATTGCTTTTGTTTTCGTAAAACGATGCGCAACATTTATGGCACACAAGTCATGGATGGGCAACCAACTAAAGGCAATTCAAATTGAACCCCCATGGTGTCTTCGATCACAATTTCTTTTTCAGAAAAAAAGAATAAATTGTGTTTGTGTTTTGTCAGTAATTATATGCCGCTGGTTTTTACTTTAAAGTTTTTTCCTACGGCTGGTTCTATGCCGGACAGAATAGTTATTAGTTATGCACCAAATGAGATGTGACCAGGAACACAAAGATGAAGATGGATCATAAATTGTGGGAGAACAGTGGTGTAATAGAAATAATACTTGCAATCACAGATATTGAAATTGATTCTGTTATCGTCGAACAATGTTTGGTGCAACGGAACTACAGGATAAATCCAATGTACTGTATTTGTATAAAAATTACTGCGATTGGCCGATAATCTGGTCAGGGTGTACTTCACCTTCCGCCCAGTGACAGCTGGCATAGCACCTGCACACCCACGGCCCTCACGAAGATAAGCACTTCAGAAAATAAATGGGTGGAGGGATGAATAACAATTATCCAACGCAAGAAAACAAACAAACAAATATGGACAAATGACAATGCAAGAGCCACTTGTTAATATCCGGGTACACATTACTTCAGGTTTTGTGCACGTGTCAAATAATGGAGTGGCGCCAGATGTCAACAGATGGAAAAAGACGTCTAAAGGATTATGTCACTTTGTGTCTCTTGTCTTGGCATATTTGTGACACTACAGGAGCAGAAGAGAATAAATGACAAAGAGGTAACTTGCCATAAAAACGACAGGGCCCGGATTTCAGATACACTGTCAGCAATTTTAAAATATCATGAAAAAAAGTCCCTATGGTAATGTTAATGAGTTGAAATATTTCCACTTCTTAAAATTAGAACAACTCGGAAGTCTGCACAGAGCCGAACACTCCATTCAGACCCTTGTTTTTGTATTATTTTTAAATTTGAATTGTTGGATTGGATTGGATTTGCCTTTATTAGTCTCGCAGTGGAGAAATTTACATTTCACAGCAGCAAAGTTATGAAAGAAATGAAAGTAGAAAAGCAAAACATAGGAGCTGCTGGAAAGGCAGCCACTCTCGCGGCGCCGTCTTGAAGTCAAAAGAACAAAAAAAACTAAATAACAAATAACATGACAACACAAAGACACAGAGAGACATTCATTCTTAAGCACTTTCTGTACCCTCTTTGTTACATAAAGCAGTTCCAGATGAAAGAGGAGAGGCTCAAAGCGTCTCTTCACCAGTGGATCAGGGACATCATGGTGGAATGTGCACGTCGACTACAAGCTAAATGTTGTTGTTTGTCCGTATAAACCTTATAATTAAATGGCCAGCACGTTCAGGTTGGACCCTGCTTCTTCAACAGCACAACACCACAACCCGAATTAGAACTGGAACGAAAAGAAAACGTTGAATGGATGGAAATCAAAAAGCCTCACTTAAATCTACTGTAAAAGTGGGTCATATTTAAAGTAAAAGCTGCTGGTCCATTAAAAAAAAATCAAATGAGCTGTGCTAAAATTTTAGTAAACAAAAGTACTTTAAAAATAAATGGACTGATTTGAACACAGTCTCCTGGAGGATACTCACAAGGATACTTCTGGCTTGGTTTGTGTGAAATGATTGGTTTTCTCATAAAGAAGATAAAGCAATGGGGCATTCAAGTAGAATGTCACAAGAAAAGGAAATACCTCGCTAGACGTTTCATCTGACTGAGTTTAAATATCAAAGATGAACTTAATCAAAAAAAGATGTATTCATGAGGAAAAGGACAATAGTGACGCACCTTTTCATATCGACCGCATATCCGTATCTATAGAATATATATTTTTTTGCTTGTTCATGTTGAAAAAAGGAGGTGGGTGATGATACGAGACGAAATTAGATTGGATAGAAAGGAAGACATATTCTTTTCTCACAACAATATCCTTCTGCTACGGCCTTTACATAATGATGACCTGATCTCACTGTGTCAGTCATATTTCAACGAAGCTGTGAAATGAACTTTACTTATCTCTTCTTTGTAACGTGAAACTTTCACAATTCAATAAATAGCATTGTTTATGGAGTCAACCATGTGCATAAATACCTTGTGTCAGTGATCGCAAATTAAATCCATATTAGTATTCTGTCGCGTCAGTTTCAAATTGGATGGTGTGATAAGAATCAGGCAGCCATGAAGGTGAAAAATCACATTTCTCCTCTGCTCCTACTTCCACAGGCATACTAACATCTATGTCTCATCTCATCTCATCTCATTTTCCGTACCGCTTATTCCTCATTAGGGTCGCGGGGTAACATCTATGTGTGAGTGTATTTTTCCTTATTTATTTTCATTTATTCTTCATTTAATTAGCATATTCGAGTGGAGCAGAACTAAATGAAGTGATAAAGTGAAGAATAATACACATATCATATATAGATGGAGACAACTGGCTGATTTATAGCTTCAGGAATATTATGTAGAATGTAGATAGCAGCAACCGACTTTTTATTTAATTTGAGGCCTTTAAAAAACTATTTTGCCAAAATATGTTTTTCAATATATTTGTATCAAGTAAACGGGAATGTTGTTGTCAGAGGTTTGTCAGTGAGCTTTGTGGTTTAGAATATTCAATATAATGTATGTGCAGTATGTTATTGGCAGTACAGTATTGTATTTTGTCAAATTTCCGACTTCATTCTTGCATTTTCCATTCATTATTATTATTATTATTATTATTATTATTATTATCTTTGTTGAGGAGGCCATTTGTTAATTTTTTGAGGATGACGGCGGGATGTGGTGTGTCATGATGATTCGCATGTATGGATTATTCAAATACATAGATTCCTATGAATTTCTGTATCCATCCCAATAGTCAAGATCCACACATGATAGTTTGCCATTCTACACATCATTAAGAATTCACTGATAATAATAAAGACCCCCCAAAAATGTATATATAGATAAATTGTGTCCATTGTGGGTGTACAATGAGCCTTAAAGAGAAACAGAAGAAGAGTGGCATAGCCTGTTTGTGAGTTGGTAGTTGTGTGTGTGCAGTGTATTAGTTGTGGTTTGGTTGACCTGGTTGAAATTTGCTTACAGAATCTCTTCAATTTACGAACGTAATATGTTCGTAAGGTGAATTTGTTCGTAAGTTGTTTCAGTGCTATATTTTGCAGGGAATGTATGTTTAAGGCTTATATAAGTGTGTTGAAGGTTTATATAAGCATGGTTAAGGTTTGTATAAGTAACTTGTATTGGTTTGTACTGAAAAATAATCATTTAATAAAATGTTTTTCAAAACCCGATTGAATAATGGATGCATGAGATATTTAACAATAAAAATGTCAAAGTTCGTAGCACGCTAGAGATACGTTTACACACTCAGGCACTGCGACGAACTGGGTAGAGGAAGTCGGATGCGGGGTGGATGCTGGGCGAGCTCTCACAGGGGCTTCATGTCGGTAGTAGCGGCGGAAAGAAGCACTTGAAAATGCCGCGCAATACAAAGTCTAATTTACAGAATCTCCGTTCGAACATTTTTCGACATACCCCCAAAATGTTTGTATGTATCGTTGTTAGTAACTTGAATGTTCATAAGTAGGGGAGCATCTGTATAGGAGTTGGAATTCAGTGGCATATGTTGTCATGGGGTTGTGAACATCATCGCGAGTTGAAACTTTTGCATGATACATGCTTACAGAGGTGTAAATGATATATCCCCGTGCCATTTTATAATACAGTAAAGTCTCGTTATATCGATATCGGATATATCGATAGTCCCGTTTATATCGATACTATTTCTATGCACGCACTGAGAAAATTACATGCAAACAGGGTCGGATATATCGATAGTCCCGGTTATATCGATATTTTTTCGGACTCCCTTGAATATCGATATAACGAGACTTTACTGTATATGAAATGTGGATGGATTGGGTCAAAGTATTTTTTTTCAATGCAAGTGCTTCATTATGTGCTACATTAGTGGTTTTGGTTCTTGTGGTTGTTGTTGTTAGGGTGCCTTATGCCTTATGTCACATATGGAACAATGATTCCCCTTTACGTCAGTGTTATAAACCATAAAACAGAAATACGGTTGGCCTCGCTGATAGATGTGTCGTTGTTTATTCACACTTTGTGATGCTGCACACCTTCTGGCCAAAACACGGCAATGTGCTAGTGCGAAAAGCCCAGGGATGATTGCACATTATCAACCGAATCGCACCCAATGTAGCATCAAGATATTTCTCCCTACCCGATGGAGGAAGCGGTGAGATAGGAATGATAGTGTGTTCAAAATCAATGCTTTGGTCGCGTAATTTGACGAGTCTGTCTTTGAATAGGCCATCCTTGTCACCCGTATACACAATTTCTGCCTTACACAATCAAACACAACAGTGACACAGGGGTGCGTCGCCACCATTTCTAAAATATAGTAATTAAGTCCACATTCCAAGTCAGCTCCACACAATGTGCACCACTGGGCTGATTTGTATTTTAACTGAAGAAAAGAATCGATTGTGTATAACGTCTCGGTGACAAGTCATTTTAACGGTCAAATACAAGCTACTGCTCAGCAGACTATGTCATGGGAGGGCGAGTTCAAATCAGACGAGAGCAATCATTTAAACCCCAAAATATACCGATAAACAAACCACACAACAAGAGTCGCACAATAATCTTTGAAAACAAAAAGCAGACACATCGGTCAGGGATCGTGTAAGTATTTAATCCTTAACAAGGCACAGATGAGCCTCAGTATTAAAAAGTACAGAAATAAAACCGTCGCAGAAGAGTCCAACGGAGTACCATTAAAATGATGAAAAACCAAAGAAAGCTGGGGAGACGAATCCCAGCGAGACGAGGCCTAGCGCAACGCCCACAAATCACTTTGGAAAGTGCAAACAGAAGAAAATCAATTGAACAACAAATAAAACATTGCGCATAGTGCAAAGGGACGATTCACTGCTCCGAAGAACAAGGTAAAAACAAATCGGAAAACATGACCAAAACGATGAGCAATTGGACGTGAGCTTCCGTGCGTCTTGGAGCAATGATTCAACTAATGTTTTTTTTTTCCTCAAACCTGCGGAAAGGTCAAGCTATACTATTCACAATCTCCTCCTTTTTTGTCCACACACAAAGTTTGCCTGACGAAGCGCTACGTGTCAGTTTACGTTCTTCATGCTCCAGCTGGGCCATGTCTTGGGGCTCAGCGGAGAACCTACTAGCGTCAGTCGCTAACCCCAATGGGTCTTAGCTTCCTTGTATGCGTCCTCTCAAGCATGGAAGTTGTGAGTACGGGCCAGGTGTGGAGTCATGCCAGGGTAACACAAACTCAACGGTGTCTGTTTACCCAATTATGTAGCAATTATATATTTATTTTATCAGTAGTACCTTTATGGAACTAAGCAACTGCTTAGCAATCCTAATAATAATGCATAAATACATGTATAATAATGACGCTATTTTCTCCATGAGTGTGAATCATCGTGACGAATCAGTGATGCAGAATAAAGGGATCAAAAACAGTCAAATAAAAAGAAAGTTATC
This sequence comes from Hippocampus bargibanti, assembly GCF_051943395.1. Classification (NCBI taxonomy): domain Eukaryota; kingdom Metazoa; phylum Chordata; class Actinopteri; order Syngnathiformes; family Syngnathidae; genus Hippocampus; species Hippocampus bargibanti. Next base: position 25,960,992 of record NC_142736.1, on the reverse strand, counting down.
AAGAAATGTGATCATCTCTGATCCAGATATTTATTTTAACATCCCAAAAAGGGGAGCTCTAGTCCTGTTTGAATAAATGATTCAAAAAAGGAAATACGATTGTGCAATTGGAAAGCAAATTTTACTTGAAGGGGGGGCATATGATGATTTTTAAAATTTAAGTAAACAATTGGTTACATTTATTTTAAAATATATATAAATATAATATTATATAATATTTTAGATAATCATATCCGCTGAATCACAGTGACCGTATGAAATAAGCAAGTTGCCATTGTGATTTTTTTTTGCCAATGACAATCTAATATTCTCCTCTCTCACAATTGTGGCCAACTGCACAAATCAATAAATTGATGTCAACTGTTGTGTTGTCAACGTCCATGTGCAATTCAATCAAAAATTAATTCCCTCATTCCCAAAGACAAATACTTACTCAAACATTGTATCCAATATGTCATCAGTTCAGTGAGCCGCCGACGCATTCGGCGTGATGTAGATGATATTCAATTAAAACGCTTTACATGACTAAACAGTATGTCTGGAATGACAGCACTAAATCGAACCTGGCTTAGGGGGGCATTTGCGACACATCAATGCTTCGTCATCGCTGTCATAACTCAGTCATGCGACATAATCGGAATCCATTTTGTCATCATCGTTAATGACTTCATTCAAAAGCATTGACCCGTGGAGGCCACCACTTACCTGGTGGTGTCTTGAGAGGAAAGACCACTCCCCCTTTTTTCCTCCCCCCATCGTGACTAATGTGTGTTTTCAATTTCAATGTGTACCTCTGGTTGGGTCTCTGAACCAAGTCCATCACATCAGTAGAGGCTATTTGTAGTTAACCCTCGCCTGCACACTGCCCCACTGTCTCAGTCGTTAGGGTTCCGGGTCATCGGTCATCTGGTTAGGAAGTGTGAGCCACTTTGATGGGGAGCTAATGAAAACTACTGAGGGTGTTTGCAGATGGGGTTGATGGGTGGGAGAAGTACACTTGGTAGGAAGTCTATGGTGTGTGTATTCTATCATTTGAAGATGAAGGGTGCTTGATCTTGAATGGCTTTTTAGGGATAGAGCTTTTTGGGGATTGGGGGCCCAAAAAAATGTACAGTAGTTGAGCACAGTTTGAAATGAAAAAATATGAGAAGTGGCGGGACAAAATAAAAATCACCTGATCCATATATGTTTTTTTAAAGGTTGAAATAAAATTGAATGAATTCAACAAAAAATATTCTCAGTGTACTGCAATAACCCACCTCTCGAGCAATTTTTTTATTGAAAAGTGAATATTACTGTTCTTTTTTTCTGAAACAACCTTATTTCCATTCATAATTGACTACAATTGTGTGAGTTTCTGAGCAGCTTCTGATTTTTATGAACACAAAATGGTGGTAAAATAAAAAGAACAAACACTATGTTATCTATTTTATGGTTTGTAGATGGTTTGTAGATGGTCCATTTGTCTTCCACCTAGTTGTGTTTTCCATTCATTTCTCATCATTGTGTTATAAGAGCATATTTAGGGTATTTTTTTGAGGGGGGGCTGCCTTCTCCCACCCACTTGCGTGAGTCTCTATCTATAGCCTTAACATGTCAGCCCCTGTTAATTTTTAAATCGTTTTAACTCTAGGTACTGGTTCTGACCCCTACGTTTGAGGGATGAGTAATTGAACAAGTGTTGGCCGTCAGATCGGGTTATCCTCACAGAAATCCTGTCACTATTGAGCTGACAATATAACCCGTATACTCGCAAGACACGCCAGCAATTACCAGCTCCCCAGTTGAGCGGTGCCACGTGACTACCTGGAGACAGGCAGATAGGGGTTGAAGGAAAGAGGGGCTTCATGAAGGTAGCGTAGCGGATCAATGATCAATCTGCGTGTGCGTGTTGGCTGGGTGAGACTGAGATGGTTAAATTGTTTGGTTTAAGATATTTGATGGGTAGGGTCTGTGAAAGGCCATTGACGATTGTGCACACATTAGGACTGAAGACAAGATGAATTTGGTAAATGTACTTCACAGAATTGATGTTTGTTGGAAAATCAGGCTTTTAAAATGGCCATTTACAGGATTGAATCAATGAGGGAAGAAATTGGTTGAAGTAATAAATGCCTGCGTGAATGAAGTAGGATTTTTAGGCCTGTTGGAAAATAAGCATATGACTGGAGCTCCAAGTGTGTGGGGCTGCTCGGTGTTGCCTAAGAGGCGGTGTATGGAAAATGGTCACATCTTAACCCGATGACCACGACCTGGCTCCTGGCTCACGGGGACAGTGGGGCAGTGACACAAGCAGCAGCACGGGGCCCCTATAACACGACAATGCTTCTCAGTCGTCCAATCTAGACACAAGATCCTAAAGTCAATTTGGGACTTTATCTTGAATGTTTTTAAATTTGCTATTTACAAGGGACAGAGTTCGGAGTTTAGAAATGACACAATCGCTCAGACCTACAACCACAAATTATTTTTTTCACTCATTCATTCTTGGATTGTTGATGCTAATGCGACCTCAACTTAAACATTTATGATCAGATCTGAGTCCAGAAGATATGCCGAGGACAGAATCCAACCAGACTTGCAAATACAGCGTGGACTTGTCTATTAAAGTCTTTTTTTAAAGAAAAAAAAGCCCCAACCTACCAGAGCTCAATCACAGTATTTGGTAGTTATTTCGCTTAGCGTGTCTTTTTTTTTTCTAGCACTACGTGTACACTCATGGTATGGTGAGTATCACTCTGGGAAATTACTATAGTCTGACATATTATTGTCTGGAACAAAAGGATACATTCAAACAATAAAAGTGTAACCTGGATGAGAGTTCAAATGACTTCGAAATAGATCTTCAAAAGAACAACTTTCTTTCATATGAGCTGACTACAGCAGGAAGTTTCAAGTCCAATAATGGCTTGTAACCTTTGTATGGTAAGAGTGGCCGGAGAAGCATTGGATTAGGGAGCCCGTACTGCTCGGACTAACTATTGTAAAGCTTTCGTGAAGGCCAACTGACTTCACTTTTCATCCAGGAGCATCTGACACTTTTGTACTTTGACAATTAAATCCAATTGGAGGACGGCATTGGAGGACAGCACATTATCTCTGCACTTTACCGGCAGGTATACGATTTTTTTTAATATGTTGCATCCTCTAATCTTCACTCCCAGATACAGAAATCCTGCTTGCGCTATGAATCTGTCTCCCGTTCAATCCACCAGCTGTTCTTTTCATCCCCTCCACCGCAAGTCATCAGATACTCCTGGAAGCCATTCCCATCTGAAATCTCATCATCCCCGTAGTCTGTCTTTTATCTCTCTCTTCCTTCAATCACCCTCCATCATCTCATCCCCGGTGTTTCCTCGGCCGTGGGAATGGCTCAAGTGAGAGTCAGATCCATGCGGAAGGAGAGTTGCTCCTCCCTGTCTACTTACACTGCACATCTACACGGATGGACTTGATGGCAGCCACCCCCACCCCGTTGTCGGCTTTGCAGTAGTAGCGACCCCCTTGCACCCTCTGGATGCCTTCGATGCGAAGAGTCTCGTTGTAGATGGACGTCTCCTGGAATTTATCCGAGGCACTGCCGGCCGTCTTGGTCCATCGTACCTGAAGACAAGAAGTTGTTTAGGTATTGTGAGTCCAACCTATCATGACAGAGACAAACTTCCAGTGACTTCAAAAGTATTGGTTTTCCATGCAAATGACCAAATAAAATATTCAATAGAAACCTTTTATGACCTGGTTCTGGAAGGATTACTACTTGTGGCGATGAAATCAGCCTATGCCATCGAGAGGATACACCATCCGTGACAGTATACACTGCAGCAATTTTCCCATCTGTGACGCTTAACACGAACAATTCATTGTGCTTGCGACAAACTTTAACAGGGCTTTCACGCTTGACTCACACCATCAACAGACACCAAGCCTTTTCTCCCCTAATCCGCTACACAAACATACAAGCCGGCCTGTAAATTTAGCGCGTTTGACTTTTATTCTTACTGTGTGTTTGCATATGAGTGTACATCCCATTAATCCCCATTAACCTCTTCATCGGTTATCAACCTCTATGAGGCTATCAGACACGTTCTGTTTTGAAGAGGTCAAAGAGGGTAATGGGCAGAAGTCACTGCATGAACATGTGTGTGTGCGTGTGCGTGTGCGTGTGTGTGTGTGTGTGTGTGTGTGTGTGTGTGTGTGTGTGTGTGTGTGTGTGTTTAAAAAAATGCTGCTATGGATTAGTGGATTATCAGGGCCCATGCAAACGCTTTGTGTCTGTTTATTCAGCTCTGTTTGTACGAGGGATTTACATCAGACACTCTGCCATTGATCAAACCGGTCAAGGTGAGCAATGACCGAAACTCTGCCTCACCATGCTTTAACAACTACACTGATTCACTCTGTCCATGCATTTCTGTGTAGCTTTGTAAAAGGCAATGTGAAAATTATGAAGGTGTCTTTTACATTTAAGAAATGTAAAAGATATTTTACATTGGCAAATTGAATGACCGGGGAAAAAAACCCTAGCAGTGATTAAATACACTTGATTAAAATTAATTTAAAAAAATGAATAAATTTAAACAATACAATACCATACAATACATCCTAATTCATATAGCGCATTCACAACAGCTGCAGCTGTAACAAAGCGCTGCACATAATGGTCAACACAAAGCAAATTAATAAACACAACAGGAACATAAAAACATGGACAGTTGTGCAAATGTAACAATTTTCCCCATGATGTTTGAGTACAAGACAAAAACTTTATTACACGAGGCAGTTCCAGATGAAAAAGGAGAGGATGAAAGCCTCGTTTTCACCAGTGAATCTGTATATTTTCTGTTGCTAACGATGGTGGAAGTTGGTAGTCAAAATAACTACTGTACACAGACGTCACAAGGCAGAGATGGCTGTATTTATGGCACTCGATCCCTACATTCCGGATGAAACTCTACTTGAGAGGTTTATTTTCACTCCATTATATCCTATATCCACATTGACCACTGGAGCACCGCGGTACGCTGATATATAGATAATTATATCGATTTTTTTGTTCCATAGACAGTTAGCATTTTCTTTCTTTTTTCATAATGAATGGATTTTAAAAGTTTTGGAATTCACATTGGAAAAGGCTTATGACTCCTGTATATGCCTTTATATCAGGGGGTATACTTGCCTGTATTGCAGGACAGCGAGTCAGTCAATGCCAAAGTTGTGTATCTTTTTTTTTCCTTTTAAAGCACATACATTTTATCTGAGAGGCAATAAGTGAGTCCAACATGTCGTGGAGGTCTTTGTAAGCCAAAGGTCCTGCGCGTCTGTCTGTGTAGAGGAACTTCTTTTTGTGTATGTGTCTGTGTGTGCGTGCGTGTGTGTGTGAGTGTGTGAGACAGAGAAAGAGAAAAAGCATGAATAAATATGAGCGTGAGATTGTAGTCAGCCTATATGAAACATGGCTGTCAGCTGTGTGACGGGCAGAGAAAAAGGTAGCGCGACTTCCTCCACCGGGTAGGTGGATGAAGTGAAAATACAGTAGAGTGGTGAAGTGATAATATGAATAAAAGAGATCTTGAATGTGATGCAGATGACAGGCAGCCGAGAGAGGAGGTTTTGTCAGCCTGTGACACCAAGAGCTGAATGCTATCACCTGCACGTGCATTGATTCCTCAGACACCAGCCGCAATGCCTCGTCTTGATTTCTTCAACAAATGAGTGTGTGTGTGTGTGTGTGTGTGTGTGTGTGTGTGTGTGTGTGTGTGTGTGTGTGTGTGTGTGTGTGTGTGTGTGTGTGTGTGTGTGTGTGTGTGTGCGTGTGTGTGTGTGCGCACTGAAGTCTCATGTGGATAGATCTCTGTGGATATCTTTCAATTCATTTTTTTCAGCTTCATCGCTTTAATACCTGGCACTTCCTTTTCTTCTTTTGCCTTCTTTTATAGCAAAGTCTAACTCTCAGTTTCTTATCGCATCTTATTTTGGAAGTCACTTTATTTAAACACAGAGCTGCACATATTAAATAGATAGGTCGACGGCAGAGAGAGTGAGAACCGTTTCAAAACTCGTTTCAACTTTATTGACAGTTCAAAGGCAGAGTGTAGACTGAAAGGTTAAAATATCCCATCAATGAAGCTCCACACATAACCCGCACAAGCCATCTCTTCAATTTGAACAGAAAAGACAAGCAAGGGAACCAGCTATCAATGAAGTTTCTTGTGTGTCTGCCCGCCTCTGTTGCAAGATCACAACTTCCAAGATGTACAACCCAGAGCTCCTTGAGACATTTTATGCAAAAAGCCATCTACCCAGCGAAACAGAACACAATTAATGAGGAACCAAGTAAAATTATCGCTGAGAAAGCACGGCAACTTCACTTGGATACCGTCAAGAGGCAACCTGGAAGTTTGTCATCCATTGATGATTTCAAGACTAGCCACGGATTTTTCGAGAACTTTAAGTGTCGTACAGGGATTCATAGTGTCATTTGTCATGGTGAGGCAACCAGTTCTGACGATGATGCTGCCAAAGCTTACAAGGAATCATTCCTCAAGATGGTGGAAGAAGAAGGCTATGTTCCTCATCAAGTGTTTAATGCTGATGAAACCGGCCACTCCATTCCATCAAGCCATCAACGACCACCACAAAGGTAAATAAAACAACTATATTATATAGTCTCAATACCAAATGTTCTTATTAGGCTTGTGGATGAACACACTTGATTCAAATGAGCAGGCTCAATGTCAAGCTTGATCAGAGCTTGCTAATTATCTTATCATCTGAATTAAGTGTGTTGCAACAGGGAGACTTCTTCTACTCTTCAATAATGCTTTTGGAGTAAGTTTGGAAGCCATAGAGTCCAAAGAAAATCCACCAATCCTTAAAACTTTGAGCAAAACATACTACCCACACTTTACGTGAAATGTTCTAACGCTAAATGACCTCAAAATGCTCTACTCGAAAAACGATGGCGCTTAGAGCTTTCCGATATGTTGGCCCCATTAACGAATTGAATAAAATAAAACTTTCTTGTCAGACTTCACATATCCACCCAGTTTGTGACATTGTGGTGAGAAATACAAGCAGACATTCATAAAAGAGACATACTTATTTCCACAACAGATAGTTATTCACATTTGAAAGAGTGCCTCTATGTAATGATGTGGGAAATAGTGATTATTTACAAAAGCAGCAACACTAGCAGTTGTATCAGTTTGTCAGATTAACTACAATTTATTACTGCTTGATGTATTCATTTTAAAATGAAAGAAGTCCAATATCACAGTGGCTATGCGCTCCTCAGTTTGTCTGTGTGTGGCCCTTGGAGGAAAAGGTTTGGACACCCCCAGTCTATCCATAAGAATCACTTCTCGTGTTTTCTTTTATTTGTCTGTATTACCCTCAGAAACGTACCTTTCATCATCCTTCTGTGTCTCTCGCACTCTTTCATTCCCACTGCGATTCTGTCCCAACATGTAAAAATATCTGTCTGGCCACACACACACAACACACACACACACACACACACACACATCTTGTAGCCTGCTGATCTGTCAGAGAGCTGCTCACTTCTCTCATCAGAGTGACACATCACAACAGGATCCAGCAGATTTTACCCAACTGCTGTCAGACTTCTTTGGCCCGCTGTCCAAAGTGTAAGCTGTCAACACGACTAAACAACACATGAGAGGGTTGAGCAGTGAACTGCATTGACTGTCGCGCAGAAAAGGGAGGCAAATATGAGTTTGACATCACTCGCTAGCTGTCTCGATGACTTGGAATTTTCTCACAACAAAAATAAACAAAAAAAACAAAAAATAATGTCTTACACCAGCGCAGTTTTTAAGCCCAGAGGTTTAGATTTTTTTAATTCCATTTGTCTTGAAATTAAAGTTTGGAAACCACTGCAATGCCCCCTATAACAGCTGCATTACGTTGGAGTTGACATCAGCACCCATTTTGAGTCAAAACTAAAAATGTAGTAAATCTTGACTTGCCCCATCGGCTATTAGTGAAAGAAATGACTCCTACATTCTAATGTTATCATTCCGTCTCAAATAACAAACAGTAGCTGACTTGAAAATGTGACTCCACAACTGGGCCTGTTATTAACTCCTTCACTGCCAGACATACAAAAATGTGTCCACTCCAGTGCCAGGGTGTTTGTTAATATCATTTGAAATCCAGGACACACGGAATATTAAGTTTTAGGACTATGTAATTCAATACAGCGGTAGAAACCTTAGACTCTCTTCTTTCATCAGAAAAAAACAGTTAATTCCTAAATTACATGGATCTGGTGTATATCAGCTTGAAATGAGGACGGCTGTCCAAAATACAATGCCATACATATGCATTTTGGTTTATATAGTGCTTGAACAACAGCTGAAGCTGGAACAAAGCGCTAACATGGAAAAAATGGAAATGCTTCCCCCTTGTGGAAAAGAAAAAAAAACATTGCCAGAGGCCATTGCCAGAGGCCATGTCCAGCGCTTTATCAACACCCAAGCATGAAAAAAACAAAACCCGAACAAATTCGGGAATGGCGCTCTACGTTATATTTTCAATTCCTGAATAAATTCATCAATGGCAGTGAATGAGTTAATAAACCTGAAATATACAACAGCTCTCATATACCTCAACGATCTGACTTGAGTTTAAAATACAACTTATAGTTCAAAACAACAAATATTGCAGTTGAACATCAAATGTCAGAAATGACAAGTACATGTAAAATTTAAACATATGACATTACTTGAATGGCCTTTCGTCACCGAGGCTGCATGTTTCCATGACGCATATCACGGCATTGAAGGATGTATCGAGAAAGTCACCGGGGTGCATAGGGTCCAAAATCCATGATCATCATTTAATCCATTTAGATACTGCATTTATACAACCGACAAGGTAATTAAAGGTCAATAACCTCCCATCTTTGCGAATAATTACCAAGCAGAGCAAATAACGGGAACAGGATCGAGCCGACTACTGGCCTTCCCTATCTTAATGAACATCCAAATTCTAAGTTGATCTGCTAATTTGTAATTGTCCGTGTACTCGACTGCTCTGTGGACATTCCATTTTTAAATTCAGCGTTATGCAACCTTTAGAATTAAGCATCAATCATATCTACTGGGAACTGAATCCATTCCTTGTCTGACATCTTTCAAAGAACTAGCCGTCAGGATCGCCGCGGTTTGCTTAAAAAGTTTGTCATCCTTTATACTGATCCTGACGAACCCATTATAAGCTTTGCTATGCCCGTTGTCAACTTCTTCCAGTTATGCAATTGTTGATGTAACGCCCGCGGAGTCAACGATACAGTGCTTTATCCATCCAGATGGCTCACTTGCCGTGAATAGGCTTAAGATGGTAATCCTGTTATCAGGGAATGCTACTTGGCGTCGGCGCACCACCACACACAGACACAGAACCACACACACTAACACAAACACCCACAGAAATGTGCAAATTGTGTGAAAGCACATAGGCTGCATGATCTACTCCGAATGAAGTATGAACATTAAATAATAAAAAATTTGTAAGAAGACAGACTGTAACCAATTGTATTGAGACAGTGAATTGCAGATTCAATGGATGCTCAGTGGAGTGGTTGGTGAGGATGATTGACAGATGAGGGCTCTAGTTTCAGCTTCATTTCTGTGTGGCAGAATAACTGTGACGAAGCAGTTTGCACTCATTGGTAATTTTGCAAATGAATGCAGGACTAAAAGAGGCAGGGATGAACTGTTTCTGTCATGGTCATCGCAAACTTCATGCAAAAATGATGTGAACAGCTTTTCCACACTAAAAAGTAAATAACTATTGACACTTGTCATTTGGTTATTTTTGAGTAACATATTTTTTTAGGAAAATATAGGAAAAGTGCACTGTTTTAGGGTATTTTAGTCATGTGCCATCAATACCGGATTGGATTGGAAATACCTTTATTAGTCTCGCAGTGAATTTATATTTCACAGCAGCAAAGTTATGAAAGGAAGAGGAAAGGAAATCAAGAAGTCAAAAAGCAAAATACAGGAGTTGCTGGAAAGACAGCCACTCTCGCGGCGCCATCTTGAAGTCAAGAGAACAAAAAAAAAAACCTAAATAACAAAAAATACAACAACACAAAGAAAGAGAGTCATTCATTCTTAAGCACTTTCTGTGTTCAGTTCTAGATGAAAGAAGAGAGGATCAAAGCGTCCTTTTCACCTGTGGATCGAGGACATCATGGTGGAATGTGTAGGTATACATATGTACATGTACATATGTGTATGCGTATACATGTAAACTACTCTTTTTTTTAGTGAATGAGTCGAAATTTGTACTTTTCTTGATTTAACAAAACAAAAAAAACAATCAAGTTAATATGATCACATACATCAGCTGCTATTTTTTTCAAAAGGATGCCAATCTGTCCACAATCAACTTGAACCTTGAACCAAGGTGGCTTTGTGGGATGACAAATGTCCATTGCCTCAAATCCATCTTGAAGGAAAGTAATACAACTTTGCCAAGCAGAGCGAAGGCGGGGCCGGGCTGCACTCAATAAACCTGACTCACCGATATTGAACACGCCTTCCCTCTCTTTAACCTTGTCATACAATACGAATGCCTCCATTGGTCATTCTGCCAGAGTAATATGATTCGCAAGCTGTGATAACTTTACAGGAAGCAAAGAAATCATTAGCTTTTAAGGATGATGTCATTTTAGTGCGTTCACAACTTTTGGAGGAAAATTACATGTTTTATTTATTGCTTTATTTTTACCTTATTCACTGCCATTCACGAATCTATTCAGGTATTGAAAATATGACGGCATTCTCGAATTTGTTTGGGTTTTTTTTTTTTTTTTCTTGTTCTGGTACTGATAAAGCGCTGGCCATGGCCTCTGGCAATGTTATTTCCTTTCACAAGGGGAAGCATTTCCCTTTTTTCCATTGTAGCACTTAGTTCCGGTTTCAGCTGTTGTTAAAGCGCTATATAAACCAATGTGTATGTATTGCGTTGTATTTTGTACAGCCACCTTCATTTCAAGCCCATATAACTACAGACCCATATAATTTAGTAATTTACTCATTTTTTTGTGATGAAAGATGAGAGTCTAAGGTTTCTAACACTGTATTGAATTTTTATGTAGTCCTAAAACTCAATATTATGTGGCTCCTGGAATTCGAGTGACAATGACAAAAACCCTGGCACTGTGGTTATAAAGGACAACCGACACCTCCCGACAAGTTGTGTGCATAATTTGTAAAATCATTTGAAATGACTTCTACTGAGAGTATTTTACAAAGATTCCACCGCATATAGCTATATTTTATGTTTTTAAGACTCATGCTGAATATTCAGGAAGTCTTGTTTTCCAGTTGGTGACGATTCCAGACGTGACGTCACGTCTGGAACGCCCCGGACCAAGAAAGTGACACACAATGCATTTTGGGTACTTTGTCTGAAAACATCGTGTTGATGGCGAAATTAGAAGGAAAACACATAAATAATGCGGTGGTGAATCGTTGTGTTGTACCAAGACTACTATTTGATACTAGTTGACACAAATTCCCAGTAGACAAATCAACCCATTTCCAACGGAGATTGGTCGCCTTCTTGCACATTTTCTGACGCTACATTGGAGTCCTGACAGCTCGAATCGATCCGAAAGGACTTTTTTAATCGATTACAAACATTTATGCTTTCCTCTTCAGAACTATTTGAATCATATTCATAACTGGATGAGTAACAAGAAAGCATCTTCTCCGAATCTGAAGCCATTGTTTTGATTCTTGAGAAAGGCAAGACGTCCTGGCGTGACGGCATGAACAAGGTGGCGGGACCTTCTGAAAGTCACCATTTCCGGGGTCATTTTGAAGTAGTTTTGGGACACTTTAACACATTTTTATTGGTGTTTTGCATTTGACTGAAAATATCAGCCAACATGTTTTGGGTGTTTTAGATGCTATAAAACATTTTTCCGATGTCAGTTAGGAAACAAAAAAATGGTGTCGGTTGTCCTTTAAGTCTCAGCTTTAATTGACTGTGAGCTGCCACCAACTTCCACAATCCACCACGTTGCATGTAAAGAGGATGTTGTGATGAAAAATTATGCACCTAAGGACAGGCAACCTTTTACATGTATACCAATGGACAATTTTGATTCTTTGTCACAACGTGGTGAGGGTTGTTTGTGTTTTTCTTATTACTTCCTTTCCACCTCCTTCTCTCCTCCATCGCTTCTTGTTTCAGGTCACCTAGACTTCCACCTTTCTCTTTGATTATTCCACCTGTTGTCTATTTGTGTTTAAATGCTCCTTGTCTCCTTTTGTCCTGTTCAGGTGTGTTCTGTCCTTGTGTGCGTCTCTCGCCACAGATCTGACCAGTTTTTGCCCTTGTTTCCGCAACCTTATCATTTTGAGCTGTCAGTCGCTGATCCTTAAAAAAAATATATATATATATATATATATATATATATATATATATATATATATATATATATATATATATATATATATATATATATATATATATATATATATATATATATATATAGGCACAGTGACACCTCAGCTTACGAACTTAATTGGTTCCCAGAAACTGTGTGTAAGGCGAAAAGTTCATCTTCCAAACATTTATTTCCTATAAGAAACCATTCAGATTAGAATAATCCGTTCCCAGGTCCCCATAAAACATAATTTCCTAATAATAAGCCTTAAAACTACACAAAATATACCTTATTTTATGTATAATAAATGTGCTACTCTATTGTAATTAAACAAATAAACTACTGTATACTAAAGTCGTTTTATTTACCTTTGTGATGGTCGTTGATGTAATTGCCTCTTGATATCCGAGGAGTGAAGTTGCCGTGCTTCCTCTGCGATAATACCCTCACTCACACTGTCCCCATCTAGCTGCTTTTCGTTAATCCAAATCAACAGCTGTTTTTCAATCTCTCCTGTTGCCTGAGACCGTTGCTTAGACTGTCATGATCTGGTTGGCGACCAACGGGGGGCGCTGTCGGCCCCGCCTGCACCTGCACAGGTGCTGGTCGTCCCGATCAGATTGGCGACCAGCGGGTAGCGACGTCAGCCCTGCCGGCAGCCTCGCAGGTGCTGGTCGTTATAATCAATGACATTTAAAAGGATACCTGGCACGATCATCCGGAGCCGATTCATTGTTTGTTTGCTGCTTGTTTGCTGCATGCATCGTGTACGTGTTTGTTTAACTTGGTTTTCTTTTGCTACTTTGTATTTTTTCCATTCAGATCATTTTGATGTTTTACATTTTGTTACTGCTGACCTTTATTTTAATACAATTTGTCAAACAACCTCCTGCTCCCTCCTGCCTGCTTTTTGGGATCCGAACCCGCCATCACCACCTCGCAAATCGTGACATAGACAACACACACACCCTTAATAGCTTCCTTGTTCTTAAGGATGGTAGCAATGCTCGACTTAGCGCACTGGTACTGGGACGCTAAGTCACAAGAACACACACCTCGTTCATGTTTTTAGATGATCTCCTGCTTGACCATAATTTTCTTTTGTGACCTCTTCCGCTTAACACTAGCCTGTGGTGGGGGTGACGAAAACTAGTCCGCAAGCCACGGTGTCGCTGTTCGACCGTGTGGCTTGGTGTTCTGCCGCCGAAAACTAGTCCGCCAGCCAAGACTATGTGCTCGCGAATTTAATGTTAGTGAGGCAAAACGTTCATAAGCTAAAGCGATCGTAAGCTGAGGTATCACTGTATATCTTTTTACACTGTGTCCCAAGTCCAAGCAGAGTTTTTGACATTTCAGAACATTTTCGACTGTGTGGCATATTTGTATCAAAACGCCTTACGGAATATGCATTTGGAGTCCTGTTGATCTTCAGATCCACATCTGCATGTGAGTAGTTATTCTCCACCATGAAAAATGTTGAATAAAAAAACCCTCATAACTCACGGACGGCAGGTTACAGATGAAGGTACCCTAATTTGCAGGCGCTATGCGCAGGAGCTCAGGGGCAGAAGACCTATTAACCACGTCAAATAAATATTCATGCAGTTATTTTGCTAATATTTTTTTTCATTGTTTACTGAAATAGTCCTTCCACTGATTGCATTTTTAAATTCAGGTCAAGGCTATGTTACATGCCTCAAAAGCCAAAAGGATGACAGCTCACGGCATTTTGTTTTCTGGAAGTTCAGCTCGGGAAGTTCAGTACACTTAGTAAATAAAATTAAATAAAATAGACGGCTGAGGAATTGAAAACTGAAATAAGAGTTCAAAATGTGTTTCTTTCATTAATAGAATTTTGTGAAACATTGTTTCAGATGTAAAAAAGGGTTTGCGGCTACCATATTCCTATTTTCCGTGGAAGCCTGGTTGAAATGGTTCTTTGAGAATGAAAGTTTGCTGACCATGAGGGCTCTTTGAATGGCATATATTTATTTGAACCTCAGAGAGATAAGCCTCTGCAAGTTGTGTTACCACAGTAGCAGATACTCAGACATAGACAGACACACAGTTGAGGAGTCCAGTACAGAAACTCATAAATACTGAAACCATAAATATTCAGCGTTTGTGGTGATTTCTTTTTCCACTTTTACTGCTTCAATATCAAATTCATTTTATTTGTATTTCTCTGTCAGGCAGTCAAGGATGGAGGTGCCAAGGCTGTGCAGCTCACACTTTTAACACCTTCACCAACACATTTTAAGAAGTTGGACTTGCTATCTGTCAATTGGAATTGAAGAGTGACATAAAATACATATACTGCATATAAGAAGATGGCGGTGCAAATAGTGTATTTTATAATCCCCTGAATGAGGTGTTGCCTAAGTGATGTAGGGACAAGAATCCGCAAAAAAACGAAAACAAAAAGTCAACTGTCTAAGCAAGAGGTTGTGCTAAAATCTAGTGAGGTCAGTAAAGTGGATCGGATGATTGAAAAAAAATGTAACACTGAATGGTAACGAGGTGCTGGTATCATACTGTCACGTTTTGCGAGGTGGTGATGGCGGGTGCGGATCCCAAAAAGCAGGCAGGAGGGAGCAGGAGGTTGTTTGACAAATTGTATTAAAATAAAGGTAGGAACAAAATGTAGAACATTAAAATCATCTGATACAAAGTATCAAAAGAAGACTAAAAGTAAAAGTCCGCCAAGGTTAAACAAACACATACACAACGCATGCAGCAAACAAGCAGCAAACAATGAACCGACAACGGATGGTCGTGCCGGGTGTCCTTTTAAGTGTCAGTGATTATAACGACCAGCACCTGCGAGGCTGCCGGCAGGGCTGACGTCTCTACCCGCTGGTCGCCAATCTGATCGGGACGACCAGCACCTGTGCAGGTCCAGGTGGGGCCGACAGCGCCCCCCGTTGGTCGCAAACCAGATCATGACACATACTTCTACTAATTGATGAGAAGGTTTCTTCAGCCGTCATCTATACTTTTTGACTTCTACTAATGATTAGTGAGCCTCATGATCTCAAATAATTATTTATAACTACTAGGAACATAAAAAAAACAAGAATAAAATGCTCCTTCTCCAAGAAATTATTGTCTGAGCCCACATCAACTCTTACACTGGCTATCAAGCCAATGTAAAGTTCATAAAAAAGTAAAGTTCTTCATTTTACTTCCGGGTTGTATTATTATTATTTATTCTTATAAAAGAGGACAAGAGAGAGCGTGTAATTGTCCGAAAAATTTACTCATTCACTGCCAGACGATATGCAAATGTGTCCACTTGCTGTGGCAGGGTTTTTGTCATTGTCAGAATCAGAATCAGAATCAGAATCATCTTTATTGCCAAGTATGTAGAACACACAAGGAATTTGTTTCCGGTAGAACACGCTGCACTAGTATCGTCGTCAAAAAAACTGCTAAGTGGCACTATACAGTTCCATTTTGGCTACTGTTGAAGAGTTCAAAGAGTTAATGGCTTGGGGGAAGAAGCTGTTTAAATGTCTGCTGGATTTGGTGCGCATGGATCGGTCACTCGAATTCCAAGACCCACAGAATATTGAGTTTCAGGACTACATAAACATTCAATGCAGCGTAAGAAACATTAAACTCTTCTTTCATCAGAAAAAAAGAGTTAACTCCTAAATTATATGGGTCAGGAGTTATATGCGCTTGAAATGAGGGCGGCTGTCCAAACTACAATGCAATTCATAACATATTGATTTATATAGCGCTTTAACAACAGCTGAAGTGGGAACAAAGCGCTAACGTGGAAAAAAGGGAAATGCTGCCCCCCTTGCGGAAGGGAAGACGTCTGGCCATCGCTTTTTCGGCACCCAAGCAAAAAAAAAAAACAGCACTAATTCAGGAATGGTGCTCTCCGTCCTATTTTCAATTTCTGAATACATTCGTGAACGGCATTGAATGAGTTAACCAGCGATGTCTAGATAATGAAAAGGGTCAATTTAAGCTCAATAATGCTGAACCCATACAAATATATCCCAAGCAATTATGAATAAGCCCTACGTGAACAAAATGTGCAGCAGATGCTCCACCTTGCCCAGCTGCTTATTATTTCTCCTGAAAGCGCATAACCCTGGCGGACCTTTTTTTGTCGTTGACGTCACTGATGTATTTTTACCATTTCCGGAGTCTGAAAAACTCATCTGAGGTCAAACACGCAACGGCAAATAAAATGAACAGATTTTGCAAGCCCACCTTCTCAACTTGGCTTCTTCCAACAGCTTATTAGTCCTTTACACTGTACACCATTCGTCACCTGCACTTTTCTCTTGTTAATCATAGTCTTGCGTGAGCATCGCCAATAAGCAGTTCAGTTTAGTTCAGATCAATGAATCTCGACCAGGCTTGCATTTGCACCACGGTGAGACCTGTGTTAGCTACATAAGGAGCATGATCAGTGCCTTTGCTTAAATTAAATAGGACGAATGCTTTGCAATGCAGTTCTACAGAGATGCTTCTCCACAAAGAAATACTGTCTTTTTCTGTGTATAAGGCGTACCCAAAAGCCTTCATTTTCTTCAAAAGATGACCCTGCCAATTCTAGCGCAAAATGCAGCCTCAGGGTACACATATGTAGTTTTCTTTTATTTTAGATGTGATTATATTATTTATTATTTGAAAATGCAAGATCTACTCTTGCGAACGATATTTTCGGCCAGGCATGTTACATAGGAAATTGTAAACTGCTTTGCACCCCAAATCATGATTTGGTGTAATGCCAAATGGGTGCATGAGTCATGACCATGAGTTGGTCACCATGACGTCCCAGATCTACTGGTGAAAAGGACACTTTGATCCTCTCCTCTTTAATCTAGTACTGCTTCATGTAACAAAGAGAGTACAGCATGTTCTTAAGAATAAAATGACTCTGTGTGTCTTTGTGTTGTCATATTATTTTTTAATTTGTTCTTTTAACTTTAAGATGGCGCTGCGAGAGTGGCTGCTTTTCCAGCAGCTCCTGTATTTTGTTTTCCTACTTCTTTCTTTCCTTTCCTCTTCCTTTCATAACTTTGCTGCTGTGAAATATAAATTCCTCCACTGTTGTGAAATGTAAATTTCTCCACTGCGATACTAATGAAGGTACCGTAATTTTCGGACTATTGAGCGCACCTGATTATAAGCCTCACCCACTATGTCTGTGTAAGCTCTCAGTCGTACAGGAGTGGTCCATCGATGAGAAGGTTTCTTCAGCCGTCATCTGTACAAAAGTGAAGGTTTCGGACGTTTCGCCTCCTATCCAAGAGGCTTTGTCAGCGAACTAAAGTCTGACTGGTCGTATCGGCCCCATTTATATATCCCTAATGTCCAGACCTGGTGGCGCCGGACACAGCTATGATAGGTCCCTACTCTCAGGTTGGGGGGGGCGCGGGACCCCCCCCTGTGGCCCCACTGATTGTTCCTACATTCCTGACTAACGATTGGCCTATTACCCCCACTCCCCCCAGTATCACCTCATCAGCAAAACGACCCTCATCAGCATTGCGAAAGTTGCCTAACCTGTTTTGCCTGAGCAGGCTATTGTATGAACGATCCAAATTGAACCTCACACCACCAGACCGGTTTAATGAAGGATTTTGTTGTTTTATAAGAATCGCCTCTTTTACCCCCCTTTCAAACCATCTATGTTCTTTCGCTAAGATTTTAACCTCATTGTCGTCAAATGAGTGGTTGCTAGCTTTTAGGTGCAAATGTACTGCCGATTGAGGCCCACTAGTATTATCCCTGCGATGTTGATAAAGTCTTTTTTTGAGAATTTGTTGAGTCTCCCCAATGTACTGCTCTTTACAATTTTCATTCTTACAATGTATGGAATAAACTACATTACTTTTTTTTTCATTTGGTCGCCTATCTTTTGGATGCACTAATTTTTGCCTTAACGTGTTTATCGGTTTGAAATAAGTAGGAATTTTATGTTGCCAAAGGACTCTTTGTAATTTTTCAGAAACTCCTGCAATGTACGGTACTGCTACTCCTCTCCTTTTTGTGTCTTGAGAATTATTGGTTTCATTCGCTATTCTTTCTTTCTGACATTTGTTGAATGACCACTGAGGGTACCCACAGTTAGTGAGTGCTCTCCTGATATGTTTTGACTCCTTTTCTCTACCTTCAGTGCTAGTTGGTATTAGTTTAGCCCTATGCTGGAGGGTTCTGATAACTCCTAGTTTATGTTGTAAAGGGCGGTTAGAGTCAAAAAGTAAGTATTGGTCAGTGTGCGTAGCCTTCCTAAAGACTTCTGTTTTTAGCGCTCTGTCCTCTTTTATAATTACTTTACAATCCAAGAAGGCTAGTTGGTTCTCTTGAATGTCCTCACGAGTAAATTTAATGTTGAAGTCTACAGAGTTGAGGTGATCTGTGAAGGATTGAATTTCTTGTTTCTTAATTATGACAAAAGTATCGTCCACATATCTAAACCAGTGTCTAGGTTTTGTCCCTGGGAAGGATGTGAGGGCCTGTTTCTCCATCTCTTCCATGTAAAGATTAGCCACTATGGGTGAGACTGGTGAGCCCATAGCACAACCATGAATTTGTTTATAAAAATTTTCCCGAAATTGAAAATACGTAGTATAAAGGCAGATTTCTAATAATTGGCAGATGTGATCCGGTTTCAGTTTGGTTCTTTCATGCAGAGAAACATCCGCCAGCAGCCTCGTCCTCACCACTGAGACTGCTGCTGGGGTTGGGACAGATGTAAAGAGAGAAGTCACATTGTATGATGCCAAAGTTTCCTCAGGTTCCAATATGAGGTCTTTGATCCTCTCTACAAACCCTGTGGTGTTCTCTACGTGGTATTCTGTGTTACCAACCAACGGAGCTAAAATAGTTTTTAAATATTTGGCTACATTGTATGTAGAGGAGTCAATGCTACAAACAATGGGTCGGAGGGGGAACCCTTCTTTATGTATTTTTGGCAGGCCATAGATACATGGCGTGGCCTCTCCTGGGTATAATCTAAAATACATCTGTTTGTCTATATGTTTTCCTTTCTCTAGCTTTTGGAGACAGTCAATCATTTCTTTCTTGTATCTATTGGAAGGGTCCCTTTTTAGTTGCTCATACGTGTTACAATCACTGATTAACCTATTTATTTTGTCTTCATAATCCAATGTGTTGAGCAGCACTGTGCATCTGCCCTTGTCTGCTGGCAAAATAGTAATATTTTTGTCTTTTTGTAGAGTAGTTAACGCCTTTCTCTCTTCTAATGTTATGTTGGACGGAGGAAGTTTGGCACTACTAAGAAGAGCTGATATTTTAATGCGTAGATCATCTGCCTCTGCATACGAAAGTTTGTTATTTTTAATAGCCGATTCAGTAGCTGTGATATAATCTATTGTAGGTATAGTTTTAGGAGTCACTGAGAAATTTAAACGTTTGGTAAGTACCGCCTTTTCTGTCTCTGAGAGATCTCTGTCTGACAAATTTTTTATCCAATTCTCCCTTGCAAACTGTTCATACCTAATTTTACGCGTGTTTACCAGTAGCTGAGATTGTTTCAGTAAAAGTAATTTTTGAAATTTACCCTTTTGTCTCTCTTTGGTTTTGCTGTGGTGCCTCATATAACCGGATACGCACACTGACCAATACTTACTTTTTGACTCTAACCACCCTTTACAACATAAACTAGGAGTTATCAGAACCCTCCAGCATAGGGCTAAACTAATACCAACTAGCACTGAAGGTAGAGAAAAGGAGTCAAAACATATCAGGAGAGCACTCACTAACTGTGGGTACCCTCAGTGGTCATTCAACAAATGTCAGAAAGAAAGAATAGCGAACGAAACCAATAATTCTCAAGATTCTAAAAGGAGAGGAGTAGCAGTACCGTACATTGCAGGAGTTTCTGAAAAATTACAAAGAGTCCTTTGGCAACATAAAATTCCTACTTATTTCAAACCGATAAACACGTTAAGGCAAAAATTAGTGCATCCAAAAGATAGGCTACCAAATGAAAAACAAAGTAATGTAGTTTATTCCATACATTGTAAGAATGAAAATTGTAAAGAGCAGTACATTGGGGAGACTCAACAAATTCTCAAAAAAAGACTTTATCAACATCGCAGGGATAATACTAGTGGGCCTCAATCGGCAGTACATTTGCACCTAAAAGCTACTAACCACTCATTTGACGACAATGAGGTTAAAATCTTAGCGAAAGAACATAGATGGTTTGAAAGGGGGGTAAAAGAGGCGATTCTTATAAAACAACAAAATCCTTCATTAAACCGGTTGGTGGTGTGAGGTTCAATTTGGATCGTTCATACAATAGCCTGCTCAGGCAAAACAGGTTAGGCAACTTTCGCAATGCTGATGAGGGTCGTTATGCTGATGAGGTGATACCGGGGGGAGTGGGGGTAATAGGCCAATCGTTAGTCAGGAATGTAGGAACAATCAGTGGGGCCACAGGGTGGGGTCCCGCGCCCCCCCCAACCTGAGAGTAGGGACCTATCATAGCTGTGTCCGGCGCCACCAGGTCTGGACATTAGGGATATATAAATGGGGCCGATACGACCAGTCAGACTTTAGTTCGCTGACGAAGCCTCTTGGATAGGAGGCGAAACGTCCGAAACCTTCACTTTTGTACAGATGACGGCTGAAGAAACCTTCTCATCGATCCTCACCCACTACATTTTTCGAGGAAAATCGATTTTGTACATACACAAGCCGCACCTGTATATAAACCGCATGTGCCCACATTAAAACATGTAAACCGTTTTAATGCCTGTGACATGTGCCCACATTAAAACATGTAAATATATGAAGCCATCCAAGTAATCGTCCTCAGTGTCGGAATGAAACAGTGTAGTATAGATGTCGTCACACACTACCTCAACCTCTCTCTCGCTGTCAATCCGGAATTTTCTTTTCGGTGGCGATTGTTTTTGCTTTCAGTCTGATCTGCACAGTCGAAACACCTCGACCATCTGCTCTCTGTGTGTTCACCCAGTCTTCTAGAATGTTTTCCAGTTCGGGCCACCTGCTTTTATGACCTCTGAAAGCTTTTTTCGTCTTTTTACGTTGTTCCAGTATTTCCCCTGCCGTTTCCAGCCTCTCACCATCAATTCGTTTATGCCAAGTTTGCCAGCCCTGTTTCCTTCTTTATCGGACAGCTCGATTGCTTTTGTATATATATATATATATATTTTTTTTTTTTTCCCCATCATGAGGATATGTTCACGCTAATTTAATTTATGCACAAAATGAGAAGTTAGTCTTCCTCGAGGCATATATTCCACCGGTCTTAATCTTATCTTTTCTACTCGAGCGCCACTGGCGGCCGTTAGAAAAAATACATACATTGGCCGCATCGCTGAAATAGCTGCAGGGTTGAAAGTTTGGGGGAAAAGTAGCGGCTTATAGAATCAGAATCATCTTTATTGCCAAGTATGTAGAACACACAAGGAATTTGTTTCCGGTAGAACACGCTGCACTAGTATCATCATCAAAAAATTGCTAAGTGGCACTATACAGTTCCATTTGGGCTACTGTTGAAAGAGTTCAAATAGTTAATGGCTTGGAGGAAGAAGCTGTTTAAAAGTCTGCTGGATTTGGTGCGCATGGATCGGTAGCGGAATTTACGGTAAATCCAATCCATTCCAATTGCCATGCGACGGAATGCACGGAGAGCTGAAATCTCGCCTCTCAAAATGTTGTGCTCAGAGACATTTTAAGCATCGCTGTTTGCCAAAGGCTATGTCTACGCCTCATCATCTCCCCCTCTGTCCTTCCATCCAGTCAAAGGCCAAGCTGGTGACCTTGTTTGTGTCCAAGTCATGGAGGGACTCAGTGGCTGTGCAGCCTGACGCAGCCACCCGATCAGGCCGCCCTGCTCCTCGCCATCGATCGCCCTCCACTCACAGCTCAAGGACGGAAATCCAAACCCCCATTCCAAACCGCGGCCCTCATCGCACAGCCCCCTCTCTTGTCTCTGGGCGACCACTTTTCTCTTTTCATGGTTAGCTCCACGTATCCTCCACACACACATGCACAAATATAATGGCAAGCTCAAGGTTGCAGTGACCAGCAGAACCATGAATAAATAATAAAGCGGGTAGGAATCACTTTCAGAAAAGCCATTTACTGTCCTATTGTGTTCTTGAAGAGGTGATGCGAGCGTGTGTGTGTCTGTGGTCAGTGCGTGTGTATATTGTGTGTAACAAGAGGTCGCCTGAGTGTGACTGGAACGTTTTGTTAACTATAAGCCTCGCTGCACTGGGAGTTCACTCTAGCAAGGCAAAAGTCACCTTTGACCCAACCTCTTTTTACTTTTTTCTTTGAAAGCGTGCACACCAAATCGCCACTGGACGCAGTAAAAAAAACATGGAGCATTAAAAAAAAAGACAGTCAAACCTCAGTTTTGGAACGTCTCAAAACTAATGCGGTTTTTGGATTAAAAAAAAAAAGATGTTTTTTTTATGCCTTATTTTACAACCGAAAATCGGTTCTTGACCAAACTGAGCGCACCTGAATGCACCACGGAACCCCTCTCCACTTCTTTATGCGTAACTTTCTTATTACACATTGTCAAGGAAATTCGCTATACAAACACATTGTAAACACCGTTTAATTTTCTTCCACATTCTCGGACCTCCGTTTTGTTATACATCCGGTCAATGACGTCACATCCGCCAGTATTAATAGCTCTCCCAAACCAGCTGGATTTTGTGCTCCTACCATCGGGAGCCGGCCGGCACTAGTTCCAGTATATGCTGTCCCAAAGATTAAAAAAAAATGTTTTGTTCTTACTTTTGAGTCCTGCTTGATTAATAAATGGCCCGATCAAAGTTTCATTGTAAGCAGACGTGTTTGTATTGTTCAATCACAATTCAATAAAAAAAGCAGACATGGATTACATTGATTGTAATGGGAAATGTTTTGGTTTTCAACCAGGTTTCTGGAACGGATTTTGGTCAAAAAACGAGGTTTGACTGTATGTATATATATTTCAGCTAACCAAATTACTGAAAAAGTCGTATGGGTATCACAACGCTCAAGAGAAATAGAACAATACGTTTTTGTGACATCCCACTACTGTAAAAAAAAGTCCCAGTATGCTCGAGGCAAAAACTGATAAGTGCTGATACTCAATACCACTGCGTACCATCCTACTCACAGCAATGGCCCTCACATAAGAACCTCTCTTGGTGTCAGTATATTTTACAGAAGTGAGCAGTGATGACTTGCTAGACTGTTGAAGTTGGTCTGAAGTGAAGCACGGAAAGGAGAAGCGAGAGAAAGTCTTCAAGAAGAACAAAAGTGGATCAAAATGATGAAAGGGATGAAGAAGCGCTCGACATGACAGGAGAGAGGGAAGTAAGAGGCAATCAACAACAGAGACTTTAAAGTGAGAAACTTATTGCCAGTGAAGAATTGCAATAATGTGAAGCAAAAAGAAGATGTGGGGCAAAAAAGAGAAATGATCAGATTGCCCTGTGACTGTACGAAGCTCTCGTTTCAATCCCATCTAGCTCAGGCAAAAGTAAACAATCACTCTTGATAAAGGAGAGGGCATATCCTCAATCAGCCTCATTCGGGCCAAAGCAGCTTTCTATTGGGCCGCCCTCACCTGCGTAAATTGGATCCTCCTTCGGAGGGAAGAAAGAAAACAAATGAAAAGTGATTTCATTCAGGGAGGGCACGAATATTTTTTTTTTAAACTCTTAATCAGGACATCTTATGATTTTAAATGGAACCATTAAACTTGCCACGTTGCTGTCCCAAAGCCAGAGGATACGGATGCAAGTTTTTTTGTTTTTTTGAATGAAATGAAACTATCTAATAAATGAGTGACAACACTTAAGATTCTGTGTGGCGCCTTCATCAATAAATTCGTTTCAATGTTGTCGGCACAAATTTGCTGCTGTACTGTCTCTCTGATGGCTGCATACAGAGAGAATTATGAGGACGCTCTTGATAAACTGGAATGCAGGCATAAATAATAAAGCAGCCAAAATAGACCGAGAGCACCCACAGGCAAATACGAAGTTCTGGTAAGAGATGTGAAAAAGAAAAAAAAAATCACAAGCTCAACTTAATGTAACTTTTACAGGAAAAAAAGTTTCACATTCTTTAAATCCTTGAAATTCATGATTCATCCACTTTATCAAGGTTAAACAAATTTAAGATCAAAATGTCAGGTTATCTCGTACAGTGAGATATGTTACAGTATAGACATCGATTATCAAATAAATTGACATCAACTATCAAAACAGCAGCCAAGTGTCTGCTGTTTCTTCTGCGTGATCCCGCATTTAGCTCATCTGACTAATTATTTCATAACTACAGAGCTTACCCTTTAATGAGGCTGCCTTTTGCCAGTTTTGAATATGACGGGAACACAACTGTAATTAAAATCTGCCTTTAAACTGCACGGATTGCATTTATTGTTCAAAGCTGTTGTACTGTTGGTAGTAACGTGCCCAAGAGCACAATCAGGCCCGAGACGAGAACGAAGCGAGACCAAAACAGAAACAGACTTAAGGGAGTTGACACTGAGCCAAGACGAAGGGCTCTGTATATACAGTAGACAGCTTTTTGTGCATTTGGGTTGGACAGAAAAACAATGAAAATTGTAAAGAGCAATACATAGGGGAGACTAAACAAATTCTCAAAAAAAGACTTCATCAACATCGGAGGGATAATAATACTAGTGGGCCTCAATCGGCAGTACATATACACCTAAAAGCTAGCAACCACTCATTTGACGACAATGAGGTTAAAATCTTAGCGAAAGAAAATAGATGGTTTGAAAGGGGAGTAAAAGAAGCAATTTTCATAAAACAGCAAAATCCTTCCCTTCACCGTAATGGTGGGGTGAGGTTCAATTTGGATCGTTCGTACAATAGACTGTTTAGGCAACATAGGATTAGTCATGCTGATGAGGTGATACCAGGGCCAATTTGGCAATCAGGCCAGTCGTTAGCCAGGACAATAGAAGCTATCAGTGGAGCTGCAGGGATTAGTTCTCTGCTCCCCCCAACTTGAGAGCAGGGACCTATCATAGCAGTGTCCGGCACCGCCATGTCTGGACAGTAGGGCTATATATATATATATATATATATATATATATATATATATATATATATATATATATATATATATATATATATATATATATATATATATATATATATATCCATCCATGGATAGATGGATAGATAGGATATGGATGGATAGATAGAAGACAGGCTATGGATACCGCCTCAGAAATGGAGCTACGATCAGTCACCTCCTCTACATGGATGACATCAAGCTGTATGCTAAGAGCGAAAGGGACATAGACTCCCTGATCCACACTACCAGGATCTACAGCAGTGATATCGGAATGTCATTCGGGCTGGAGAAATGTAGTCGGATGGTGACTAAGAGGGGCAAGGTAGTTCACACTGAAGGGGTCTCACTTCCTGAAGGAACAATAGTAGACATTGAAAACAGCTACAAGTACCTCGGTATACCACAGGCCAATGGCAACCTCGAATTAGCAACAAGGAAAGCGGCTACGACCAAATACCTCCAGCGGGTGAGGCAAGTCCTCAGAAGCCAGCTCAATGGCAAGAACAAGACCCGGGCAATAAACAGCTATGCCCTGCCAGTGATCAGATACCCTGCAGGAATAATAAGGTGGCCAAAGGAAGAGATTCAGACCACGGATGTTAAGACCCGAAAACTCCTCACCATGCACGGAGGGTTCCATCCCAAGTCCAGCACCCTGAGACTGTACACAAGCCGTAAGGAAGGAGGCCGGGGACTAGTGAGTGTGAGAGCCACTGTCCAGGATGAAACATCCAAGCTCCATGAATACATCAAAGAGAAGGCTCCAACGGATGATGTACTCAGAGAATGTCTCAGTCAATGGGGAACAGAGGATGAGGTGCTGGAAGAGGGACAATCATGGGAGGAAAAGCCCCTACACGGGATGTACCACCGAACCATAGCAGAAGTGGCTGATCTCAAGAAGTCCTATCAGTGGCTAGAGAGGGCTGGCCTAAAGGACAGCACAGAGGCACTCATCCTGGCTGCCCAAGAGCAGGCCCTGAACACCAGAGCCATAGAGGCAGGGATATACCACACCAGACAAGACCCAAGGTGTAGGTTGTGCAAAGAGGCACCTGAGACAATCCAACACGTAACTGCAGGGTGTAAGATGCTGGCAGGGAAAGCCTACATGGAGCGCCATAACCAGGTGGCTGGCATAGTCTACCGAAACATCTGTGCGGAGTATGGACTGGAAACCCCAAGGTCAAAATGGGAAACACCTCCCAAGGTGGTGGAGAATGACCGAGCAAAAATCCTGTGGGACTTCCAGATACAGACTGACAAGATGGTAATGGCCAACCAACCAGATATCGTGGTCATAGATAAAGGGGAAAGGAAAGCCGTTGTCGTGGACGTAGCGGTCCCGAGTGATGGGAACATCAGAAAGAAGGAACATGAGAAAATCGAGAAATACCAAGGGCTCAGAGAGGAGCTGGAGAGAGCCTGGAAGGTAAAGGTGACAGTCGTGCCTGTGGTGGTCGGAGCACTTGGGGCAGTGACCCCCAAACTCGACGAGTGGTTGCAACAGATCCCGGGAACAACATCGGATATCTCGGTCCAGAAAAGCGCAGTGCTGGGAACAGCACGGATACTGCGCAGAACCCTCAAGCTTCCTGGCCTCTGGTAGAGGACCCGAGCTGAAATGGGGACAGGCACCACCCATGGTGGGTGAGACGAGGATTTTTTTTTTTTTAATATATATATATATATATATATATATATAGGGCCTATATATATATATATATATATATATATATAGGGCCTATACTAGCAGTATGACTTTAGTTCGCTGAAGAAGCATCTTGGATAATAAGCGAAATGTCAGACACCTTCAAAGACGTACAGATGACGGCTGAAGAAACCTTTTCATTGCCAGAGGTCATTGCAACATTGCCAGAGGTCTTCAAACGCACCCCCCTCGCAAGAAAAATCAAAACCCGAACAAATTTGGGAATGGCAGTCAATGACATGCTTTTCAACTCCCCAATAAATTCGGAAATTGCAATGAATGAGTCAAACAACTAGCCAAACGTGCACGTTCCACCATTATGTCCCTGATGCACTGGTAGAAAGACGCTTTGATCCTCTCCTCTTTCATCTAGAACTGCTTCATGTCATCACAAAGAGGGTACAGCAAGTCCTGAAGAATGAATGACTCTCTGTGTCTTTGTTTTGTCATATTGTCTTTGTGCTGTCATATTATTTATTATTTAGTTTTTTTTGTTCTTTTGACTTCAAGAAGGCGCTGCGAGAGTGGTTGCCTTTCCAGCAGCTCATGTATTCTGTTTTTCTACTTTCATTCCTTTCATCACTTTGCTGCTGTGAAATGTAAATTTCTCCACTGTGAGACTAATAAAGGCAAATCCAATACAATCCAATCCAAATAATGCAATGAGGCATCAGCCACAGCCAAAGTACAACATAAATTAAAATGATGAACTTTTATTGACTCATCATCGTCCCCAATCTTTTCAAAGAGTTGAAGAACGCAGCCTTTGCACACCACTAGTTTTATTCTTGGAATTATTGCAAATCTCACTTTAAAAACACGGCGTTCTGTACTGTCGCCACAAGAAGGTGTCATGATCAATACAGCCGATGGAATGCATCGGAAAGGCAGTATGCCCAATGGGAGACAACTGAGAATACCGCAGTGTGCTTATCCTACACAAAACCTTGCCACAGAGTCAGCACAACTACTTATTACTTGTCTTTTAGAAATTTCTCTTCCGTCAGCCATATCCATGAGTTCATGTGGCGTACGGCTTGGAGAGAAAGTAGAAAATGTTTCTTGTGGATGCCAAGGTACAATGCATATTTGGCTTTACACATTTCATTCACACATACATATGACATATATGAGAGAGAGAGAGAGAGAGACAGAGAGAGAGACAGAGAGAGAGAGAGAGAGAGAGAGAGAGAGAGAGAGAGAGAGAGAGAGAGAGAGAGAGAGAGAGAGAGAAAGCAACACTATTGAAAGGCACATTTGAAAAATTCACAATCCATGGGCAAGTGTATCAACTTTCAAAATCAGGCACATTATGTTCCCTCAACACGTTATTTAAAATATTTTCATCCCGACTTTTACATAATCGGAGTTCTAAATGAACTTTGTTGCTCACAAGCCAATGTGGTTGGTGACACACTTAAAGGACAACCGACACCATTTTATGTTTCATTAACTCACATCAGAAAAATGTTTTGTAGCATCTAAAATACCCAAAACACGCAGGCTGATATGTCTGTGTAAGCTCTCAGGTTTCTTCAGGCTGATATTTTTAGTCAAATGCAAAACACCAATAAAAATGACTTAAAGTGTGCGAAAAATGCAACAAATTGAGCTGCGAATTGGGGGTTTTCAGAAAGTCCCGCCCCCATTTCGTGAAGTCACGCAAGGACATCTTGCCTTGCTCGAGAATCAAAACAATGGCTTCATATTTGGAGAAGATGCTTTCTTGTTCCTCATTCAGTTATGAATATGATTCAAA
This sequence comes from Hippocampus bargibanti, assembly GCF_051943395.1. Taxonomy (NCBI): domain Eukaryota; kingdom Metazoa; phylum Chordata; class Actinopteri; order Syngnathiformes; family Syngnathidae; genus Hippocampus; species Hippocampus bargibanti. Next base: position 25,932,009 of record NC_142736.1, on the reverse strand, counting down.
TAGTTCTGAAGAGGAAAGCATAAATGTTTGCCATCGTTTAAAGGAGTCCTCCCATATCAATTTGAGCCATCAATGACAGCAATGTAGCGTCCTGGACAAAGGCAGAAGATGGCGCCCAAGCTCCGTTGGAAATGGGCTGATTTGTCTGCTGGGAATTTGTGTCAGCGAATATCAAATAGTTGCCTTGGTGCAACACACAACGATTCAACATCGCGTTATTCATGTGTTTTCCTTCTAATTGCGCCATCAACAAGGATTAACACGAAGTTTTCAGACCAAACAAAGTACCGCAAAATGCATTATGTGTCACTTTCTCGTCAGGGGCGTTCCAAATGTGACGTCATGTGGGGATCGTCATCAACTCGAAAACAAGACTTCCTGAATATTCAGCGCGAGTTTTAAAACGTAAAATATAGCTAGCTATGTGTGGTGGAATCTTTTTAAAATACGCTCAGTAGAAGTCATTTGAAGTGATTTTACAAATTATGGACACAACTTATCCGGAGGCGTCGGTTGTTCTTTAAATGAGCCAAAATACAAAGTCTTCCCAGAGCCAATGGGCATATTAAACATCATTATGGAGTCTTATGGTAGAGTATTTATTGTCACTGCCAGGGATACAAATGGTCAAAAACAAACCATATTAGTTGGGAATTGGTTGAATTTAACTGATTCTGGTTCTGATCAGCTTTTTTCATATTTTTCCAAAACATTGAGGTTTTAACACTTAAGCTGTCCTCAACATGTGGCATTCCCCTGGACTGTGAAGAAATAAGCAAAATCACACTACCACCTCAAAAAACTGACAACACACTTTTCTCCACCTTTCCTCACCTCCAAGAAAACAAAAAACTGTTTTTTCCCCGCTTTGTTTTTATCACCCCCAATTATTCAAGATCTCAGAGACCTTCTACCAGCCTAAAAAAATCAACACTGCACAACACGACAAGAGCTATAGCACAGGCACTTTGTACTTATAAACACAAACAGAAGAACAATGAGTAAACACACAAGCACTGTTTTATTCATGCTGATGTGATGCTCGTGGACATGCACACGTGGCAAACACTGCTTTTCTCACCTAACACACACACACTCACACACAAACGCACACACAGGCGGACACGCGCGGACCCTACACCATCGAGTTCAACACAGGACACCAGATGTTTCGACAACATCTCCTCTATTTGCTCTCGTTCCTCATTATGCCCCTCAGGAAGGCAGGTTGTTTTTTTTTTTTTCTTCTTTTTTTTTCACATCAGTGTTTTGTTTGTCACAAGGCAATTTTCACAGATTTTTCACAAAACTTGTTCGACGGGTGTAGCACGCACCGTAGCAGGAAGCCTTTAAACCTAAGGGCAGTTTGTAAACACACACACACACACACACACACACACACACACACACACACACACACACACACACACACACACACACGCACGCACGCATACACACACACATTTTGTTACATTCCGATTAGTTTGCTGTAGTGAAATTATCCAGAGAGGGAACACAAACTAATTCTTTCCATTGGAAATCCCCGGAGGAAAGGAAAAACTGTGACAAAATCGGCACTCAAGCAACACTTTTGGGATGGATAAAAAAGTCATCTGTTGCTGCGGGGAGTGTGTCTAAGGGTGCTAATTGCTTTTGATGCTGAGTCATGTATGTGTGATAGCGTTTCCTGTCCATGGCTTAATCGGTGGGTGTTAGTGTGATACACTTTGAAGAGGCCGAGTACACCATTGTCTTCTGTTCAACTTTTCAAAACTTATGAATATCGATTGTTGGCAAAGCATAGACTGTGACTAACTTTGGTTTGGTCACCAGATACAGGGCACAGAAGGACAAACGGTCATACTGATATTAGGATCGAGACACTATGTGATCCCATATAACTTGCTGTGATGACTATATACTATCAATCACTATTGAGAATTTCACAAAAAAATGCAAAGTATGACACGGAGGCCACCTAACTTTCCTGATATCTCATTTCATTTTCCGTACCGCTTATTCCTCATTAGGGTCGCGGGTTGCTGGAGCCTATCTCAGCTGTCTTCGGGCACGAGGCGGGGGACACCCTGAATTGGTTGCCAGCCAATCGCAGGGCACGCAAAGACATACAACAGTCACTCTCACAGTCACACCTAGGGACAATTTGGAGTGGTCAATCTGCCTGCCATGCATGTTTTTGGAGTGTGGGAGGAAACCGGAGGACCCGGAGAGAACCCACGCGGGTCCGGGGAGAACATGCAAACTCCACACAGGGAGGCCGGACCGGGACGCGAACCGGCGACCTCTGCACTGTAAAGCCGGTGTGCTAACCACTCGACTACCGGGCCGCCCACTTTCCTGATATATTAAACAAAAGTTATGTTTATTATGATAGCTGGAAACTACAAATAAAAATACTGTGAGACAGTTTCCTATTTTTTCATAGTGATTTGCCTTTTCTTTTCTATTGTATTGTATTGTATTGTATTGTATTGTATTGTATCGTATCGTATTGTATTGTATTGTACAGTACTGTATTTTATGGCATGGTACCCTCACGCTGGAGTTCAATCAATGTAGATTCCATGCCTCTCCATTCTGTCTCCAGTCTCTGGTTCCTTGATTTCCAAATGAAATGCTAAATTTCATGTCGTTTCCACAAACCATGATGCCACGTGAACTCTTGGTGATGCTCTTTGTGGTCACAAGCAGAGGACGAATGGTTTCAGTGTCCACCCAAAAAGCTACAGAGGTGGAAGAGGGGGAACAGTCCATGTGAGTTTTATCCAAACCAGGGCAGGTTTTGCTAGCAGCGGTTGGGCCACCAATATGCTCACATTTATGAGGTGATGTTTGTCCCAAAAGGAAAAACCGCCCCACCCCGACCCCTCCTGTTAGCACAAGGTGCTAATACAGCCCTACCCACTCTCGAGGACTTGCACACTGCAAGAATCCAAACTACCCTGCCCACCACCGTTTCCAGCTACTCCCCTCAGGCAGGCGCTACCGATCCATGCGCACCAAATCCAGCAGACATTTAAACAGCTTCTTCCCCCAAGCCATTAACTCTTTGAACTCTTTCAACAGTAGCCAAAATGGAACTGTATAGTGCCACTTTGCAGTTTTTTTGACAACGATACTAGTGCAGCGTGTTCTACCGGAAACAAATTCCTTGTGTGTTCTACATACTTGGCAATAAAGATGATTCTGATTCTGATTCTGATTCTGATTCTGATTCTGATTCTGATTCTGATCCTAAAAGCAAAATCCTCATCAGGCCTTGGGCTTTGCTACAATTGCCCATGAAAAACAGCCCGAATATGGAATACACATGGGAGATACAGAGTCTGTTACAAAATGCTATTATGAATTAGCTACAGCGTAAGCAAAGATGGCCCAGTGATAAATGTCGAAGGTTTGATGGTACACAAAGAAAAAGAATGGGTAACAACTGATGGTAGATGGCTAAATAGTAGACAAGGTAAAATGAATTGGAACATGCATTATTGTGAGTCTAAAAGGAAATATGTCAAATGGTCGGGATCAAAATCACAATCTACAAATCTGGCATTATGGTCTTCAGTTGGTGAGATAAAATCCTGATCCAAGTGCAGGAGTTTAAGTATCTTGTGGTCTTCACAACAACAAAGAATGGTGGGAGATCAGCAGGCGGCTCGGTGAAATGGTGCAGTGATGTGGATGCTATATCGGTCCCTAGTTGTGAATAATTAGATGAGCCGAAAAGCGAAAGTCTCGATTTACAATTTGATGTACGAGACTATACAATATATGGTCGCAAGCAGTCCGCCATGACTGATAAAACAAGATCCTGGATGATCGTGGCTGAAATTAGTTTGTTCTACAGGGTTTCTCTTGGAGATAAGGGAAAAAGCTTGTTCATCTGGGTGGGACTCAGAGTCGACCATAATCGAGGAGTCATCTCCTCAGGATGCATTCTGGACACCTTCCTAGCGAGTGTCCATTATCAGTGTCCATTTGACACATTCTTACTTCACATTTAAAGACTTCCCAAGATGGCAGAACGTGCTTGTAAAATAAATGAATACATACATAAAACAAAAACTTGACAACAAGTAAGGTTTTCTGATTCTGATTTCTGATTCTGAAGCAGCAGATGCAACAGATACGGAACTCACCTGTGGTCTCGGGTGCCCTTTCACGATGCACTGAAGCACAAGCATGTCTCCTTCTTTGATAGTGTAGATCCTCTCACTGATGTTATCGTCCTTGACGTTGCACGCGGCACCCGAGTGCACAATCTGGGCGTTGGCAGGAGCTTTGGTGCGTGCATGGGTGGTGAGACAGACAGACCATAAGAAGAAAAGGGAAGAAAAGCATATTATGTAATCAGTAAGATCTCTGAACCTCGAAAAGGTCAAGAACGCTATCTAAACGCGGGCGCTTTATCAATGCGTCACACATAGAAAATATAACGGAAAAAAATGCATGGTAAGACATAAAGTGCATTATTGTTAAAGTAGAAATTTTGTGTACAGCTCTGATTCCGGTCAATGAGCAGCTCTGTCAGTCTGATGAACAGGCCACCCCTGAGAACAACAGAACACCAAAGTAGTGATTTGATGTTCTATAGTGGAAATGATTGTTATCAGCATTCCATAATGCATAATTACAATTCACCTGCTCCCAAAAAGTAACCCATTTGTTTACATATATTATACATCGTGATATTAAGCTGTACTGCATGCTGAAATCGTTTTCATTCTCTCTGATGCTGCTATGCAACACATACCGTACTGCACAGGGTGATTTTGGAATCGACTTCATTACTAATGGATCCCCCAAAGGCTCCCAGTGACCTATGAAGAGCCCTGATTTGCGAGCAATTAACATCAACTGTCCTCACCCCACTGTGACGAGGGGAGACAGAAAAGAGAAGGTTGGATGGAGAGGGGAGAGAGGGCAGACATAGCAAAACAGCGGGCAAGGAGGTAAAAAGGCCAGGGAGGAGCGTTTAAACCCCCGTGAGAGTCGCGCGAGTCGGGACGGCACAATGATGTGATTACAATCGATTCACGCGGAGAATAAATCCTCGCCGTGCTCAACAACTGTTATCACTTCAACAGACAGCAAGCGAGTGGGCGGCCTGTTCACCTTACAAGTTCAGCTCACATCAGGTATAATGCCGCGGCTCTTCTCAGGTTTAAGATTCAAGTTCATGATTTTCGAAATGGAAAACAGTCGAAACAAAAGTCTAGACAAAATCCTTTTGGTTCTCTGACCCTTATAATCACCAAAGTATCTTGTAAGAATTTAATAGTAAAAAAAAAAGATTGTGCTTGGAAGATCGTGAAGCCATGATGGAAGTTCCACAAGGAGATCGTTTGCGTGGTTGTGCATTCAAGAGTGTTTAAGAACAGCCACACACACTAGTGATTCTGACAATGTGCTACATGGGGACCTTCTAGTCAGGAGCATTGCCTTCATTCAGTCCAGCTGTATTTAACTTTAAGTTCAATGTGAGAAATTAATATTTGCCAAAAATAATTTGTTGGTGCATTGTACGGCGCATCAAATATATGAATCAATGTTATGATTTCTGGGACATACAATATTAAAGGACAACCGACACTATTTTTTTCTTTCCTAACTGACATCAGAAAAACGTTTTATAGCATCTAAAATACCCAAAACACGCAGGCTGATATTTTTAATGAAATGCAAAACACCAATAAAAATGAGTTAGTGTCCCAAAACTACTTCAAAATGACCTCGGAAATGGCGAGTTTCAGAAGGTCCCGCCCCCTTGTTCGTGACATCACGCCAGGACGTATTTGCCTTGCTCTAGAATCAAAACAATGGCTTCAGAATCGGAGAAGATGCTTTCTTGTTACTCATCCGGTTATGAATATGATTCAAATAGTTCTGAAGAGGAAAGTATAACGTTTGTAATCGATTAAAGAAGTACTTGCGTATCAATTCGAGCCATCGGGACTCCAATGTAGCGTCCCAGAAAATACACAAGATGGTGCCCAAGCTGCTGGGAATGTGTGTCAACTCGTATCAAATAGTCGTCTTGGTGCAACACACAACGATTCACAGTCGCGTTATTTATGTGTTTTCCTTCTAATTTCGCCATCAACACAGATCAACATGAAGTTTTCAGACCAAACAAAGTACCCAAAATGCATTGTGTGTCGCTTTCTCTGTCAAGGGCGTTCCAGACGTGACGTCACGTCAGGCATCGTCACCAACTCCAAAACAAGACTTCCTGAATATTCAGCACGAATCTTAAATCGTGAAATATAGCTCGCTATATGCCATGGAATCTTTGTAAAATACACTCAGTAGAATTCACTTGAAGTGATTTTACAAATTATGGACACAACTTGTCCGGAGGCGTTGGTTGTCTTTTAAATGTTATGGAAACCGCTTTCTTCCAGCTGCAGAGGTTGAGACCGCTCTATGTAAAAAAACAAACTGTATTGTATTGTTCACAATGTTAATTTTATTCTATCTGCCTTATAATGCAATACAGTTTTATAATTCATTGCTTGGTGCACCATATACTTCAAAGTGCCGTATAAGAGAGGATGGTACTTATTGTTCATGCAATACATATCATTGAATCATAGTATTTGCTTCCTGATATTCATGTGCATTGTCAACGTTCATGATGTTATGGCAACAACAGCTTTGTGGATGCCCTGTGTACATACTATCATGCTCGCAGAGCTTCAAATGCAAGCATCAAAACGATCACACCATTGAAAGAGCCTTGTGTGCTTGATCTTGGACTCGTGTGGGAATAAGTTCAGAAGACAGCGAGCTGATATAAATGGTGAATAACTGTCTGCTTGAAACTGATTGGCGTGTCTGCATTAGTTTGCCTCCCCAGAGAGGAAGGTTGGATGGACTGGCTCCTCTGTCTACTCCCGCCTCCGGCAACTTGGCAGCTTCGGTTGTCTGATCGAGAAAAGGAATGACGGCAGACAGACAGATATGTGGAAGATGGAACGGGAGGGAAAGAAACACCAGACAGAGGGATGATGAAGAAAGAGGGAAGGGAGGAGGGGTCGGGGGGATCACTACACTATACTGCTTTGGTAACTTCTGACAAATCAAATAACCTTGTGTTACATCTCTGACGTACTATTGGTACACATAAGGACGTTCTGTGTGAGGTGGTATTTTCAAGCGCTCTTAAAAACATTCAGTCCAAGTACCATTCCACCATGACTCATCATCATTCGACAGTGCATTTACAGTTCCCTGTCTGGAAGATGTATCCCTGGGTGAATTTATTCAATGCAAGTCATCTGAGTGAAGGACAAAAAAAGATTGCCATTTGGGTTCATTCGTTCATGCCAGGTACACCAACATACGTATATTGCATATTTATTTAATGAACAGAGTGTTTGTGTTGACCCCCAAAGAAGAGTCACCAGGGAAAAGTAGCTTGACGACAAGGTGTGGAAGTACTGTTTATGATTGTCAATATGCGTGTGTGTGTGCATATTTTCGGACCTTGAGAGGAAACAAGACTGTCCAGAAATAAAATGCAAGCATTAAGAGAACAAACTGAAAATATCCAAATTACAGTATTTTCCGCATTATAAGGCGCACCTTTAATTCATGACCTATTTTAAAACTTTTTCCATCTATAAAGGATAATAGTGCAAAACCAGACTAATAACATCCATAACTAAAATGAAAAGGTTTCTTCACCTGTCATCTGTACTTCTTTGAAGGTATCGGATATTTCCAGCACAACTTTAGTGTGCTGATGAAGCTTTTAGGATGAGGAGTGAAACGTCCGACACATTCAAAGCAGTGACGTGCAGTCAGGGGAGGCAGGTGAGGCTGTGCCTCACCTGTCATCATGGAAATATCAAATGACAAAATAAATGAAACAGTTATATTTAATATAATACAGTTATATAAGCAATACATTTACCGTTCAAATACTAAGTGGAGATGAGTGATGAGGCAGCAGCCGGCTGAGCCTCACCATAGATTGCGCAATCACTATGCTAACTGTGCTGGCTTGCTCTGAAGTGAGACTGCATTGCTGTCCCTCTGCATATCGCTATTAAAGTGTTCAAAAGCTTTTAGTATATGAACTACATTTCTACAGTTTAGCTGGTGTATATAATGTACAGTCACTGTACATTATACACACTGTACTACAGTGTTTATTTTATTTTCATCAAAACTGTGTGCATAGATGAGGCACACAGTTCTCCTGCCTCATGACAGGGGGCGCTGGTGATTAGAGATTCTTCTTGCGACTCCTCGGCTGCAGAATAATAGAATTAGTGAGAGCAAGCTACAATAAACAGTAATCAAGTTAAGTGTAACCATCCAGTCATTTTTTCGTGTTGCTCGGCCTTATTTTCAGAATGGTGGATTACATATCTAAAGTGAAAGAATTTTCTAAATGGGACTTTCAATCAGAGCAAGAGATAATAATTAAAGGAAGACCAACACCGGACTGTGTAGCTCACAAATGGTGAGGGATGAATGTAAATCTCCTGGACAGCTTCTCAGCTTTCTGGCCAAGAAGGATCTCATTGAAACTATTCCTGAAGCGACAAAGTTGCTCCAGCTCGTGCTCACTGTTCCAGCTACTACAGCATCAGTGGAGCGGTCATTCTCAGCACAAAAGACTGAAAACATACAGTCGGAACAGGACTGATCAAGGACGACTTTCTTCACTGGCAGTGATCTCCATTGAGACAGAGAGACTTGGACTTCATTTATAAGTAAAGGTAACACGATAATAAGGTTTTTTTTCTATGCTACAGTTTGTATACAGTACATAAAGAATGCTGACATGACATTTTAAACAAAACACGTTAACTGTTGCCAATCAAATGGTGAATAAGCTACTCTGTGGAGTTCATATGTTTGTAAATCTGACTGTGATGACATCAGTGCCATGAAACTCACCGCACGTCACTGATTCAAAGATGTACAGATGATGGCTAAAGAAACCTTTTCATCGATGGACCACTCCTGTAGGACTGAGAAGTTGCACAGAAAAACAAAATAACTAAAATAATAACTCTAAAGCAATAGCATTAATAACACATTGTTGTTCACACGTTAAAATTTATATTCACATTTTTCATCTGTAAACAGCCCAAAGAAACACGTAAATCTCACCTTATCAGTTCATTCCATATATGAGGTGCATGGTCAGCTTTTGACAAAAACTTGAGGCAGAAAATACGATACTTGAATATTGACCAACTTGCGCAAAGATTACCACAAAACTCTAAAAACAGTTGGGTCAAATGATGCTGGTTCTCCATTTGGGTCAATTTCACCCAGCTTTCTAAGCTGTTGAAATTGATCCTTTTTGAAAATTGGTCTTTTTGGGTGTGGATAAGTTTTTATTTTCAAGACACAGACTTTAAAAGTTTGAACCATAAGAATCTATAAATTGTTTGCCATACACGTGACTGGCAACAACCCTAGCATGAAGAAAAGTACCTCAGAATATTTGTGAGTGGTTAAAAAATTTCTGACTGTATGAACTGGGACCAAATATTATGAAGTGCTGTCACATTGTGAAGACTACATTAGGCAATGGTCCCTCTTGTGAAAACGCTGCAAAATCTCTTCCCACTCTCACTGGGGAGGTGTTCTGTGCTGCTCAGACATGCATCAATTGAGTTAGCATGAAACACGACCATCAGTCTTCAGAAGACGCTGCTCAAGCAGGAATCCATCCAGCTGTGATAATCCATCAATTATAAAGAAAAAAAAAATCCCCTCGGACTCTGATTGAATGTGTTGTGTTCACATGGTTGGAAATTCGTCACATGTGGAACATAACTCATCTGCAAGTGTTCACTCGGTTGACTGATTCCCATGTTTGTTTGTGCGTGTTTGTGTGTGCGGATGACAGGACATCTCAAAAATGAACGATGACACTTGAGGAATGCTTAAACAGTGCTCGACAGAGAGGCGTTTGTGATGGGCGTGTCAAAGTGCCTACTACCATGTGTATGTTTGTCTGTCGCGTGTGTTCGTATGCATGTGTCAGTGTTCCTGTGGTGGAATCCCCGCGGAGGGTCATGATTCCGTCGGAAGGCGGAGCCACACAGTGTGTGATTGATATGCGTGGTTACTGCTCGGGTCTGCTCATGCATGCAGATGAGATCAGTTTCATTTTTCTTGCTTCATAAGCGGCCTCCGGGACACTTTGGCAATTCTTCTGCTAACGTGGCAGGTAGATCCCACCCAGAGATTCCTTCATACCAGCATACATACATCAACAACTATTATTCAAATAGTTCTGAAGAGGAAAGCATAAATTTTGAAAATCGATTAAAAAAGTCATTCCGTGTCATTTTGAGGCATCTGGACTGAAATGTAGCATCCAAGAAAATGCACAAGATGGCGCCCAAGGTCCGTTGGAAATGGGCTGATTTGTCTGCTGGGAATTTGTGTCAGCTCGTATCAAATAGTAGTCTTGGTGCAACACACGATTCACCATCGTGTTATTTGTATGTTTCCTTCTAATTTCACCATCAACACTATGTTTCCAGACCAAACAAAGTACCCAAAATGCATTGTGTGTTGCTTTCTCAGTCAGTGGCAATACCTACCATGACGTCACGGTAGGTATCGTCACCAACTCAAAAACAAGACTTCCTGAATATTCAGCGCAAGTCTTAAAACGTAAAGGATAGCTATATTCGGTGGAATCTTTATAATATACGCTCAGTAGAAGTCATTTGAAGTGATTTTACAAATTATGGACACAACTTGTCTGGAGTCGTCGGTTGTCCTTTAATTCATATATAAGGTGCATCGGATTATAAGGCCCACTGTTGGCTTTTGATGGGACAGCCTCCCTCCTCTGTCAATCTTTTGTCCTCAATGGACCAAAGACCGAAGTTGAAAATACAGAAATGAGTCATCTGCGTCCTTGCTGGTCCATCATAGCATCCGAGGCCATATCTCTTGATTAAAAAAAATGGCAACTTGTTCTTTTTCTTTTAAACTCGGCTTGTAAGAACATTTTGGATGAAGCTACATCAAAGAGATGACAATGACTTAGATCTTTTTTTTTGGGCGAGAGTGAAATGAGAAGAGAACAAAGGGGTGGGCGTTTGTGAACCCAAACTGTACAATAGGGGAAAAGTTTCACAAATGTTTAGGCCCTGGATTTGAAAGTGAATACATGTATGTTTGAAAACAAAGTTGATAGTAATTGCAGTCAAATGTCAAAATATGAGAACTCTGTGCAAAGTGAACAATTTTGAGTGCAGCAGAACATTCTAGAACCGGGGTCAGAAACCTTTTTGACTAAGAGAGTGATATATGCTAAATATTTAAGAAATATTTTTCTGTGCGAGAATATTTTGGTTTACCTATGAGCCATATGCAATTATCAAAAGAGCCATGTATGACTCGAGAGCCATAAGTTCCCGACCCCTGTTCTAGAAAATGTCATCTCCTAGAAATTAAACAATATAGAGCGAATATAGGTCGACTCCTATCCGGTTGCCTAATTTATGACTTTCAATTATTTTATTATGAACATTTTCATCTCAAGATCATGTGACATGTTCCCCGTGGGCTTTGTCTTTGGCATTCAGTTTTGTTATCTACGATCAAATTAAGAGAACACAAGCGAAACCGTTAGAGAAACAACGAATGATAAGAATCAGGATCGTTTCCGATTTGCTCGCAGCCCTTCCCACATCCTCCCCACCAACCTCTGGGTGTCTCACAGCATCTGCTATGGCAAGAAGCAATGATGTGAGCGGAAAACAGGGAAGATGAACGGACAGGGCACGGTAACAGCTGGTGAGGAGACTAAAACTTACAGCAAAAGGTTCGGCTTCTTTTACTTTGCATACGCGAGCATTGAGCCGTATGCCACCTAAACCTCCTTAGGTGTAACATATGGTGATTTCGGTCAGGCTCGCTCGGAAATGAGGAGTAGAAGCCAGGAATAATTCTTCCATTTTCTACAAGCGTGACGTGAGAGAGCAGAGCGGAGGCAGCTCAGGCCAATGAGAATGTAACCTGAGGATGACAGGGAGGGAAGAGGAGAGCGCGAGTAAGAGCCGCTTCATTTTTCGGAGGCAAGACGAGGCGATGCAGCACGGAAGGTCGTGAGGCCCAAACTCGACAGTTGCCCGACTGTCGACATGACCTAATTTTAATCAACCATAATACGCTAACTTATTTTTAACGAAACATAAGGAAACGGATAGCAAGAAAAAGAATGTTGTAGGCCTGAGGAGTAGTCAACCAATCCAGCGGGCAATCCAGGTGAAGTGGGTTGAAGGATGGCGGTAGAAAGAAAGGATTTGAAAGTAGTAATAAAAGGCTTGACTTGGAGGAAGACAGGGAAATTGTTTAATGCAGTGTACGAAACAAAAGCGGAACCATAGTGAAAAGTGGTTGAAAGTTTTGTTTCTAAATGCAGATATTGAAAGTGTTGGGATAATGGGAGACACACAACAGTTCAAAACTAGTGTTCGGATCCTAGGATAGGCCAGTCTTAAACTAACCTCTGTCCTGTGATGTGGGGGTAAGACAATACATAAAAAACACCATTCAGGTGGCCCCACAGTGCTACGGGACCCTTATATGACGGAAAGTCTTTCCATAATTATTTGTCATGGCACTATTTACAATAGTATTGGTTTAGGCTGTACTACTGGAGACAAATTATTTTTGAGTTCTATGTACGTGGCCAATAAAGATGATGGCGATTCTGATTCTATTTCTGATTTTAGAAGACCACATTTGATGCGACAAGGCCTGCAGAATTGATTGTGAAGGTGTCCAGGGTGATTTCTGACCATGATGACAAATGATGTCTTAAAGGACAACCGACGTCTCCGGACAAGTTGTGTCCATAATTTGTAAATGGCTTCAAATGACTTCTACTGAGCGTATTTTACAAAGATTCCACCGCATATAGCCTATATTTTACATTTTAAGACTCACGCTGAATTTTCCGGTAGTCTTGTTTTTGACTTGGTGACGAGTCCTCACCCTACGTCACTGAAGGAACGCCCCTGACTGAAAAAAGGACATTGTAGCAGTCCTTCCATCACGTCAATGCATTTTGCTGTTCTTGTTTGGTCTGAAAACGACATGTTGCACCAAAAAGAGGCAGAAGAGGGCGACAAAGCTCCATGTAAGGAATTTATCAGCCTGTGGCAACGGGCTAATTAATTCCTCACACGGAGCCTGGTCGCCCTTGTGGAAAAGAAAAAAACATTGCCATAGGCCATGGCCAGTGCTTCATCGGCACCCAAACAAGAAAAAAACAAAACCCGAATAAATTCAGGAATGGGGCTCTTGGTCATATTTTTAACTCCACAATAAATTTGTGAATGGCAGTGAATGAGTGAATTGACGTGTCAGAGATCATGTGATGGGTTAAAATATTTATCTGATTTTTTTTACACATATGGCTGTCACAGTGTTAATATGATGACAAATATTTAAATACTCTGGTACAGAAAGTATGGAAATTCATTTGTTGCCGTACTCCATTTACAACTGAAACGGTTTGTATAAGGAGGTAACTTGAAATGTTGTTAAATGCTAACCAGTTACCATATTTTCCAGTGTATAAGGTGCACCGAAGTATAAGGCACATCTCCAATGAATGATCTATTGTTAAACTTTTTCCATATAAAAGGCGCACCGGAGTATAAGGCACACCTTCAATTAACGAAAAAAAACGTTTTCCAAATATAAAGCATACCACATTTTAATGTGCTACAGTAGAGGCTGGGGTGACGCACGATTTATTCTACATGGGGAAATGGTGGCTGGTGACAGTAATTGCGAGACCTGTTGTGGCTCAATATCACTTCACATATAAGGCACACCTGCGTATAAGGCACAGGGTCATTTTTTGAAGAACATTTTGGACAAACATCTCTGTAGGACTGCATTGCATAGAATTTGTCCTATTTAATTTAAGTGAAGACACTGATCACGCTGCTTATGTTCCGAGAAGTAGAAAAAAATGAAGGCTTTTGGGTGCGCTATATACATCGGAAAATACAATACTCACAGTAAGGCCGATAAATCAGTCACAAGTCTTAAAAACGTCAACTCCACTCAATTCCTACCTACAACTGCCCCGTGGCACCTTTTTAGACCACAACTGTCATTACACGGGAAAAACAAAACCATTATTAATATTCCTCCGGGTGTTGTGAAAGCACTCAAATCCAGAACCATCAGACCCCTTTGAGCTCTTATCTTGTACCCCCAATACCTCTGTAGTATCACTTTATCTTTTGCCTCTTTTGATGTCCCCTCTCTGCTTCTGTTGTTGTCAAATAACTACATGTGGAGGAAGATTGTTGAGAGTAAGTAAAATTGTCTCCTAATTGGCAGCGTGGCGAAGACGATGGAACCAAAAAGGTGATCTAATTGAATTACAAGTGACGTGATGGCAAAACAGGGTCCTGAGGGGGGGAGTGATTCATTTCAACAAAAGCTAATACACACACACACTGGCCATTTCTCTTGGCGCACAGGCCCAATATGATTCAAATCACTACAAGAATTGCGTCAGAAATTCTATCTCAAGAAAAAAAAAAATCACTTTTGAGGGAGCTTCTACTGTATTTCCACAAATAATGGTGAGGATGTTATATTCAGCTGTGGATTAGGAGAGATTGTTGTTGGAGCATTATGAAATAATGTCATTAGGATATTACATATAATGTGAAGTGAAAGTGGAGTTTTAACTCATTCACTGCCATTCATGAATTTATTCGGGAATCGAAAATATGACATTCCCAAATTTGTTCCGGTTTTGTTGTTTCATGCTTGGGTGCCGATAAAGCGCTGGCGGGACCTCCGGCAATGTTTTTTTTTTTTCTTTTCCACAAGGGGACAGCATTTCCCCCTTTTCAATGTATCGCTTTGTTCCAGCTCCAGCTGTTGTTAAAGCGCTATATAAACCAATATGTATGTATTGCATTGTATTTTGGACAGCCGCCCTTATTTCAAGCTCATATAACTCCAGAGCCATATAATTTAGGAATTTACTTTTTTTTTTCTGATGAAAAAACAAGAGTCTAAGGTTTCTTACGCTGCATTGAATGTTTTTGTAGTCCCAAAACTCTTTATTCTGTGGGTCCTGGAATTCAAGTGATAATGACAAAAACCCTGGCATTGGAGAAGACCCATTTGTGCAAGTCTGACAGTGAATAAGTTAAAAAAATTGTATCATGGAGGATTGTAATGAATCGAGATCTGTTCACTCGTATCCTAGGATGCAGTTGACCGGTAATCGTTCTACAAGCCAGATCAGGAAAAAAAAATCAACCCTAATACACAGCAGTTAACACAATGACAAGAGTGCACACTTTAAATGCTTTTGTTGTTCGGTGCTGCTTTTTGGGTTAGGAAACGAGGTTATATGGACTCAGAAATGTTCATATGGGGTGTCCGAAACAATTAGTGTTATTACCATTGAACTATGTTTGGTTTTTGGATGAGGAAATCAGTACAAATGTTTTTTTTAAATTACTTGAATTTCATGTCGTGAGAAAAGCTAATGATACTATTGAATACGTTTTGGGAACAATTCTTCTCTCCTCAGGGGTGTTGTGTCAAGACTAGAATGGATTGTATTGTAACATCAGTGTGCAGCATACCGGATTGACAATGACAGAATAGGAGGTAAGGCACCATATTCCGTATTATTGTCATCATTGGTAAGTAAGCAGGAAACCAGATTTTGCATCCAAAACAGAGAGGGTGTCTGAAGACAAACAAATTAAAAAAAAGGTGAACGAAAAGAAAGAAATCAACGTCGCCAGACACAAGCTGATTGGAAGCTGGTAGACTGGTGGGTGGAGGGTGGTGGGGGGTGGGGTTAGCCGGGGGTCAAGAAGTCCAGAGAGAGCAATGTGCTGTCAGTCACTACACTGCCACCCAGCCTGTCACATATCTCTACAATATTAATTACACCTTGCCACGCTCCTGAATAATAGACGAGTCCTATTTAACCAAACTGAATTATTTAGCAACTGCTTGGCCTCGTGTATATAACGGGATCAATAAGCAGCAAGCACAGGTAATAAAATTCCAAAGGAAACCCAAGAGAGGGAGGTGGGGCTCACCCGTATTCCCATATATATATATATATATATATATATATATATATATATATATATATATATATATATATATATATATATATATATATATATATATATATATATATATATATTCTCATTCTCAGAATTGTTTTTGAAGGAGTTTTCAATGGAGATGAACATGATTTTCTTGTACATGATACATGAACATGATAATCCCGCGCCTTATACGCAGGTTCACCTTATATGTGAAGTAATATTGAGCCACAACTACTGTCACCAGCCACCGACTCTAATTCCCCCTGTAGACGAAGTCGTGCATAACCCCAGCCTCAATTGTAGCGCCTTATAATGTGGTGTACATATATATATATATATATATATATATATATATATATATATATATATATATATATATATATATATATATATATATGTGAGTGTCTGTTGTGTGTCCTTTGGAGAGAGAGAGACAGAGAGAGAGAGAGATAGAGATGAGAGAGAGAGAGAGAGAGAGAGAGAGAGAGAGAGAGAGAGAGAGAGAGAGAGAGAGAGAGGGAGGGATATGCCCCTAAAGAGAGAGAGATATACCCCCAATGAATCCCGAATGAATCTTCTAACTTGTTCCATATATAAGGCGCACCGGAGTATAAGGCACACCTTCAATGATAGTTTCCAAATATAATATATAAATACCGTATTTTCTGAAATATAAGGCGCACCTTCAACGAATAAAATATTTAAATAATTTTTCCATACATAAGGTGCACCGCATTATAAGGGGTACTTTGGAATGGCATATCATAAAACGTTTTTACATACATAAGGTGCACCGGATTATGAGGCACATGGTCAGCTTTTGAAGAAAACATTGGCTTTTAGGTGTGCCTGAAAGTGCAGAAAATAAGGTATAAAAAGGTTTTTAAAATATAAGGTACACCACATTATAAGGCGCTACAATTGAGGCTGGGGTTATGCACGACTTCGTCTACAGGGGGAATTGGAGTCGGTGGCTGGTGACAGTAGTTGTGACTCAATATTACTTCACATATAAGGTGAACCTGCGTATAAGGCGCGGGATTATCATGTTCATGTATCATGTACAAGAAAATCATGTTCATCTCCATCGAAAACTCCTTCAAAAACAATTCTGAGGATGAGTCGGGAATTTCATTTCAGCATTTACAGAATCAATTGTCTGAAAGTCGGTCGAGAATTGCAAACGACGAGCAAGACACCTCTGCATTCAGCAGTTTAGCTGCCCGTCAGCACAAATACACTGTGAAACATGGGAGGGACCACAAAAGGATCGGTGCACTAAATAACCCCGTTGGCGAGACTGTTTTGCTGTGGAAGAAAAACGTTGACATTGTCCTTCAACCAAATGCCTGATTGCATTCAACATTGCTTGAGCGCCTCTGTGTAACATTTGAAAACAAAGGCAAAGTGTATGTGTGCGTGTGTGTTGGCTACACGTGACAATTCTCTTTACGATCGATCAAGACAGCCACGTTCACCTCCTTCGAAATGGATTCAAGCAAAAGAGCTAATTTGAAAATAAATCACACAGTAAATAATAAGAATTAGTGTTGCATAGGATGTTTGGGTGGGAAAGATTTGCTCTTCAACATCACAAATGGCCAAAGAGGAATGAGCCTTTGAAACTGTGGGGCAAAATCCACCTTTTGTATCTGAATTGATCCCCAGTGCCTCTTCCCCTAAGCAAAGATGTTTGCAGACTATCAATCTGTTAGACATTTCATTGGAAAGTTGCAAGATGTGGACTTTGTTTTTATTCATGCTAATAATAATAATAATATTAATAATAACAATACTAATACTACTACTACTTATAATAATAATAATAATAATAATAATAATAATAATAATAATAATTCATGATGAAGCTAAAGGACTGGCTAGACTGATAAACAGTGGAGGGGGAGGGGGAGAAGATCTTCTGTATATTTTAGAATATCAATGGCTGCCTTTACAGCAGTTCCCGTATTTTGTTTTTCTACTTCTTCCTTTCCTTTCCTCTTCCTTACATAACATTGCTTCTGTGAAATGTAAATTTCTCCACTGAAAGACTCATAAAGGCTAATCCAATCCAATCCAACTACAATGCTGGAGAGGCTAAATTTACACAAGTTCAAACAAGAAGTATTGTATGTGGGTTTTTTTTAAGTGTCTCCTGACTTAAAAAGATTGAAGAAAGTAGAATGTGATGGAGAGTATGTAAAAAAAGAAGAAATTGTCACGATCTGGTTGGCGACCAACGGGTTGCGCTGTCGGCCCCGCCGGCACCTGCACAGGTGTTAGTCGCTCCAATCCGTGACAGACTGTCACGTTCTAGTTGGCGACCAAAGGATAGGGCTGACGGCCCCGCCCTCAGTTCCACAGGTATTGGTCCTCCTCATCAGTGGCAGTTCAAAGGACTCCCGGCACGACCATTCGGTGTCGGGTCATTGTATGTGTTTGCTGCACCCTGTCAGGTTTGTTTCATCTTGGCAGATTTTTACTCATGGTTTTCTTTGATACTTTGTACTTTTCTGTTCGGACGACTTTGATGTTTTAGATTCTGTTCCTGCTGACTTTATTTTAATACAATTTGTCAAATACATCCTGCTGCTCCCTCCTGCCTGCTTTTTTGAGATCCACAACCACCATCACCACCTTGCAAACCGCGACAGAAATTAGTTACAGGACAGGAAAAGAAGAAGAAGTAGCAGCGGAGACAAGGATGGAAAATAGTCAGGTCGGCATCGAGGAGAAAGATTCATAGTTTTGGTTGAAGTAAATGATGAAATCATGTGGGGGAGGGGATAAAAAGAACCGTCACTTGTGGTGTGGTAAACGCTATTTATTTGTTCATAGAGCGAGATCGTAAATCTACAGATGTTGAAGTAAATTGCTGTTAACGAGGAGAGGGGGCACTAACATAAAAAGTGTTTGCACTTAACATGGACTTAATGCAGGCAAACTGGTAAATATTCATCCACCTTTGGACGTGTAATACTTTGCTCAAATATAATGCTGCATAATATATTGTACATGCTTGCGTGAGCACCTGTGGAGAAATTAATGAGCACATTCCCACACAGTCTCACAACGTTAAGGATTCTCTCCCTTGGAATGAGCTCCATCTCCACCCTCACAGGAAAACGCAGCCTTCACCCAGATTGTTTTTGTCAGAGTGAGCGCCTTTTAATTTAAGAATAAATAAAAAAACGTAGTTGTGAGTGATGCTCGGAGACACAACAAATCTTCTCCATATGGCTTGCGTGTCTTTGTAAATTGATGGAGGTTGAGCTCAAGTGCAGCGTGCTAATGCTTAATGTACCAAAGGCAAGAAGTCATCTACCAGCCTTTATGAAATGCTCGCATGCGGCAAATGATGCTCGACTATTTTGCTCAGGTCACATTCCTGTCCAAAATACATGTAATGCTCTTTCGGTAATACGTTTTTTTTTTTTTTTAATCAGCTTATTAAATCCTCTGATGAAACTGAGTCAGCGGTGAACATGAAGTGAGGCTTTCGAGGAATTTCTGTCAGAATTCACTCAGTTGCCCTACTACTGCCCTCATATTTTTTTTTTCTCTTGACATATTTTTTTCAGTAAGATGGCACAACAGAGGGAAGCAGTTTCGTAACTCTAAATGTGGTTTTCTGCTCATCTATCTGAATGGAAAAGGACAGGTGGCAAATATAGTGACAGCAAAGTTGCACACAATTACAGTGGGACCTCGGTTTACGAACCCCTTGGCTTACAAACTTTTCGGCTTGCGAACGTTACATTTATGAAAATTTGACCTTGGCATACAAACTATTTCTTGGGATACACACAGAGCTGCCACAATGAGTGATGTGTCGTTCGTGAACGAGCCTGTTCTCCAAACAAGGAAATCAGCGGACTTCTTTTTGTCCTCTATTCCCCGCCCCCAGTCGTCGGTTAAAGCCACGTGATTGGTCAAAAACGCAGCAGTGGGGGATGGGGTTACAGACAGAGAGAGAGTGAGGCCGTTCTCCCAAAAACAAAATGGCGTCTTCGGTTAAAGCCACATGATTGTTCAAGAACCCAGCAGTGTGGGGGGGATTAAAACATTAAAGAGACAGACAGGTGAGAAAATGGATAGAAAACATTTTTGATAGTTCAAAAGCAGAGTGTAGACTGGGAGGTTAACAAATAACCCGCACAAGTCATCTGTACACTTGATGCAAAAAGCTATCAAACCAGCTAAACAGATCACAATTGATGAACTAGATACAATTATCACAGAGAAAGCAGCTCCAAGGGATCATTCCTCAAGATGGTGAAAGCAGAAGGCTACGTTCCTCATCAAGTGTTTAATGCTGACGAAAGCGGACACTCCATTCCATCAAGCCATCAACAACCATAACAAAGGTCAATAAAATGAATTTATTGTACAGTACAGTTTATTTCTTTAATCATAATACTATAGCACATTTATCATACAAAAATAAGGTATATTTTGTGTAGTTTTAAGGCTTAGAAAACTAAACTTAGAAAAACTTTTATGGGGTCCTGGGAATGGATTATTCTCATTTTAATGGTTTCCTATGGGAAATTAATTGTTGTTGGTCAGGACTCATGTAACAACCAATCACGCCTGATCCGTTCCATCAGTTTTCTCATGTGATGTTTGCTAGTTGTAAAGAAAACTTTTGACTTGACTTTGCCTTTAAAAGTGTGATAAAATGTGAAGCGTGTGTTGTGTGACACAGTTCACCTTCACATTCTGCCTTCGCCATTAAAGTTACGGCTGCGACTCTTAGTTTCATCATGTTTTAAAATGGACAGTGGTATGTCAACACGGTAGTACGTGTTTAGCACATCTGCCTCACAGTGATGGGGTTCGGCCATTGCATCTCAGCTTTGGCGTTTGTTTTTTCCGGGCACTTCCTTGTCCATTTCAAAAACATTCATATTCATTGAAACTTTAAATTATCCGTATGCAGGAATGTGAGTTTACAGATTGACTTATTGGACCATATCTGCAGAATGGTTATGATGTGATGTTTGGCCTGGCTAAATAAATAAATACATACATACATACATACATACATACATACATACATACATACATACATAAATAAATAAATAATAGTACATTTAATTTCTAAGCGCCTTTCAAAACTCTCAAGGACACTTTAGAATCACGGGATTTTTTGTGTGGGTGAATAAATAAGTAAATATAAATACATAAACAAATAAATACATAAATAACATTATAAATACATAAATAAATACATAAAATACTGAATTACCGCTCACTGCATTTTGACATGCCTCAACTGATTGTGCAGTGTGCATCTACAATGCCATGAAATGGAAATTGAAAAACTGTACCTTTGTATCCGATTTTGAAGCTCCCAATACAATTTTGTATATAATTTATAGTACCGTAAAAACATGTCGCGGTCGCCATTGCCTCACAAAGAAGAAACGGTGAAAAAAATAATCTCATTCTCCCTTTAACCAATAACTTGTAGCTGAAGTGGCCGATCAAGGAAATCTCTGAAAGGCTCTTGCTTTCTCCCAAAAAGCCTCAAATGCATTTTAAATGCACACAGACACATTGGTGGCCTTGAAAAATAAGTTTCTGGTCATACTAATTAAAACTTAAAGGTTTAGTGTGAATGATTTTACATTGCAAGAACTAACACACTAAGCCCCGTTCGGCATGAAAACTTTAAAACACAAATGCACAAGGAAAGAGACTTTATCCTATGGCTTTCATTTTGCAGTACTTAGCCTGGGAATAAAGCGTCTTGTCACAGATTTGCTAACTAATGTATACAAAAGTACAACCTGGTGGCAAACGACCTGCTGAGTTTGTGCCTCAAATGTGCTGAATTGAAAACGTGGTGTTAACCACGACTCATCTCGCATTGGTTAACCAAATTAGCCAGGTGACTTTGCACTTCGCTTCTACCTTTATTACATAGTTAACATCACCTTGGTCCATACTGTTACCTATGAGACATGGATCACTAGCAAACAATGTAATATGGCGTGTTATCAGTGGCGGACCATCAAAGCCTGCAAATTGTTCTCTGCTGGCCTAAAAATATCTGAATCATAAACTGATGTTAATTATATTTTGTCCATGAATTATTTTTAAATAATTCCAAATTGTCTTTCAGCTTCTTTTCTTTACTTTTCCCCTGTTACCCTGCTTCCAGACGTGTGTTTTCATATTTAAGCATTTAACCAACCACATTTCAGCCATTATTTGTGACCGGGGTCAGAAATCTAGCTGGACGCCTTCACAATCAGTTCTGCAGGCCCTAGAGCATTAAATGTGTCGATCAAACTGTTACTTGGCAACCCAGAATGGGTACCAGCGTAAGAGTTTTCGTAAACTGTGATTGGCTCGTCACATGATTGGCTAGTCACTAGCCAATCATAGTATCACTAGCCAATGGTTATAATAGCATACTGGCCAGAGCTAGCACACTTTATTGGTAGCGAGCTACATATATTGTGTTGATTTAATAGCTGTTTTCTCAACAATGGATGAAGGAGGAGAAGAGATTGACTTGGTTGCAGATTTGGTGTTAAAACCATTTTCAAGACAGACTTTTCAAGAAAACTTGGACATCATTAAGAAAGGTCGGACTAGCAAAAGTACTAAATAATATTGCGATGTTATGAGGTTATTATTGATGCTTTGCCACTTTTGGCGACTTCTGGCCCGGTGTGGAAAAGCAACTTCTGACCCCATATCATGAATTCACACTTTCATGGTAAAAATTTGAATAGTTTAATTATAGTATTTCTTTCTTCACGTATGCTGGAGAGGCAGCGGTTGCCCTCTCCACCGACCGTTCCCTGGCGAGTGGACCTTTTGGGAGACTGTTGGGACTTCTGGAAGCAGCCCCTTGAAGGGGGGGTACTGTCATGATCTGGTTGGCGACCAACGGGGGGCGCTGTCGGCCCCGCCTGCACCTGCAGAGGTGCTGGTCGTCCCGATCAGATTGGCGACCAGCGGGTAGCGACGTCAGCCCTGCCGGCAGCCTCGCAGGTGCTGGTCGTTATAATCAATGACACTTAAAAGGACACCTGGCACGACCATCCGGTGCCGATTCATTGTTTGTTTGCTGCTTGGTTGCAGCATGCATCGTGTACGTGTTTGTTTAACCTTGGCGGGCTTTTACTTTTGGTCTTCTTTTGCTACTTTGTATTTCTTTCCATTCAGATCATTTTTATGTTTTACATTTTGTTCCTGCTGACTTTATTTTAATACAATTTGTCAAACAACCTCCTGCTCCCTCCTGCCTGCTTTTTGATGTTATTTCCTGGTTAACTGTACCCTCTAGTACAGTACAGGACGTGTAGTAAATCATGCCACGCTATTTTACAGTGGCAGCTTCGGATTGATTCAGACGTAGCACTACTGAAGGCCTAGGAGGGACATGCATGTGTTATAGAGCCCCTCCCGTTGGTTTTCCAAAGAGTCCAAATTGTCCATAGGTGTAATGTGTGTGAGAATGTTTGGTTTTCTTACATGTATCCTGAGATTGGATGGCAACTAGTCAAGGGTGTACACTGCCTCTTGCCCGAAATCAGCAGGCATAGGCCCCCAGCTGACACCCAAAAAAACTGTTAGCATCCACATTGCTTAAGTCCCAGTAGCCGCATCACCAACATTCCCTGCGTCAGCGTTGCCATGGCAATTAACCAGACTTGTGAATAACAAAGTCACCGGCGCAAGAGGCATATGACTCTCACACTCGGGGCTCACACGGCTGACAAATGGATTAATTTAAGACCAGCTTAGGTCCACTCTTAAATCCCCGCTTGTGTTATTTGCACGGATTCAAGGCAAACACTGACTTACTGCCAACCACGCGCCCCTAATGTCTTTCTAAATATTCCCAAAGACATCATAAAATGGCCATTTCTTGCCTTCTTGGTGAATTAAATATATTTACACTGCAATATTGCCTTACTCTCCTCACATCTGTGGAAACACAGTAAAGGTTGATTCCTTTTTTTAATGTGCAGTCTTGTCTTGCTGTGATTTTCGGTCAGCTTAAAGGACAACCAACGTCTCCGGACAAGTTGTGTCCATAATTTATAAAATGGCTTCAAATTACTTCTGAGCGTATTTTAACAAGATTCCACCGCATATAGCTATATTTTACGTTTTAAGACTCACTCTGAATATTCAGGAAGTCTTGTTTTTGAGTTGGTGACGAGTCCGTACGCGATGTTATGAAAGGACCGCCCCCTGTCCGTAAAAAAGACGCATTGTAGCGTCCTTCCTTCACGTCAATGTATTTTGCTGTACATGTTTGGTCTGAGAACCGTGTTGCACCCAAAAGCCGCCAAAAGAGGGAGTCCAAGCTCCATATAAGGAATTTATCAGCCTGTGGTAGCGGAGGTGGCCACTGGAGGTCGCCATTTTGTGCCTCTTTTCTGGTTATCCATTGTTGCCCCAATGTTGCCTCAAAATGGCATGGAATAAATTATATAATCGATTGCAAACATGTATGCTTTCCTCTTCAGAACTATTTGAATCATATTCATAACTGGATGTGTAACAAGAAAGCATAATCTCCAAAAAAGTGACGTCTTCAAAGGACAACCTACATTACTTTTTTGTTTCCTAACTGACATCAGAAAAACGTTTTATAGCATCTAAAATATCCAAAATACGCAGTATGATATTTTTATTCAAATGCAAAACACCAATAAAATGACTTAAAGTGTCCAAAATCTGCAAAAAATTGAGCTGCGAATTGGGCATTTTCAGAAAGTCCCGCCCCCAGTTCGTGCCGTCACGCCAAAACGTCTTGCATTGCTGGAGAATCAAAACAATGGCTTCAGATTCGTTCTTTTCAGATGCTTTCTTGTTACACATCCAGTTATGAATATGATTCAAATAGTTCTGAAGAGGAAAGCATACATGTTTGCAATCGATTAAAGAATTTATTCCGTGCCATTTTGAGGCAACATTGGGGGGAAATGTATCACCCAAAAAGAGGCAGAAAATGGCGTTGAAGCTCCTGTGAGGAATTAATCAGCCTGTTTCCACAGGCTGATAAATTCCTTCCATGGAGCTTGGTCGCCCTCTTCTGGTGGCTTTTTTTCAACACGAGGTTTTCAGACCAAACAAGTTCAGCAAAATACATTGACGTGATGGAACGACTGCTACAATGTGTCTTTTTTTCAGTCAGGGGCGGTCCTTTAGTGACGTCACGTACGGACTCGTCACCAACTCAAAAACAAGACTTCCTGAATATTCAGTGCGAGTCTTAAAACATAAAATATAACTAAATGCGGTAGAATCTTTGTAAAATACCTTCAGTAGAAGTCATTTGAAGCCATTTTACAAATTATGGACACAACTTGTCCGGAGACGTCGGTTGTCCTTTAAGCTAACTTCAAAATGAAACTACACAACAAGTTTGCTACTAATAATATCAAGTAAATACAGACACTCCCCTACTTACAAACATTCGAGTTACGAACAATGGTACATACGAACATTTTTGTAGTAACATATGTAGTATTCTCTCCAATTGAAATGACACACCAAGTCTGCTACTAATAATATGAAGTAAATACAGATACTCCCCAACTTGCAAACATTCGAACAATGGTACATACGAACATTTTTGTAGTAACATATTTAGTAATCTATCCAGTCGTACAAGTACATAACATTATCAAGTATATATTTTATTAAATGTTTATTTTTCACTACAAACCAATTGAGGTTACTTATACAAGCCTTAAACATACTTATATAAACATTAATCATACTTATGTAAGCCTTAAACATACATTCCATACAAAATACAGCACAGTAGCCAAAATGGAACTGTATAGTGCCACTTAGCAGTTTTTTTGACAACGATACTAGTGCAGCGTGTTCTACCGGAAACAAATTCCTTGTGTGTTCTACATACTTGGCAATAACGATTATTCTGATTCTGATTCTGATTCTGAGAAGCAACTTACGAACGAATTCACCTTACGAACGACCATATCTCGTTCGCAAGTTGGGGAGCATCTGTACAATTTCTCCTAACACACGAAGGTAATACAGCTTCTAAAAACAACAATGCTGGGTGTAAATGTACATAAATTACATCCTATATCGGATTTTATCTTTATTTTTTATTTAAATGTACATTTAAAATTTCATTGTGTATCTGTAATTCTTCTAATGTTAAGGACAACACGTTTATTCTTTTTTTACATCCACAAGCATTACTTTCAATCTTTTTTTCCAGCTCAGATGAATCTCACGCTCAATATGCTAAATTATTCACATTCAATTCAGTTCCCCCATCAAATAGTTGGAAAATAAGCAACGTCACTCATTTAAGAAATGCTTGAGTTGGTGGCAAGTATGCTGATTTGAAATTAAATTGAGCATAAATACATGTGTTTTATAAATAAATGCATCTGTATTAGTGGTAGTGGATCTAATAGCTTGTGTTTTTTTTTCACCCTTGTACCTTTGCTGGTGGTTACAGCACAAAGCAAGCTTGAATAATGAGGCCAATTAGAATCACAACGGAACACAGAGTATCGTCTGCTCCTGTTCGATTGTGCATCTTTGCGGTATTGTGTGGTTGTGCAATGCAAGACAGTTTGAACCGTAAAACTGTTTGTGTTTGTTTGTGTTATCGTCAATATGGCTGATGGACCCGAGCACTACATTTTCCTCCAATGAAACATTCCTGCTGCTACAGTGAGTATAATTCATTATTCAGTTTTTGGAATGAGTCCTGGAATTATTATGTAGGTGGTGACAATAGCCCATCACTTGAAACGTTATATCTTTGATCAACAGTTGTACCGAAGTGGTAATCAAAGCAAAACATTAAAAATGTTCGTGTATTTCTGGGATTTGCTGCAGATGTCCCATCTCAGTGGGATGCCTTTTCATCGTCATCATCATTATCAAACATTGTTGATTTTTACAATCGGAATGATGGATGGGAATGGAATGATGGATGGAATGAAGAATGGATGGATGGATGGGTACATGGATATATGGATGATGTATGGATGTATGGATGGATGGATGGATGATGGATGGATGGATGGATGGATGGATGGATGGATGGATGGATGGATGGATGGATGGATGGATGGACAGATGGATTGATGGGGATGGAATGATGGATGGATGGATGGATGGATGGATGGATGTATGTATGTATGTATGGATGGATGGATGGATGGATGGATGGATGGATGGATGGATGGATGGATGGATGGATGGACAGATGGATTGATGGGGATGGAATGATGGATGGATGGATGGATGGATGGATGGATGGATGGATGGATGGATGGATGGATGGATGGATGGATGGATGGACAGATGGATGGATGGATGGACAGATGGATTGATGGGGATGGAATGATGGATGGATGGATGGATGGATGGATCCATGGATAGATGAATGGATGGATTGATGGATGGATGAATCGATGCGGACGGATGGATACAATTGTCTCCTCATCCAATAATTCATCCATTCATCTAATTTTCCAATCCACTTTATCTTCCCAAGGATCACGGGGGCTGCTCGAGCCTTTCCCAGCCGTCTTCGTGCATTAGTCGGGGGACACCTTGAACTGGTTACCAGCCAATCGCAGGGCAAACACAAACGAAACAACCATTCAAACGCTCACTTATCCCAAGGCACAATTTGTGGTGTTCAATTAGCCTGCCATGGATGTTTTTGGAATGTGGGATGAACCCGGAGTACCCACAGAAAACCCACGCAGGCCCTGAGAGAACATGCAAACTCTACACAGGGAGGCCGGCGGTGGAATTGAACTTGGTAACTGCACTGTGAGGTTGACACAGTAACCACTGGTCCAATCGGGCCTCCAACGTCAATATTGTTCAATATCACTTCTTCTAAAAGTTATCCAGGGTCACACTGGAAAAACCTCGGTTGTCTGTAAAGGGAATTCGCCAAAAACTCTCGTTTCACTTAACAGAACCAGTTGAGCTATTGAATGTCCCATGAAATCAGCAAAGACGTTTTCACCATTGACTTCCCCACAGTCCCGACCGTTTTCATACTTGGGAAGAAATTGATGATGAGATCTGTGAAAATCAGACGGCGTTATGATTGACTTTGCAATAACAACTTGATACAACGGAGTAATATTGATCTATACATGAGCTGTATATGGATCCCGCTTGGCGACAGCATCCTCGTGCAGTCTGGGTGTTTGCTTCAGCGCTCAAGGACACGTCAGCGGATATCATATACAGCCAGTTGTCAAGCACGCTGACATAAAACGTCAACTATCTGTTAGAATGGGGAAAACACAATTCACTATTAACATGTCCAATTTAAAAGAGGAGATTTATTTAACTTGCGTGCAGCTCCTCGCGGACAATTATTCTTACGGACATTATCGTTAATAAAAGAGATAAATTAAAGATGTCTTGTCAAGCTCAAGGACAACAACAGAGAAGAACACAGAAGCCTCGGCAAAACAACCGAATGTGGTCGTGGCGCTTTTACAAGGCAAGCCAGCACACATGAATCAATGCCTTGGCCGACAGCCGACGCTCCGGTGAAGAACATTTATATTGCATCAACAAGTTTCAAATCAATTTGGCACCAATGAAAGAACATATTTTCTTCGGCGTGCGTTCAAAGCCGACAGTGCCAAGCTGAAAACGCAGCAATTCTACAAGTGGGATGAAGATAAAAGTGGAGAAAATCCCCAAACAAGCACATTACAAAAAAAGAACACATCCCTGTGGTGGACTATTTATAATTCATACATGATTTTATCTTTTAATACGGAATATGTGATGTGGTTTAAGTGGAAGGAAATATTTTGAACTCCTTGTAAGTCAGTCTAACTTCATTTTCATGAACTATACAGTATTTGACATCCGCGATTCACAAAGGAGCCTATTGTTATTTTGTTCTTTGGACTCAAGCTATAGTTAAAACTGCTTTATTTGCTTTTTTTAAATTCAAAAAGTAACAAGATTGTACCAAAGCCATGGGTAAAATTGTGAAGTCATAATCGGTGTTGTTAGGTTCAGATTATCTTAAAAGGATGATCACTTATGAATGGAAAAATCGAGCAGGAAGAGACAAAAAGATTCTTTCATCTTTGGGATGGCACGAAAGCATGTTTCTCAAAAAACAGCAGAGGTCAGAAAGAGCGAACCCCTCCCCTCTTTGAGCTAGCTATACATTGGGGAGAATGACATTATTTCAAACGATCACAATCAGACAAAACTATAGAAATACAAAAGGTAGGTGTATAAAGTAACAGTGAATTTTGAAGAGTAGGTGTCATAGAAGCATGCTGAAATGGTACATCTCAACAATAACAAAAACTTTTAACTCATTCATTCACTGCTAGACTTGCAAAAATGTGTCCATTCCATTGCCAGGGTTTTTGTCATTATCACTTGAATTCCAGGACCCACAGAATAAAGAGTTCTAGGACTACAAAAACATTCAATGCAGTGTAAGAAACCTTAGACTCTCTTTTTTTAATCAGAAAAAAATGAGTTAATTCCAAAATCATAAGGGTCTGGAGTTATGTGAGCTTGAAATGAGGGTGGCTGTCCAAAATACAATGCAATGGTTTATATAGCATTTTAACAACAGCTGAAGCTGGAACAAAGCGCTAACATGGAAAAAAGGGAAATGCTGCTCCCTTGTGGAAAGGAAAAAACACATTGCCAGAGGCCATAGCCAGCGCTTCATCCAGACCCAAACAATAAAAAAACAAAACCCGAACAAATTCGGAAATGGCGCGCTACGACATATTTTCGATTCCCGAATAAATCGCGGAATGGCAGTGAGTGAGTTAATGGCAGTGTTGAGCCAAGTTTAGCCTGCGTTGCTCATAGAAATTAGGAAAGTTATGGATGCATGTTCATGTACTTCCACACTTACAATTCCTGAGAATTCAAATCATTTGGCATCCATTTGTTTTCATGGGTAATGCTGGAGATGAAGTTTAAAATAATATTCAGTTGTTTTAAGTAATTGTTTTGGGTGTACATTAGCAGACAGCTGATATAGGCCAGGGGTCATTTGCCCCCAAGCACTACATATGTAAATTGCAAGGCTGTTCTAAAAATAGTCCACCAGTTGGGTTGGGGGTGGGGGGGGTCATTCTAATGTCCTACAATTGTGTGAGAAGGTTTATTTGAAAATAAAGTATTGTATATAAACATTATTTATTTTCAACTTTGTTGAATCATTGCAAGTACTCACAAACCTGATAGTGGTCTTTACAGACAGACGAATTTCATTAAGTCAGCAATACAAATTAAAAATGAATTCATAAGTTAATATTTCTGCAGCTAATGAGAATAAGTGATTTCTAGATGGATGGCTCGAACAAGCCTCCAAGTCCATTGGCTTCATTTTTGCAGGCAACGCACCAGCAACATGGCGCAAAAGCTGGCACAGTCTGATTTTCATAGCAGTTCAAGGCTTACTTTGCGTGATTTGCAATTTGGCAGAGCGGCATCCGGAAAGCTGCACAGGCCTGCTCGACAGAAGAAGCGTATTGGAGATTCGTCTGGGCGGCTGACAATTTAGGAGGCAGAAAGTCAATCGGAACCTTGAGCCTGCTCTGACCAGGTTTCACACCGGCACGGAGCAGACAGCTGGTGTAATATGACATATTTCATTCCTAATAATTTCAAGTCTATAAATGTGTATATAACATTTTTTGGAAGTGGGCTTCACAGCGTTTGGAATGCACACGAGCTCACTTCAAGGCACAGATGTTCTTCCACCATGTTGAGATTCTTGTGTGCAACTAGTGTGCCACATTTAAAGGCTATGAAAAGAGCCACTTTGATCGGACTCCCATTCCCAGATCTGTCGGCCTGTTCAAAATTACCAACATTGGTTCCTACCCACCTTCACGTGCGGAAATGCCACACAGGATTTACGATGTTTGCAAAAAAAGAGCTCTGTCGTCCAAGCTAAAGGTGAGTACAGTAACAGATTGCTATTAAACAGTTTTCACCTTATTTTTACATGTTACTTTTTATGGAAAGGTGGGAATTTTATACTGAACGAAACTAAAGATGATTACATTTGATGCTGTTGCATATGCTGTATATTTATAAGGAATTTACATTTAACCGCGGCAAAAATGAGACATTAAAAGCAGCGAAACGTATTTAACATAGTTGCAATGTAAAAGTTGTGAATTTGAATGCAAAGTCGGAAAACAATTCTGTGAAAGATTATCAGACAATCATCGCTAAAACTGCAACTAATAATTTAATTGACTGTCTCGACTGTACAATCCTTTTAGTCCAGTCAATGCTATACAAGATGGTAATGCTCTTGCACGTGTCGGGGCCAGATGAGATGGGTGCTTAAACGACACTCTCATATGCATTTTTAATGTGTCCTCCGTCAATGTGCTTTAATTACTATTTTGCATACTTGGCCATGAATGCTTTATGACCATGTGATACGGACCGTTAATGTAAACAAGTTGGTTACCGTGTCCTTTGTCTTCATTTTAATCAAGTCTGCCGATAATAAATGCCGTGAAAAGTCAAGTCATGTAAGCATGAACCTCACCAGCGAATAAACATAGCAGGAGTTTGAAATGTGTATCAAAATGGCAGCCCTGGGATCTGGTTGGATGGATGGATGGATGGATGGATGGATGGATGGATGGATGGATGGATGGATGGATGGATGGATGGATGGATGGATGGATCGATCGATCGATCGATCAATCGATGGGGATGGATGGCTGGATACGTTGGCTGGATGGATGGATGGATGGCCAGTTTCTATACTATTTCTATACATTTCTATATATACTATACTATTTCTATATATTCAATTCACAGTTTCTATACACAATTCCATCCCACCGTCTGGCGCTACAATGCCCTCTGCCTGTCCTTACAAGACTCCATTCCTCGCCTGCGCCACCATCATCCTGTTCTGCCGCCTTCCTCCCTACAGCCCGCTTCAGCACCCGGGGAATGACAGCGGGACTTTCAATAATTCACTTTCCCCCTCCCTGAACAGGTTGTTTGCATTGCAGGGAGCTGCGGGCGGGAATGCAGAAGCAGAGGAAGAAAGATGGAACAATGAAGAATGAAACAGAAGATAGATGAGGACTTTAAATAGCAAAGCCAAAAGTAAAAGAGAAGCCGGATATGGTTAGAGGCTGACAAAGTGGGGACCCATCTGTGACATTGCATAGTAGCCACTGTTGTCTGAACAGGTGGGATAGTGAGAATGGAAGCATGCCATCCAATTAGACAGCACATTGAGAGAAGGCTCCCCGGGCACAGAGGGGGATCAGGAAGAGATGTGGACAGCCAGCTTGGGATGAGCCAAAGAAGCAGGAGGCAAGCTACCCTAATGCTGAAACGTTTGATTTTGCTCAGTCACTCCAAACGCGTTGCGTGATAATGTTGCTAATTTTATTGATGTTTATTACTTTGGACAGTTTACCATGATATCAGGTGAAAGGGGGCGCAAACTGATTAATTGTCTGACACGAGAGTAGAAATGAAATTCTGCCTAGCAACAAGTAGCAACAATGAAAAAAATCCCACAAATTTGGTTTGTGATTTGGTTGCGAAATCATGAATCATGTAGTGGTTCAGTTCAGTGCCGTGGCACAATTGAGTCATAAAGCAGAGCAGGCAGTAAGAGCTTAGTAGTTGACTTGCATTGTTGATTCACCATCATTTTATTGACTGTGTTAAATTCTGTTAGGATGCCAGCTTTATTTTTCTGTCAATTTTTGTAAGTAACCATTATTGACTGCTTCTCGAATGAACCAACTTAAAAAAAATACTTTTCCCAAACAGAAGTAGCCTCCTTCTTTCTTTCATCACACAGACTCATTGCTATTGTTTTCTTTGTCATTGGAGGAGCTCCCGTTGATGGGTCTCGCTGTCTCCTGAGAAGCATTTTTTTTCCTTTTTGCTTCTCCGGATGCTATTTGCAATGTCGATCTCACTGTGCCTTTGTCTGCTTTTAATTTGACCCTTTTGTCCTGCTGAGCACCAAGTGGAACCTTTTGATTTAACATACAATTCATCTGTACGTTATCTGATCCAAAATGTGATTTTTTTTTATAACAAAAATGGACACACCTTATAGTACAGGACATCAATGAACCGTATTTAATTTAAAACGAAACTGATCAATGTCAGGGGCGTTCCTTCAGTGACGTCACATACGGACTCATCACTAACTCAAAAATAAGACTTCCGGAATATTCAGCATGAGTCTTAAAATGTAAAATATAGCTATATGCGGTGGAATCTTTGTAAAATACGCTCAGTAGAAGTCATTTGAAGCCATTTTACAAATTATGGACACAACTTGTCCGGAGACGTTGGTTGTCCTTAAGGGTTTGTGAAACCTCAAAAGTGAAAATCCCTTCAGGGTGTACAAGTCAGAAACTTACTCATATTTGAAGAGGGGAACCCTGGTTATGTCGCTTCAATAACACAAAAAGATTATCTGTGTTTTATTTTCAAACTAAACAATCTCCATTCCGAAATGTAATGGCTATAAATGTACTTACAAATGGCTAAACAAGGTGTGATTTATGTTCCGCTGATTTGTTGATATCAGAATCAGAATCAGAATCTGAATCATCTGTATTGCCAAATATGTAGAACACACAAGGAATTTGTTTCCGGTAGAACACGCTGCACTAGTATCGTTGTCAAAAAAACTGCTAAGTGGCACTATACAGTTCCATTTTGGCTACTGTTGAAAGAGTTCAAAGAGTTAATGGCTTGGGGAAGAAGCTGTTTAAATGTAAATATGTGCTGAATGTTACTATTAAAGCGACATGTACTACAATATAGTTACTTTTAAAATAATGTATTTACCAAGTAACTGTGCCAACACTTAAACTCATTTATTTATTGCCAGACAATGTGCAAAAATGTGTCCACTCCAGTGCCAAGGGTTTTATCATTTTCACTCAAATTGCAGGGCCCACAGAATAAATATGTTACATAAACATTCAATTCAGCGTAAGAAACCTTACACTCTATTTTTTCATCAGAAAAAAATAGTTAATTTGAATAATGGTGACATCCAGCAAACGGATTTGAGGTAAATTCATGTCTTTATTTCTTTCCCAAGATTTATTTTGTGGGGCACCGGATGTCACTGTGTAATATTTATGCTTGTAGGCTCATGTCACGCAAAACTTACCCATAAAAAGGGATAACTGATGTATATTCCGACCATGTGAAATGCTTTCAAACTACTTTATCCAGAATTCAAGCCCACTTGAAAACACTCATATTAACTCATCCACTGCCATTCACGAATGTATTCAGGAATTGAAAATATGACATAGAGCGCCATCCTCAAATTTGTTCGGGTTTTGTTTTTTCATGCTTGGGTGCCGATAATCTGCTCGCCATGGCCTTTGCCAATGTTTTTTCTATTCCCCACTTTCCATGTTAGTGTTTTGTTCAAGCATCAGCTGTTGTTAAACATTTTTGTACATCGTCTGGCAGTGAATGAGTTAAAACTTTCAAGCGTGTCAAGCATCAGTTGTAAGTTCCTTTCTTGACTTATGAAACATGTCCTCGTTGGGTAAACGTAAGAAGATCAGGTTCACTGAAACATTGCCAACAAACACCATCTTGATGAGATGTGAGATGCAATGGAATAAATAAAAACAATAAAAAATGGCAAAATGTGGACTCAAAGACCTCAAATCTGATTTTCATTTTCACTCTCACTTTTAAGTGTCATGGGTGAGGAAAGAGTTTGCAGAGCAAGGAAAGTGAGAGAGGCTGAATTATTGAGGCCAGACGTGTCGTCGGGACATGAGGTACATTCACAGCGACGATGCCTCCCTGCTGTCACTGAGTTTAGATGGAGGCAGGAGCGCAGTGTGGCTGTTTCGTTCCTGAGATTTGTGGTTTTGACAGGCTGTTGGGGTGTACTTTCAAAATCACCGTTGGTGAAAATAAACAATTCAACTCGACACCTAAAAAAACATAGTGGTTGGGGTAACTTTTTGTTTGGTCCCTCAGGAATTGCCACAGCAATCCACTCACTCGTAGTGTCTGGCACAGTTTGCTCTTCCTGATGAAATTATCTGGGTATAAAGCCGACAGTGGATGGGTGTTGCAGTACTGACCGAAAATTGAACCATTATTCTGCCAGTGGCAGCAGATTTTTTTTTTGTTTTCGTTACGAGGAGAGGAAAATAACAGAAATAACTGACAAGCACTGTCTTAAAGGACAACCGACGTCTCCGGACAAGTTGTGTCCATAATTTGTAAAATGGCTTCAAATGACTTCTACTGAGCGTATTTTACAAAGATTCCACCGCATATAGCTATATTTTACATTTTAAGACTCGTGCTGAATATTCCGGAAGTTTTTGAGTTGGTGACAAGTCCTCACCGTACGTCACTGAAGGAATGCCCCTGACCGAAAAAAGGACACATTGTAGCAGTCCTTCCATCACGTCAATGCATTTTGCTGCACTTTGGTCTAAAAACGTCGTGTAGGACCAAAAAGAGGCAGAAGGGAGCGACAAAGCTCCATGTAAGGAATTAATCAGCATGTGGAAACGGGCTGATTAATTCCTTACACGGCTTTGTCGCCATTTTCTGCCTTTTTGGGTGCGACATTTCCCACCCCTGATGGATACTTCAGAATCAGAATCATCTTTATTGCCAAGTATGTAGAACACACAAGGAATTTGTTTCCGGTCGAACACGCTGCACTAGTATCATCATCAAAAAATTGCTCTGGTGGCACTATACAGTTCCATTTGGGCTACTGTTGAAAAAGTTCAAAGAGTTAATGGCTTGGGGGAAGAAGCTGTTTAAATGTCTGCTGGGTTTGGTGCGCATGGATCTTTCTCAAGTTTGGAACTTGTAGACGCATATATCACCGTTCGGTAAATTAAACATTTTTCAGGAATTCTATTTTTTTTAAATTATCAGAAGCTCAAGTCGAAATGACGGTTTGAATCATGCAGCCCTATCTGATCGTAATGCATGTGGAGTACATTCATCCATTGATCCATTGATTTTCTATTGCGCTTGTCCTCATTAGGGGCTCAGATGAACTGGAGCCTAGCCATGATTCTACAGCCTGGATTGGTTGCCAGGGCACATACAAAAACAACGATTACGGCGATGATAAACTGGTGGGCCGCGAGACACAGCATAAAGAACTTTGTGCCAGATTTTTAACATGCTTAATTTGTCAAGAAATAAGGTGGAAATGGGCCCCACCTGGCTGTGAAACGTGACTGTCAGTCAACAGTCTAATTAGTTTTGAACACAGCAATGGGGTGGGAGGTTATTTATAGACATGGCTATAAATCAAAAAGCCCCCCCCCAAAAAAAAGAAAAGTAAAGCACTGTCCAATTACTGCTGATTTGGTGAGAACTGAAAGGTGGCATCAAACTGCCGTGAGCAGGAAAGAAAAGACAAGAAAAGCACAGGAGAAGACTGAATGTGAAAGACGTGAAGAAGAACGAGAGTGACAACGGGAGAGACGTGCGGGAGGAGGCGGGAGCTCTGATGTGAATTGTGTTCGCGCTGCTGTTCACAAGCATCCTGTCATCTTCATGAATAAGTCACATGCCAAATGCTGCCCGCCCTCGCCACTCCGTGCACGCCACCTACAAAATACACACAAGCGACAGGAACTACGTTTGTTGAATAATTGGAATCGAAATAGTCCGTCCCACGTGGCACGATGGTTCAATGGTAAGGACGTTGACCTCATTCAATTCTAGTTCTGGCTTCCATGTGTGGAGTTTGCATGTTCTGCCTGGTCCTAAGTGGGTTTCCTCACTCAATCCAAAAACATGCATTGCAAGCTGATTGAGCTCTCAAAATTGTCCCATAATTGCCCCTCTGCCTCTTGGCCTAAAACGGTCGGGATAGGATCCAGCATCCATTTTGAGAATAACTGGATTGAAAAATGGACAGATGGCTAGTCCGCCCCTGCGTCAAACTGTCACAATCATAAAACTTTTTTATTTACAGTAATACGTCTGTGTAAGCTCTCAGTCGTACAGGAGTGGTCCATCGATGAGAAGGTTTCTTCAGCCATCATCTGTAGTTCTTTGTAAGTGTCGGACGTTTCGTTTCTTATCCAAGAGGCTTCGTCAGTGAACTAATTTTTTTTGCTGGTAGTTTTGACCCTATATATATATATATATATATATATATATATATATATATATATATATATATATATATATATATATATATATATATATATATATATATATCCCTACTGTCTGCCGGACTCTACTATGATTGGTCCTGGCTCTCAGGTTGGGGGGAGCAGAGGACTACTCCCTGCGGCTACACTGATTACTTCTATTGTTCTGACTGATTACTTCTACTGTCCTGCCTGAGTATGGCGTCTATGACTGGCCTGATTGCCCCATTTGATCTAGTATCACCTCATCAGCATAACTAAGCCTATGTTGCCTAAGAAGTCGGTTGTAGGAAAGATCAAAAATGAACCTCACCCCAACATGGCAATTTAGTGAAGGGTTTTGCTGTTTTATGAAAGTAGCTTATTTTACTCCCCTTTCAAACCATCTATTTTCTTTTGCTAAGATTTTAACCTCTTTGTCGTCAAATGAGTGGTTGCTAGCTTTTAGGTGCAAATCTACTGCAGATTGAGGCCCATTAGTATTATCTCTGCGATGTTGATAAAGTTGTTTTTGGAGAATTTGTTTTTAGTTTTTAGTTTGCTGACGAAGCCTCTTGGATAAGAAGCGAAACGTCAGACACCTTCAAAGAAGTACAGATGACGGCTGAAGAAACCTAATCTATTGACACAGTAATAGCAAAAATAGGTCTAAAAGCGGGGTCGTGGAAAATTAACATTTGAATTGTGTGTAAATATTTGGGTCTTTCTCAAAGTGCCAGTGAGCAAGATGTTATTCATTTTGAGCATGCAGTGCCTCAAAACAGGCTAATTATCAGGTGTGTCGAGTGTTCTATTATTCCTGATCAATTGGAGTCGTAGACATGTTATTAAAACACAGTGATGGGCCATTCAGGGCATACAAGGCCTTCTCAAAATATCTGAATCACTGATAAATGTGAATTATATTTTGTCCATGTATTCTTATTAAATAATACCAAATTGTCTTTCAGCTTCCTTTCATTGCTTTTCCCCCTGTTGTGCTGCTTTGATATGTTTGTTTTCATATTTAAGCATTTAACCAATTATGTTTAAGCCATCATTTGTGACCAGGGTCAGAAAATTACCTGGACGCCTTCACAATCATTTCTGCAAGCCCTGGAGCATAAAGATCAACAATGATGAAACTGTTGCTTGAACCAATCAGAATTCGAGTTGGCTACCCAAGGCTTGCTGGAAGGCGCTGGTGTTTTCACAAATTATGATTGACTTGTCACATGATTGGCTAGTCACTAGCCAATCATAGTATCACGAGCAACTCGCGACAAGAGCATACTGGCCAGAGCTAGCACACTGTATTGGTAGTGAGCTGCATAAGCAAATAGACTGTTATGTTGATTTAATAGCAGTTTTGTCAACCCACAAAGGCTGAAGGAGGCGAAGAAATTGATTTGAGTGCAGAAATAACCATTTCCAAGACGCACTTTTCAAGAAGAGATAGCAACTATTAAGGGCGAACAACTCAGAAGCTAGCAAAAATAGCAAATAATATCGCAATTTTATGAGGTTATCTTGAATCCACGCATTCATAGTAAAAATTAGAACAGTTCAATTACAGTATTTCTTAAGTTCTCTCAAGTCACAAGTTATTTCTTGCCAACAGCACCCTCCAGTGGACGTGTAGTAATATCACACCACACTCACAGCTGATTGAGTCAGTTGTAGCATTACTGAAGGCTGAGGAGTGTCTGTTAAAACATAAAACTATTTTCCAAAAAATTGCATTATACAATAAATATATACAATAATGGACACAATATGCACACAATCACTGAGACGTTTTAATCACTGGTAGCAGTACAGCTAATTTGGGGTTCACAGTTCAGCAGGTAGAAATGTATCCTGGCTGTTCTTATCTAATGATTTATAGCAACTAATTACCGCATTTATAGCAACTAGTTGCCGCATGTATTAATTACAGAATGCAAAGCTTTCATCAGTATTCTCTTCAGGCAGTCCACAAGCTATGCCCAAAGACCCGATCATCTTCAAAATGAACCAGTTCCACACTGTACAGTCCTGCATTTAACCACCAACCCTATCTCAAAGCCCGGTTGTGTGTGTGTGTGTTCGTATGTTGCTGACACAACTAAGTTGAGAGCAAGATGGGGGAATAAACTAGAAAGTTCATCAAAAGTTGAAAAAGCAGAAGTGAACCCGTAGTCGTCATCAATTTGTTGTTAAAAGTTGTAGCAACCAAGTTGGGAATGTCACGTTTCTGTTTGTGACCAAAAGGTGGCACTGCACGGCATCGCCACCTGCTGGTCACTTCGTCATTAGGCATATAAAAGGACGAGATGCGCACGAGGTGTCTGGTCATTGTTTGTCAGACCGCATCATGTTTGTTGGTTCTTGTCATCTTTTTAATTTTCAGTCATGTTTCGGTCATGGTTTTGGTTTGTTACTTTGGACTTTTTTGTTCTTATGACTTTGTTGTTTTAGATTTATTTCTCGCTGTCTTTATTTAATACAATTTGCCAAGTACACCCTATTCCTCCTTTCTGCCTGATTTCTGGGGTCCACCACCACCTTGCCACTGTGACACAAGAAGAAATGACAACGAAGAGGACAAAATATATATACAGTGATACTTCGGTATACGAACCCCTTGGCTTATAAACTTTTTGGTTTACGAACGTTACGTTCATGAACATTTTACCTTGGCATACGAACTTTTTTCGTACACGGAGCTGGCTCAATGAGTGATGTGTCGTTCGCGAACGAGTCCGTTCTTCTAACAACAAAATGGCAGCCGACTGTTTTTGTCCTATGTTTTTTGTCCGCGGGGGGGGGTTGAACATTAAAGAGGCAACACGACAGTGAGAGAGTTTCAACTTTGAAAGTTCAAAGGCAGAGTGTAAACTGCAAGGTTAAAATATCCCATCAATCAGGTTCCACAAACAACCCGCACAAGCCATCTGTACACTTGATGCAAAAAGCTAAACAGAACACAATTGATGAGGAACTAGGTACAATTATCACAGAGAAAGAACCTACAAGGGATCATTCCTCAAGATGGTGAAAGAAGGTTACGTTCCTCATCAAGTGTTTAATGCTGATGAAACCGGCCACTACATTCCATCAAGCCATCAACGACCATCACAAAGGTAAATAAACCGACATTATTATAAAGTACAGTTTATTTCTTTGATTATAATTAATATAAAAAAACATTTATTTGTACTTTGGGAAAATGAACTCAAGGCCGCCCAGGACACACTGTAATCATCAACATTTTCAGTCTGTGTAAAACAGAAGATTGGAACCCACACGATTCATAAGTGTTGATAACTAATAACATGAAATAATTTGGTCAAATAAATTGATTGATAAATTGATAAAACATCTTGCTGCTATATTTTTTGTTTTGGTTCAATTTGGTTTTGTTCCCTCCGATGCCCTTTTTGTTCCCTCCTATGCCACCTGTTCTCGTCATCCCTGTTGATTGTGTTCAGCTGTCTCATCCCTTTGTGACATGTCCAGGCGTTGGTCGTTGTCTCGTCACTTTGCTTGTAGTTCACTTGGTTCTTTCTCTCAGTCTTTGTTAGTGTCCGTGTGCACCTGTCCTGTCATGTTTTGTTTCTGTCTTGTGTTTTTGTGACTTAGGTTCCTTGCGCTTTTGGGGACTCTTGCGCTTTTGGGGGTTCATTTCCTCCTCACAGTGTAGTCCTGTGTGTATTTCTGTGAAATACAAACCTGCACCTCCTTGCCTCCCTGTTTTTTTTGGGCTCTTATACCTACTACCACTTCGCTAAATATGACATTCGCTTCCATGTTAGCGCCTGTACAGGTAAATAAACTCCAATGAAAGCACAGTATTCAAGTGGAAGATCTGTTTTGTGCCTTGCCAATATGCCTCGTCACTTGAATGAAAGGCAGCACCCGTATTTTAGAAGATATCCTCTTGCGGCTACCTGGTGACCACCTCAGGCTGCCACTGGCGGACACGGATATAAATCACAGCTCCCGTCACCTAAACTCTCTTATCCTTTAACCCGGGGTAGCAAGGCTAGTGTAAACCATGGTCAACATATCATTTCGTTCAGAGTGCTCTGGCTCCGCGGATGACCCGCAGGTTAATAGAAACGTCGTCAAGCTTTTATACGCGCTCAGCCGTGGACGGAGGAGGGGAGCAGAGGAAAACGGAAGAATACATGAGGAAAGAAGAATGACAGTGACCAAGAATGTGCTGAGTAAGCACACTACTAAACAGGCAGTGAGACATCGCACAGATTCTTTCTAGCCACAAAAAGGAGTAAAAAGCTTTATTTAGGTGCCGTGTGAAACAAAAACATCAAACCACACAACATTGCTTTGGCGCAATTTGCTCATTGCACAACTGAAGAACTTTCAACCCGATATGTGATTGTCGGATAAATCACTCCAGCTGTTGTTCATGCGTTGTTTTCTAGACGTTCTCGATATTGTTCCATATTCTCATTCTCTTTGTTCTCCATTTTTTGGACGTAGTGTGGTTGTGTTTATGATTACACTCGATTTTGGTATATTTGCAATTGGGTCATTTTGTCATTTGGTGACAAACTACAGTGATACCTCGGTTTACGAACCCGATGGCTTACGAACTTTTGGGTTTACGAAGGTTAAATTTATGACAATTTTACCTTGGCATACAAACTATTTTTCAGGATACACGCGGAGCTGCCACAATGAGTGAGTTCTCATCAAGTGTTTAATGCTGCTGAAACCGGCCACTCCATTCCATCAAGCCATCAACAATCATCACGAAGGTAAATAAAACGACTTTATTATACAGTACAGTTTATTTAATTATAATACCATAGCACATTTATTATACACAATATAATATATATTTTGTGTAGTTTTAAGGCTTAGAAAATTAGAAAGTAGCAAATTATGTTTGATGGGGACCTGGGAACGGATTACTCTCATTTTAATGGTTTCCGATGGGAAATACATTTTTGTATATACACTGTTCGCCTTACACACTCTGTCTGGGAACCAATTAAGTTTGTATCAGGTATCACTGTATTTGCATTTGTATTTTTCTCTTGCTTTCTGAAGGACCGTTTGGTTTTTGTCGTTTTGTCCTGGAGTGTCAACCACCGTCATTTGCACTTCGTCGCCTTTCCGCCACTTTTTGCTGCAATAAATATATTTTTTTATATATAATTACGTGATTGTATCTATTTGCAGAGACCGATTATGTTCCCAGAACCGTAATGACTGTGAGGCGTAACAACACTCCGATTTCTACAAGTAAAAAAAAAAAAAGTTAACCTTGACTACAAGGGAGGACGTGTAACTGAGGTTATCTTCAGGTGTCAGGCCAATTTGTTCAAAATCAAAATAGCATTCATTTATTAAGATCATTTGAATGGCTCAGTCATTGGTACAGTGGTTCAAGATATTTAGTAGGATTTTTTTTTTTTTTAATCAAATGACAAATGCCAGTGTAGTTGGTAGTATATTGCATTTTTGGCAGTCGATATTAAGTGCTGATTTTAACTCATTCACTGCCATCCCCGAATTATTTTGCTGATTAAAAATATGATGTAATAAATAATAATAATAATAATAATAATAATAATAATAATATCCACAAGGA
Source organism: Hippocampus bargibanti (assembly GCF_051943395.1). Taxonomy (NCBI): domain Eukaryota; kingdom Metazoa; phylum Chordata; class Actinopteri; order Syngnathiformes; family Syngnathidae; genus Hippocampus; species Hippocampus bargibanti. Next base: position 25,889,113 of record NC_142736.1, on the reverse strand, counting down.
GGCAGCATTTCCTTTTTTCCATGTTAGCGCTTTTGTTAAAGTCCTATATCAGGGGTCGGGAACCTATGGCTCTTTTGATGGTTGCATATGGCTCGCCGATAAATCTAAATACATATTCTCGCTTTTTTCTGTTCATTTTCTGTTGGGGCTGCAGTTGGTGGAAAGCGCAATTTTGATTGGATGACACTGACCTAGGTTGGCGGAAAGTGCAATTTTGATTGGATGATACTGGCCGTCAGTTGGAACAGGTAAACGCCCCTGAAGTACACTTCAGCTTGAATACACCGAGGATTCGCCTTTGTGGAGAAAAACGATTCTGATTCTAATTTGCAATGAAACAATACCATCGATGAAACAGTCGAATGGCTGACATTTTAACAAGCCCCATGTTAACGTTAGCATCAATAGACTTCTGTGAGAAGTATGTTGCATAGCAAGTGTGGAAGCTAATGAGCCGTGTGCAGCCTAGCTAGCAATAACTTCGCTTATGGAGCCGGCAAGTTGAATTTCATTCCGATCGTTCCGCTGGATTTTTACCAATCATGAGGAACGGAAAACGATTTAAGTTAACGGTGAGTATTATCACAAAGTTATTTTAAATAATACATTCTGACATTTTGTTGAAAAGTGGCCGTGTGTGTGTGTGTGGCGTGTGGGCGCGCGGTCGCGTGTTGTGGCTCTCACTGAAAATAAAATCTAAATATTTTACTTTTATACCCCTGTCCTATATAAACCAATATGTATGTATTGCATTGTATTTTGGACGGCCACCCTCATTTCAAGCTCAAATAACTCCAGACCCATATAATTTAGAAATTAACTTTTTTTCTGATGAAAGAAGAGAGTCTAAGGTTTCCTACGCTAAATTAAATGTTTATGTTGACCGAAAACTAAATATTCTGTCGGTCCTGAAATTTGAGTGAAAATGACAAAAACGCTGGCACTTGAGTAGACATATTTTTTCACATTGTGTGGCAGCAAATGAGTTAAGGATAAACAAAGCTTTCATCATCACCATTTTCTATTCAATACAAAGATTGTCACTGACTTATGCAAGTACATTACCGACAAATATTATGACAATGCAATTTTGTGCCATTTTTTTTCAGACATATTTGCAATTTATTTAATTTTTTTGCCTGCACTTTTAAAATACAAGGACTCTCATTTAAAAATCCACGAAGGGAAAATGTCACTTGACAAACTGACAATACAGATGACATTCAGGTAGAAGATGTAATTTGGGAAAGAATGACTTGATCGTGTGTGTGTGTGCGTGTGCGTGCGTGCGTGCGTGTGTGAGTGTGTGTGTGTGTGTGTGTGTGTGTGTGTGTGTGTGTGTGTGTGTGTGTGTGTGTGTGTTAGAAAATATTGTAAGATTAGCATCTCAAGCCCCAGTCTGGTCCTATCGCCTTCTCCCCTTCCTTCCTTTCCTCTGCCTCAGAGCGGGAGATGAATTATAGATGCTTATTAGAAAAGGGCAATATTCAGCATCCCAAACAAACTGAGCGACGATGGACATGGAAAGAGGAAGCGAATCAAAAGTGCTGATGGAGAGATCGTGAAGAGTTAACTTTGGAGGGGCTAAGGAAGAAAAACCTAGAAAGATTTTTTTTACATTTCTAGGTCAACTGCAGAGTAAAGAGCCACAGGCCACTTAAATCCTGTATTTGTATAAAGTACACCTAAAAACATACTGCCAAAAATTATAAGTGTTTAACTTTGTCTCGTTTCCACTGCATTTTATAATCTAGCCATATTTGTAAATTGAATACATTATTTTCCGTCCAAATTCTACCCCATAATTTTAGTTTCATTATTATTTTTTTAATAATAAAACATGTTGCTGATTGTGCTGCAACTCGGCTGAGATAATTGTTTTTGGGTGGTTATGCTTGAGAAAAGCATGCTCAAGACGATGGCAGCTGTATTCACCTACCAACCTACCTACCAACCTACCTACCTACCTACCTACATACATACATACATACATACATACATACATACATCTGTATTTAAATAGGAGTTTTTTTTATGTGTAAACTCTGAATGTTACGGAAGTAAATTCTAAACAATTAATTGTTGCTTAAATTATGTAATTATTACACAATAGCGTTATACTTAGTTTTTCCTAACGTTTTCTTATCTTATTTAATGTAAAATCATTGTGATCATCCTCGGACGTTGAAGAGAATTACAAGCACATTTTGAAAAAATAAGGAGTACAAATATCTTGTCTTCAAATGTTCGGACTAATCGCAAAAATAACTGATAAAAAATAATATAAAAAAATACAGACTCAAGTCAAGTCGTGTCATGTAAAAACAATTCAAGTCAAGCATTGTTTTTCCTGCTCTGAGAAATACTGTATTTTCCGGTGTATAAGATGCACCGATGTATAAGGCGCACCCCCAAGGAATTGTGTAGTATTTTTAAACTTTTTCCATATATACGGTGGACCGGACTATAAGGTACACCTTCAAGGAATTAAAAACGTTTTCCAAATATAATGTATAAATATAAACACGTTTCCAAATATAAGGCACACCAGATTATAAGGCAGTGGTTACGCACGACTTCTTCTACAAGGGGAAATGGCGTCGCTGGCTTCTGACAGTAGTTGCAAGACCTGTCGTGGCTCAATATTACTTCACATATAGGGTGCATCTGCGTAAAAGGCACAGGGACATTTTTTGAAGAAAATCAATGCTTTTGGGTGCGCCTTATACACCAGAAAATATGGTAATTACATCCCGTTTTGGAATAACGCCATAATGTAACCAAATATGAACCGGTTACTTTTGCAGGCCAGGTTCATTTAATGTCCCGTAACAAGCACATCTTGAAGTGTCTTACCAACCCGTTGACAATGGCAGTTTGCAAATAAATCAATGCTCTCGTGTCCTTGTGAAGAGTGTTGGTTCTCACACTGCCACACAATAAATCTTTTGTTCTTCATTAGTGTGCGTGTGTGTGTGTGTGTGTGTGTGTGTGTGTGTGTGCGTGTGTGCTGTGTGTGTGTGTGTGTGTGTGTGTGTGTGTGTGTGTGTGTGTGTGTGTGTGTGTGTGTGTGTGTGTGTGTGTGTGTGTGTGTGTGTGTGTGTGTGTGTGTGTTAAAACAGTTGAAGAGTCAGTTTCTCCGTGAGAGTCTTGAAGTTAGGAGAATCACCCCTAATCCTGAGGTAAATTGAGATTTCGGACTTGTGGGTGTCACTTCTTGCGTTTAATGCCTGCGGATTATGTTCTATCCACATTAAATGGGCAGGAAACTGCATAAATGAAAAATGGAGTATGTGCGGGGATTTAACGGAAATATCTTATTTTTCATAATTTAAAATAAGTTATTCAAAAATCATTTTTGACATTCCTTGGTCAAAATAACAATAAAAAATACGCAGAACATTTATAGTGAAAAAAAAGAGACAGTAATATTTTTTACCATCAGTTTGTCCAAAGTACCATCATTTCCACACGATAAGGCACACATAGCCTTCATTTTTTCAAAAATCGTCCATGCACCTTATGATCCAGTGTGCCTTATATTTGGAGTGAAATGATAAAGTGAGCTTTATGTGTTTCTTTTGTGTGTTTACAGTTGAACAAATCGTCAAGGCGGCAAATTGGCGTTTTCATGTTTATCACGTTTGTTAAAGTCATTATAAGTGCCTTGCATGCTGGGTCCGAGAGGACATTAATTTCATCTGTGCTGTATGTCATGCATAATAGCATATTTGACAATAAAGCTGACTTTGAACAAGGTTGGTCATATTGTGAATATGAATGTGTGATCAACATTGAATTAATGTTGTTGTTGTATGTGCGGAAGTAGTCGCCGAAACATGTCAGGTATTTGAACACCTACACTGTTTGTAAGTAAAGAATCTGCTCAACATTAGATATCAAGTAGACAGGAGGAACTTAGTACAACGATTGAGTTATTATGCTATTGTTTGAGTTATTTTTTATGTTTTTTTAATTATTATAGAAAAACTGATCCGGTGACTGTGAAGTGACCTTGAGAGTTTTGACAAGTACTTACAAATGTATTATTATTATTATTATTATTATTGTTATTATTATTATTATTATTATTGTGAGTGTCAAGACTTGGACACTCTTGAACTCAAAGATACAAACAATTGATACCGGCAATTGCTTTCTTAACTTTTTGGACTTTTTTGGGGGGATATTTCAAAAAATTGAAGAATTTCAAAATCGACGTTTCTTACTCCTCTATTTCTATAAACAGGGCTGAAACAAAACCAAAAAAATGTCGCTCTTGTGTTACATAGTCCTGTTGTGTCGGATTGACTACCAATATGCCGCATATGTTCTATCAGCACACGCATTTGTGACAATGTGACTGACTAATGTTCATCTGACACGATGATGTCGCTGAAAGAGTAAGCGCGTTTTGATGCGCCGCTCCCTGCTGACTCAGCAAACTGTTGCCATGTACCGAATGCGACACACACACACATACACACACACACGACAGAAGTGACGAACGCCTGCAGATGTCCTCACGGGCTGACAGAGGCACCCAAAGGCACCTCAAGAGAAGACAACAGTAAATGAAGCTCACTCTCTGAAATCCATCAGACACGCTCGCACACTTTGCCTCCCGACGGACGCATCGGTCGCATCTGTCCGCCGCGTCGAGTGAGAAACAATTACGGTGTGAGGAAAAAGACACCTGCCAACGTTTTGGGCTCTTTTTTCCCCTAGATTCTCCTGTCCTCTTGGTGACTTGCGATGGAGGTCATGGTGAAAATATGTCTTGAAATATGTATGATTGAAAATATGTATGATATGTATGCCTTGAAAATATGTATGGAATTCCCAAATTTGCTGCCCTGAGAAGCCTCCACAAGTCTTCTCAATGCAGCCCGGTGATGATCCCACAATGCTAGTGAGTGAGTCATCTCTTTTTGCCCTTACACATATACACAGAAGAATGAATGTCTCTCTGTGTCTTTGTTTTGTCATATTGTCTCTATGCTGTCATATTATTTGTTATTTAGTTTTTTTTTTTTTTTGTTCTTTTGACTTCAAGACGGCGCCGCAGGAGTGGCTGCCTTTCCAGCAGCTCATGTATTTTGTTTTTCTACTCTCATTCCTTTCATCACTTTGCTGCTGTGAAATGTAAATTTCTCCACTGTGAGACTAATAAAGGCATATCCAATCCAATAGCAATGGAGCTAGCCCAAAGCATAAGCCAACGACGCAGCTGCTCAGGGCTTCCTAACCATCACATTGAACTCCAAAGAAATCACAATAACTGTTTCCTTGATTTTTAACTTAACTTGATCTTTTGTTTTTTCTTGTTTGGGTGCTGGTAAAGCGCTGGCCATGGCCTTTAGCAATGTTTTTCCCTCTTTTTTTCATGTTAGCGCTTTGTTCCGGCTTCAGCTGTTGTTAAAGCACTATATAAACCAATATGTATGTATTACCCATATCATTTATGAATTAACCCCTTTTTTCTGATGAAAGAAGAGAGTAAGGTTTCTTGCACTGCATTGAGTGTTGATGTAGTCCTAAAACTCAACAATCTGTGGGTTCTAGAATTGGAGTGACAATGACAAAAACCCTGGCAATGCAGTGGACACGTTTTTACATGTCTGGCAGTTAATGAGTTAATTCTCCTCTTCTTTTCCTTTCGGCTTTTCCCTTCAGGGGAAAACAGACCTTGTTTACGACGGCTGCCACGACGCCTTGAACATCCTGGTCGGAGTATCCAAGGCGACAGATTGGCTCAAATTTGTTTGCTTTGAGCCGGAACACATGGCGAGACCGTCACCTGTCGCTGAGGAAAGTGAGCCTGTGTCTTACACCAGTTCTGTCCCTCAACGTCCCTCAACCCAACCCGTATTACGAAATACTGAATTCATGGTGACTATTGGGACAGGGTACAAAAAACAAAAGTACGAAAAATAAAATATAGTCAAAGCTCAGTTTTCAACCATAATCCATCCCAGAAACCTGTTTGAAAACAAATTTGGTCGAAATCTGAAACATTTCCTATTATAATCAATGTAAGTAATAATAATATACTGTATATACAATACAAAGCGCCTGCTCACAGTGGAACGCGACACAAGAATAATGCATCAACCACAATGAGACGCGACGCAAGTGATGCATAAGGAAGCAGAAGGTAGTTGAGTGGTGCATTCAGGTGCGCTCAGTTTGGTCGAGAACCGATTTTCATTTAAAAAAAAGACATTTTTGGTCGAGAACCATGATACGTATTCGAAAAGCGATTTTTTTTTTTTTTTTGACTGTTGTCAACATGTGACTGTGGACAACGTGTGGCTATGTGGTACAATTTAAAAAAAACATTTTTTTTTTTTTTTTTAATAAAATATGTTGTGTTTTTTAAGAAAATATTTTTCACTTAGGAAGGGTTTGGTGAATGTGCAAATAAGCTAGTTGGGTTCTGTACCCCTAAAATGGTGAAGAACCGCTGCTACAACATCACCGTACGCTCGAATATTCGCTTGTTAGCAATGTTAACTCATTCACTTCCAGACAATGTGCAAAAATGTGTCCACTCCAGTGCCAGGGTTTTGGTCATTTTCACTCAAATTGCAATACCCACAGAATATTGAGTTTTAGGTCTACATAAACATTCAATGCAGTGTAAGAAACCTTAGAGTCTCTTCTTTCATCAGAAAAAAAAAAAGAATTCCTAAGTTATATGGGTGTGGAGTTATCTGAGCTTAAAATGAGGCCAGCTGTTCAAGAGGCAAATGCTGCCCTCTTGTGGGAGGGAAATAATTGCCAGAGGTTTGACCAGCGCTGTATCGGCAATCCCCCTCAAGAAAAACCAAAAACTGAAACCATTTGGGAATGGCGCTCCAGGTCATGCATTTCAATTCATGAATAAATTCAGGAATGGCGGTGAATGAATTAAAATTGGGTATACGGTACTTGGCTTCTTCATAAAGTTATACAACATAATGCGTGAAGCTCATCTACATCTCAGATCATCTACGGCCGTAATTCTCCAAATATGGTACACGAGTTGCCTCCGATGGTATATGAAGAAGTCCAGAATGAAATTCATCTGGGGGTTACAGAGGCTATAACATTTTAATCCAGTGATTTCTTAAATACAGTTCAGTTGTCTTTAACTTGTAACGGCAATACATTTGCATTGAACTGTTTGTTCTCATGCATGTATTTAGATTTAATTTTCCTTTAGTTCATGTGTAGTATGATTGAATAGATGTTGAATGTTTATCTCCTGCTTTCTAACTGTCTACCCCCTCACACATTCCCCTGCTCAGTCAGGGCTGACAGCCGCCCCACGCTGTGTCTCAGTTTTTCCATGCGGGATTGAGTCACTCTCTTGATGTGTGAGAAGTGCATCTCTTGATCCATATGCAAAGTGCTTTGAGGGTTCGTGTGTAGAATGAATAGAATATACCAATAAAACCACATTGAATTGAATTAGCAATGTGCTATTTAGGTTTTACCGGGGAAATGCATCTTTTTGACAGTGGAATATACATCAATTTTCCATAGGGAAGCTCGTACCATATTCACGTTTTAACTTTTTTTCCAAATTATTTTCCCTTTTGGCTTTTTAACCATGAGATGCTTTGTCCACAAATGACGTCATAAACAGTAAATGTGAAATGTGAATCTTGCCCACTCTCATTCAATCAATCTTCTACATACACAAAGGTGTAACTTTCAATTTATGATGCTGAATTTTGTCATCAAAAGGCAGTTTACACCAGGGGTGTGAAAGTAATTTTTTGCCGCGGGCCACATTGAAGTTATGGTTTCCTCTCAAGGGCCGTTATGAATTTGGGGAACCCATTAGAATGTTTAAATCCCTTCAAATATTACATATAGAGCACACAGCAAATTAATGAATAACTCGTTCTCAAATCTGAAGTCAAGAATAATGACTTTTATTGTGGTTGACATCCAAAAATATGAAATTTTGGCTCAGATTTTAGCAATCATCATGGAATTTAACAAGTTTGATTTGCTTTCGCGGGCCGAAAAAAATTATGTGGCGGGCCGGATTTGGCCCGCGGGCCTTGACTTTGACACCTGTGGTTTACACCCATTCTTAGTTGACTGTTATTTTGGCAAGAAGACAAAGTGATTTGACTGTTATCTATGCACAATGACACCAAGACGCCTCTCTTTCCGGTGGCACTGACAAGTTCAGTGATGCAAGTATTTACCTTTGAGTGATGGATTCTGATGGATTTTAAGAAAGATTTTTGCCGGAGAAACATGATGTTTTTCTTATTTGCGTAAACTGGTCAGTTTTTCAAATTTCTATACCGATCTGAGCTGTACCAAAGCGTCTGGAATTTCCTGTTGTTCTCGTCCAAAGCAATAGTTTTCCACAGCCTTAATTAAACCGCTAGACAGAAAATGAGTCCAAATAAACTTGTTGACATACTCAATAATTTGCAAGATGTATCATTCTTACCGTAAACACCTTGGCAGCGGATAAGGGGATAGATGCTAGAAAACAACAACATCCACAAAAAGTCCATCTTCAGCTGCTCTCCGTCATAACCTAAATAAAGGAAAAGAAGGGACATCCTGTCACTTTTAAAAAGCTCAGAGATATCTTCCCCCCTGCCCTTACACTCACACACACAAATAAAAGAACTACTACAGTAAGCCTTTTTGGCCAATTGTTTTTTTTTTTTTTTTTTTTCATTCTAAACCTTTAAGCCGTGAAAGTAATATTCCCGAACAAGCTCCCACTACACGACCTACAACATTTCATTCAATTTAAAGGGCGGGTAATTCAATCACAAATGGTGGATTATAGGAAGCTTACAAGCAAGGCATGTTAACATATCAGAGACTCACGAACATGCATTGTATTTGGGAACACTTTCGCGTGACTGTCCTCTCGTCATTGTGAAGTAGGTCCAGGTCAGTAATAATGGGGGATGCGTGTACGGAATGCACACACAAAGACATTTAGCATAATCAAAAGAGAATAAAAACATGAACAAAGGAAATAAGACGTGCACAATTTAATTATTTTTGAGTTGAAACTGTCAGACATGTCGCAATGTTAACATTGAGCTGTTTCTAATATTTTGAGTCGATAAAACATTGACAAAATATTAAAGATGCAATTTACTCAGCAAGGCAGTTCCCCAATGAGCAAAATAATAGTGAAATGACAATGACTACTACGACAAAATATACCGTACTGCTCTATAATTCATCAGAAAATTATTTATTAATTACACGTTTGCTCAACTATCTATGTCAGTGGTGTATAGTGACTAGCATGGCAATGAAATCCTCTTCCACTAGATCACATTCCTGAAACAGCAGTTTTTGCTTTTTCTTCATTTGTTTCTATCATGGAAAATGTTTGCCTTGACTTAAAATTGAAGGAACTACTTTGACAAAGGCATTTTCGCGCATCCAGATCTTGAATCGTTAAGTGTGCAGGTGTCCCTAATTATGTGATCAGAAGTTTGCCTGTGACTTCGCAGGTTCTCACGATTGGAAATCTCCCCCCAAAAACTGGAGGGTATAAATAGTTTTCTTCATCAAGTAGGACTTAGATGATTTAATGCACGATGATCAAAGTAAATTTTAGTTCGTGTAAAATATGCATGGAAGTTTCAAAATAGCGCTTCACGACATGACGCCAGTTTATGATTGAAAACGTCATGTGGTTGTCTCCACCCTTACCCCTCCCAAATAAATTTTAAATGCATGCAAAAGTGCGTAAAGATTCAACCGGCACATACATCGTTCAAGGGGGAGATTGGATGAATAAGTGTGTCCATTCGTCAATGAGTTCACTGGTGGTCATGTGCTCGTCCGTCTACCTGATCTCGGTGCGGTCTTGTGGGTCAGCCAGCTCCCCGGCGCAACGCACACTCGCAGGCTCAGCCTCCAAAATTCCTCCGCTGCCGCTTCTGCACGACGAAGAAAAGTTAGAAATCCTCCCGGTAGTCACTCGGATGACTTGAAAGAAATCCCTTCAGTCGTTTTGACACTTTCATGCCAGCTCCAATCCAGACTGCGAAAAATTCAAACCCAAAACCCCCAAAACAATAAAACCACTTCTCCTCACACAGTCCTCCAATTGTTGTGCGCATGGACGGTGTAACTCTTACAGGGCTTGTGTGTGGCTGTGGGTGTTGGGGTGGAGAGGCGTAGACCTCCGCTCTGGTGAGGAGACTCAATCAGAGCCGTGTCTGTGGACTCCAAGTGATGCTGGCCAAGTGCGAGATGTGCGCAGACTGAGAAGGAGCGCGCCCGTCTGTGTGTGGAGAGAGAGAGAGAGAGAGAGAGAGAGAGAGAGAGAGAGAGAGAGAGAGAGAGAGAGAGAGAGAGAGAGAGAGAGAGAGAGAGAGAGAGAGAGAGAGAGAGAGAGAGAGAGAGGGAGAAAGTGAGAGAAATAGAGAAAGATAGAGATAGAAAGAGAGTGATAGAGAAAGAGAGCGACAGAGGGAGAGAGACAGGGAGTGAGAGAGAGAGATCGAGGGAGGGAAAGAGAAAGATAGATAGATAGATAGATAGATAGATAGATAGATAGATAGATAGATAGATAGATAGATAGATAGATAGATAGATAGATAAAGAGAGAAAGAGAGAAAGAGAGAAAGAGAGAGAGACAGAGAGCGAGAGAGAGAGAGAGAGAGAGAGAGAGAGAGAGAGAGAGAGAGAGAGAGAGAGAGAGAGAGAGAGAGAGAGAGAGAGAGAGAGAGAGAGAGAGAGAGAGAGAGAGAGAGAGAGAGAGAGAGGTGGGGCGGGGGGTAACTGAGGATCGTGAGGAGTCGAGGAACAGGTTGTTCTCAATGGGTCGCCATGGACTCTTATGCACTATTTTGGAGGAGTTCAACACCAATTAAAAACTATGAAACTTTTTCTTTTTTCCCCCATTTCTAGTGTAGGACAAATGTGAGGATGAGGGAGGGGGTAACTAATAACCCCATGCCTGTTGAGCAATTATATAATGTTAACAGGCAGACACATTGTTGACGTCCTCTCCCCTCGCTCGTTTCCGCTTGGTGTACTTCCGTATAGGTCCACAAGAGGGACCACTTTCAGCTCAATTCAACGGACACCTGATTAGAATATCTGCCGCACATACAAGAGCTGGATAAAATGTCTGAGGGACTGATATGTCTTACACTATCTTTATTTAAAGGAGTCCAAGATGGCGCCCGAGTAGGCAGCCATCAGCAAGTGCTCTCATGAGCCTTGCTTTTTTTGTTGTTTTTGTCTTTGTAAGCACTCGGTCGTACAGGAGTGGTGCATCGATGAAAAGGTTTCTTCAGCCGTCATCTGTACTTCTTTGAAGGTGTCGTTTCGCTTCTTATCCAAGAAACTTCGTCAGCAAACTAAAGTCTTCTTGGTATATACACCCATATACCCATACCCATATATATATATATATATATATATATATATATATATATATATATATATATATATATATATATATATATATATATATATATATATATATATCCCTACTGTCTAGACAAGGCGGTGCCGGACTCTGCTATGATAGGTCCCCGCTCTCAGGTTGGGGGGAAGCAGAGGACTACTCCCTGCCACTCCACTGATTCTTTTTTTTTTTGAGATACTGATTTTATTTTTTTGAGATACACACTTTTCGCCTTACACGCTCTGTCTGGGAACCAATTAAGTTCATAAGTTGATGTCTCACTGTACTACATTTCCTTAAAAACATAATACATTTCATGATATAATTTTAGCTTATTTTCTTTGAAGTTATTTTCAGTTTTCTCCAATAGTTTGACACTGCTGAGATTTATTTCATTTATATTGTCAAACTAAAAAAGCAACACCAACAAGAAAACACTTTACATGTTTAAAACTCTTGTTTGTTAAGTTCCTTGAATGTACTTAATATAATTATTCAATGGGGAAAAGCTTTGAAGCTGACTTCCTGTTACATATTCATTTTTTGCTTGGAGAGGGTTTGCTTTATCATCTGCAGCCATCTCCAGAAGATAGGACACTTTCGGATAGATAGTTGGAGTCTATTTTAGAACATTATGTTCATCTTTTAATATTAAGTATGAGTAACTGTGGTAATGTAAACATGGAAATTGGACTTATTCATCATCAACATTGACACATAAACAATTTCCTGTTGTGAGTCAATTTGCTCTTAATCCAAACACACACAAACACACCAACCATTACCATTACCACTGCCTGACCACTTCATTATGTTCACCTGCACCAGTTCCATTTCGATATGATGATGTGCGTTTTTTTAAGTGCACTAGCAATTTAAAAATATGCGCCTACTTGTGCTTGCTTGCACTGTATCACAGTGAGATGTGTTCCTAATATTTTTATCCATGTATGTCATTTTCTACAAACTACAGCAGTAATTACGGAACATAGATAAATGTGGATCCGTTGACCAGTCAGTGCACACTGAAAGCATGTGCATTAAAAAATGCATTTGTGGTGACATTAGCACAATTTGAATTATCATCCCGCATCCCCTCAAAGCATAAATGAGTCTCAATTCAATGTCGACATTATTCAGATAAAAATGCATTGTAATTTAATGCAGTGGTTGAAATATGCTCTCAAGAAATGACATTGGATGCTAATGCAGGCTATCGCATTGAGCGAAGATTCTTGGAGACATCTGAGATGAGGAAACCGGAGATGGGGGAGTGCAGTTATTGATAAGCGGTCACTGAGACGTATAATATTTATTCGGTTCTCTGCAAACACGCTCGCTGCTGGCATAGTTGAGCTTGAACATGTTTTATAAGTTTCTCACAGTTGGCTTTAATTCTGTTCTTTGAATGCTGTAACAACGTTGAACTAAATTATCATTCATTTCATTTTTAGACCACTGTATTTCATATTGGATTGGATTTCTCACACTGGAGAAATTTACATTTCATAGCAGCATTGTTAGGAAAGGAAGAGGAAAGGAAAGGAAGAAGTAGAGAAGCAAAATACAAGCACTGCTGTCAAGGTAGCCACTCCGCGCCACCATCTTGAAGTCTAAATGACAACAAAAAAACTAAACAACGCAAAAGACACAGACAGTCAGATTAAGCATTTTCTGCACCCTCTTTGTTGTATGAAGAAGTTCAAGTGGAAAGAGGAGAGGATCAAAGCGTCCTTTTTACCAGTGGATCAGGGAGGTCATGGTGAAATGTGCACGTCTGCTACAAGCTAAATGTTGAAAACAAACACAAAGCTGTATCATCAATTGACAAAAAGAGATTGTCTCTCATCTCCTGTTCCCCGTAAATCCGCTTCAATTCTAAGCTGCGACAGTTCCATATACAGTATTTGCATATTCTTCAATACATAGAGTTGAACCCCGGTTTTCGCATGCCATAGTGGTGATGTATTATTAATGTACTTTTGTCAAAAATGTGTCCCAGTTTTTGTAGACACGCTTGTTTTTTATAATAATAATACATTCCATTTATCAGCGCCTTTCAAAACTCTCGAGGTCACTTTACAGTCACAGGATCAGTTTTTCTGTGGGTGAGCAGCGGCAGCCACACGCGCCAGCATTCACTCAACTGGGAATAACTCAAATAGATCAAGTTATCTAGCTAGCTAATAGACAACTAATAGCTAGCTAGCTATCTAGTTAGACAGCTAATAAATAGCAAATGGATAGTAAATACATAGCTCGCTAGGTAGCAAGCAACAGTGACCCCATTCAACCGGGAATAACTCAAATAGCTCAAGTACTAGCTAGCTAATAGATGACTAATAGATAGCTAGCTGGCTAGCTTGGACTACAACTGGACGACTCAGGCAGCTATTTCCTGGAATCGATTTGGCATATCGTGACATACTCTTGTTAGCCCCTCCAAAGGATTCACTTTTCAGATAACAACCTTGCCTCACTCCAGTTACCTCAAAATCATGTGTTTTGTTCATATTTTGAAAGGTTCTGCAATGAATTTATTGGACATTTTTGTCCAATAAATGAAAATACATTTTTCCAGTTTTTGTTTTACCTACATATTGTATTAAATAAAGTCAGCAGGAGCAAAATCTCAAAAAACACAGTCATTAGAACAGAAAGGTCCAAAGTAGCAAACAAAACCATGACAAGACGAGCAAACCTGACGGGGTGAAACAAACCATGACCCGACACTGAATGGTCGTGCTTGGAGTCCTTTCAACCGCCACTGGTTAAAATGCCCAACACCTGTGCAGCTGCAGGCAGAGTCCAACAGTGCCACCCGTTGGTCGCGAACCGAAACGTGATAGGAGATAGTAGTGCACAGTTTATAAGAGATCCTGCATTCATTACATTAACCACATTAAAAAGTCCAAACCTGACACGTTCACAAATAACACAGTCCATCACTGTTGAGGTTGTTGGTGGACCAACTAAGACACAATGCAGCAAACACTCAACATGATGGGATTTTATTTAGAGCAACCATTAGAGTGCTGCACACTGTAATGTGATATGAGGAGCTTAGTTAACGCTTTTTCTCTGGCACCAAGATCTGTAATTGATGTTCCATCAGCGCAATTCAATAAGAGCTCCGAGTGCTGTATATCAGGGCCGAGAGCTTCCCACACACCAATAGCTAAATGGATGGAAAAGATACACTTGAGACCTTCAATAACTTCATTGTACGCGGACATGTGTGACACATCTATAAAAATATGGCACTATTAAATAGTGATGAAAGGCATCGGTACGTGCTACAATACGTCTCGAGTGTGAATACCAAGACTGTACAATATAAATATAATAAATTCCGCCAAGATGCTGATGCAGACCTCCTTCCTTTGCTCTCGCCTGTTTGTAAGCTAGCAGTGCCCCCCCCCCCCCCCCCCCCCCCCAAAAAAAAAAATTCCAGGTTGAAACGAGCCAGCATGCAATGATGTTGTCCCGTGCAATGTAGAAATAACAATTTCATCGTTTGTGTGTATTTTTAAGATAAACCAATCAGAGGGATAATCAGGGATATTATTATTATTATTATTATTATTATTAATATTATCCCCTGCACATTATATATATATATATATATATATATATATATATATATATATATATATATATATATATATATATATATATATATATATATATATATATATATATATATACAGAATGCACACAAAAAAAATCGCTCATTCTCTGACAGATGAGGTGCAAAAATGTGTCCACCCCAGTGCCAGGGTTATTGTCATTTTCGGATTATTGAGTTTTGGATTAGATTGGATTTACCTTCATTAGTCTTGCAGTGGACAAATTTACATTTCACAGCAGCAAAGTTATAAAAGGAAGATGAATGTTACGTGAATGTTTTAGGACTACGTAAACACTCAATGCAACATATGAAACCTTAGACTCTCTTCTTTCATCAGAAAAAAAAGAGTTAATTCCCAAATTTTATGGGTCTGGAGTTATAAGAGTTTGAAATGAGGGTAGCTGTCCATAATACAATGCAATACATACACATTGGTTTATATATCGCCCGCAAGAAAAAAACTAAACCCGAATAAATTTTGGGATGGCACTACACGTCATATTTACATTAAACTCGGGAATGGCAGTGAATGAGTTAATGAATAACTAGTTTTCACATTTAAAGTCAAAAACTGTTATTGGGGTTTAAGTACGACAATTTGAAAATTTGGTTCGGACTTTAGCAAGTATCATGGAATTTTACAGGTTCGATTTGCTTTCGCTGGCCAACTAAAATGATGCTGTGGCCCAGATTTGGCCCCCGGGCCTTGACTTTGACACCTGTGCTCTACGGAATAAAGACATGAGACTGTTAGAAACTAATGAATACAATGCATTCATGTTTTAGGTCAGTGCTTCTGATTGTGTTGGGGCCAGGAGGCTTTGAAGCCACTGACTACGCCCCTACTGACAAATCTAAAAGGAGAAAAGTCACAAGAAGCCATAGTGGGCAAACGCATGCAACATATTTGCTTTGGCTCCGTCACGATTTGGAAACGCTTTATTAATAATAATATCAAATTTCATTTATAAGCGCCTCTGTTAGTGAGCCGGTATTAAGTTCATATATATATACAGTAAAGTCTCGTTATATCGATATCGGTTATATCAGAATCAGAATCAGAATCAGAATACCTTTATTCGTCCCGCAATGGGGAAATTTGCAGTCCACAGCAGTAATTGAAGAGGGATAGGGTTGGGGTGGGAGTGAAAGGATAGAAAACAAGATATTCTATGCATAACAAAATAAAAATGTCAACTGTATACTGTGCAAATGTAGATGTGCAAAAACCGTTCTATAAACAAGACTGTACATAGTGCAGAATCAAGAAATGCATTTAGATATGCAACAACCCATATTTACAAGTGTCCAGTTTTTTTGTTTTTTTTTCACATGTGATCATTGGGAATTGTGAAGCCTGACAGCAGTCGGTAGGAACGAGCGGCGGTACCTCTCCTTCTTGCAGCGCGGGTGTAATAGTCTCTGGCTAAAGGAGCTACCCAGAGCTGTCAGGATGGGCAGGAGGGGGTGGGAGGGGCTGTCCGTCATAGATTTTAGTTTAGCTAGCGTCCGTCTGTTGCCCACCTCCTCCAGAGAGTCCAGCGAGCAGCCCACGACAGAACTGGCCCGCTTGACAAAGCGCTCCAGTCTTTTTCTGTCCCGGGTGGTGATGCTGCCTGACCAGCAGACAATGCCATAGTGGATGGCTGATGCCACCACAGAGTCATAGAAAGTCTTTAGGAGTGACCCCTGAACTCCAAAAGACCTCAGTTTCCTGAGGAGGAAGAGGCGACTCTGTCCCTTTTTGATTAGGGCATCCGTGTTTGTTGTCCAGTCCAATTTATTGTTGAGAGTAACACCCAGGTACTTGTAGGAGGTCACCCTCTCAATGTCCGAACCCTGGATGTTCAATGGTGCAGGTGACGATTGTTTCCTGCAGAAATCCACCACCAGCTCCTTGGTTTTGCCGGTGTTGAACTGGAGGTGATTCTGCTGGCACCAGTCCACAAATTCCTTTGTCAGTCCCCTGTACTCCCTATCGTCTCCCTCTGTAATGAGGCCGACAATAGCTGAGTCGTCAGAGAACTTCTGAAGGTGGCAGGTTGGGGTGTTGTAGTTGAAGTCCGAGGTGTAGAGGGTGAAGAGGAATGGAGCCAGGACTGTTCCCTGCGGCGCTCCGGTGCTGCAGAGAAGCCTGTCCGACTCACAGTTCTTTACCCTCACGTACTGTGGCCTGTTTGTGAGGTAGTCTGTAATCCAGGATGTGAGGTGATGGTCGACTCCGGCATGCTGCAGCTTGTCCCCCAGTAGACTTGGCTGGATGGTGTTGAAGGCACTGGAGAAATCGAAGAATGTGATCCTCACCGTGCTCCCAGCATTCTCCAGGTGCAGCAACGCCGTATGGAGGAGGTAGATGATGGCATCCTCCACACCGATGCTGGGCTGGTAGGCAAACTGTATATCGATAGTACTGCTTATTACGATACTATTTCTATGAACGCAAGGCGAAAATTTACATGCCACAGGATCGGATATATTGATAGTCCGGTTATATCGATATTTTTTCTGACTCCCGAGAATATCGATATAACAAGACTTTACTGTATGTGCAAGACAGACCAACATGAGCGGAAAAAAAAGGCTGTCACTGTCCATTGACATAGCTGGTCGATGTCAACCGCTCCTCTCCGCTCACCACACACACACACACACACACACACACACACACACACACACACACACACACACACACACACACACACACACACACACACACACACACACACACACACACAAACACATTCCTGTTTCAATGGTTTTGTGAGGTCCGGATAACTGCAGATAAGGAGTGACGACCACCATTGCTGATAAGTTTAGAGAAGAACTAGTGTTACATTTGAACACTAAATGTCACCCCATTTCCCACTTCAACTTCTTTTAAAAACAAAGCAATAAAAAGTGGACTTGAAATAAATAACAGCAGGAGTGAGTTTTCTGAACGGCTACATTCAAAGTCCTCACCCCTGTAGTGAATTTGGTTAAAATATCGTTTTACTTTTTGTGGTATGAACTTTTTCCTCTCATTAACCACGCACACACACACACACACATAAACACACACAGTGAGTAAAAAGTGTGTGTCTCCAAGTGAAATGAAAATACACACCAAAAATCATTTTGGGTGAATTTGTGAGGACCTTTCTGAAACTTTAATGGATGCACATATAGCCCCTATAGATGCCTTTAGAATAAAAAAAAACTTGTGAGGAACGGCTAAAAGGTCCTCACTTGTCAAAAATGTCTTCACTACATATGGTATAAAATGTTAGTGGTCCCCACAAGACTAGTCGTACAAAACACACACACACACACACACACATCCAGAAGGAGCCATTTTTCACTGGGTAATTGGCGGCAAGGCACACGCCTTTGGGATTCGATATTTCATAACCTCCTCCCTTCTGATATCGGATCGTGTGTAGAAATGGGCTGAGACGGTGGGGAGGGGGCGGACATGGAAGTCAGGGGGGTGCGTCATGGGCTGCATCATTAGAGCGGAGGAGTAATGGCCGTTATTGATCTCCCCGCTTTCGAGCTCTTCTCTCTCACCCTCCCAATTTAATGTTTAAAACAACACTGATCCTCATTACCTCAACAGCTGCTGACACCCTGATCATCGCGAAGGGAACAAGGAGAGGAAAATGTGCGGAAGAACAGATCGGGAGTGTAAAGCATCACAAGAGAGTCAGTTACGTTTGGTTGTCTTAGTGACTTCCTCTGTGAAGTAAAAGTCATTACTTTCAACAACATAGGGGTGAATGTGAAAAGTTTTTCAAATGAAGTCAAACACACGTTTGATCATATTATCCTCTCTCTTTTTTTAAACTCTGGTTAACAATCAGTATTATAAAAAATAAGCGGGTAAGCCTCTTTCCATCTTTGTACTGTCCTTCACATTTGAGTGCTTATGAAAATTGTGAACGTTTGCCAGTTTGGATTACTTTGCACAAAAAATATTGCTCTTTGTGATGCGTATGTCTGGATGTATAATGAGGCGAGTACTTTATATACAGTGAGACCTCGGCTTACAAATGCTTTAGCTTACGAACTTTTCGCCTTACGAACATTAAATTCGCGATACTATAATATTGGCATACGAACTAGTTTTCAGGAAACACACGGAACGCCACAATGGCTGGCGGACTAGTTTTCGGTGGAAGAACACCAAACCACACGGTCCAACAGCGCCACTGTGCCTGGCGGATTAGTTTTGCACACCCACTTTCTTTCAGTGCACTCAGTGCAGAAGTGGTATTTCAATGAGTGGATACTTTTGCTTTTTTTGGGACCGATAAAGACCCCACCACAGGCTAGTGTTAAGCCGAAGAGGACACAAAAGAAAATTACGATCGAGCAGAAGAAGGAGATCATCGAAAAACACAAACGAGGTGTGCGTTTGTGTGACTTAGCATCCCTGTACCAGTATGCTAAATTGATGTCATGATCTGGTTGGTGACCAATGGGGGGCGCTGTCGGCCCGCCTGAACAGGTGCTGGTCGTCCCGATCAGATTGGCGACCAACGGGTAGCGACGTCAGCCCTGCCTGCAGCCTCGCAGGTGCTGGTCGTTTTAATCACTGACACTTAAAAGGACACCCGGCACGCCCATCTGGTGTCGGTTCATTGTTTGCTGCATGTTTGTTGCATGCTTTGTCTGAAATTGCATCCATTGTATACTGTGCATGTGTTTGTTTAACCTTGGCGGACTTTTACACTTGGTTTTCTTTTGATACTTTTTTTCGTTCAGATCATTTTAATGTTTTACATTTTGTTCCTGCTGACCTTTATTTTAATACAATTTGTCAAACAACCTCCTGCTCCCTCCTGCCTGCTTTTTGGGATCCGCACCCACCATCACCACCTTGCAAACCGTGACAGTTGACCATTGCTACGTGTGGCTAAGGGTGTTTCTGTGTTGTCTAAGCAACGGTCTCAGGAAATAGAAGGGGTTGAAAAATGTCTGTTGATTTGAATTAATGAAAAGCAGCTAGCAGGGGACAGTATTTATGGAAGGTGACTCTCTTTCCAAACAGTAAGTCCCTCCCTCATCCTCCCACTCCATTCCATCAAGCCATCAACGACCATCACAAGGGTAAATAAAATGACCTTATTATACAGTATAGTTTATGTCTTTAATTACAATACAATAGTTACTTCCGGGTAGAGTGAATGCTGGCGCCAATAGCTGCCGCTGCTCACCCGCACAAAAAAAAATCCTGTGACTGTAAAGTGACCTTGACAGTTTTGAAAGGCACTTAGAAATTAAATGTATTATTATTATTATTAATAGCACATTTATTCTACATAAAATAAGGTATATTTTGATTCGTTTTAAGGCTTATTTAGTAGAAAATTATCTTTTATGGATACCTAGAAACGGATTATTCTCATTTTTAATGGTTTCTTATGGGGAATAAATATTTGGCAGACAAACTTTTCGCCTTACACACACTTCCTGGGGAACAATTAAGTTCGTAAGATGAAGTATCACTGTATTTCTATTTACACATCCACAAGTTATTTCCTCCTACATTTTGCTGTTTATCTGTATCTTTTTGGAATTGAGAGAAGAATTGAACTTTTGATATTGTCCATCCATCCATCCGCCCATCCGCCCGCCCGCCCGCCCATCCATCCATCCGTGATCTGATCCACACGCTGGAGCCAACCCCAGCTGTCTTCGGGGAGCGGGCCAAAACGGTTGCTTGCCGAGACCTGGTCAAACATGAGGACAGGTTAGAATATTAGATTCATCTACCGTTTTTTGGGAATATGAGAGGGAGCCAGACTACCCAGAGAAAACCCACACGGGACTGGGAAGAACGCAGATTGCTTTCACCAAAAGTATTTAAAAAAAATCACAGCCACACACGTGTCTCCCGTTGTTTTGAGTCAACAAACATGTTGACAAATCCTTCATTGTTTTGACTAAAAATTGTACAACGGAGCGAAAAAAATGGAAGCTATCCATTATCATGCACCACATAAAGCTCGTTGACACAATGATCACAGCTTAGATACTACAAAGGCCTTTACTACAAGAAAGTCACTTCTCTTTTTGCCTTTGGCCGCCGATGCCCTCTCCCGCTGCTTTTTGCTTCCATAACAACACATTCAACATTCTCTTTCAGTAACAAGCCTATTTTTGAACCATAAGAGGGAGGGGTGAGAAGGCGAGAGAAGGGTGAGAATGCGCGAGAAGGGAGTCAATTGCAAAGATTGGCTCCCGAGGGGACGATCCTTGTTGGGGTGGCATATCCAGGGTCAGCTCGTTGTATACCGAGAGCTTAACAAGTAGACCACTAGAAAGCCAGGCGAGTGATTACTCTGATTAGATATGCATTCTTCCATGCAATGCACAAATGCGCACGTGAGAGCATGCCATGAAACCAGTATCACCAAGCACTGACGATCCAGTGATAAAACCCTCTGAAAGCAAGCGTCCACAGAGCTGCGATGCCCACAGGAAATCATCAGTGGAGGAGAAATGTCAGCCTTCGTCTATTGACCCCGAAGATAGAAAAACATACGCTTTTTCAACTTAGTCACGGCCCCGAAGAAGCTATTATACCCCCCCCCCCCCCCCACACACACACACACAGTAAGAGGCTTGGTGGCTCTGACATCAAAAGCTGTGAGTGAATGATTTGCCACAAAGAGTGTCTCGAGGTCTCTGCGTTTCTCATCTCTTGGAAGTGTCGTCAGTATGTGCGCATGTGTGTGCATGTGTCTTGTTACGAACAGACACACGCTTTCCTCAAAAAGCCTCGATTGATGGAGTTATGTCAACGGCACCCTTGAAAGACTCACTTACTACAATGGTCCAAGGTGGACTACAACCGCATCATAATGAGGTGTTCCTAATACTGTGTTGACTTGAAATATGAGTTTAATTTGTTCAATAATCACACATATATCTAAAAGCATTCCGGGGATGGGGGGGGGGGGTCACAATCTCCAACTGAGCCTTTGTTGAACTCCTGGGGCGAATGGCTGAGGTCGCTAGCTACAGTAGTAGCCATTAACCGCGCACACCATTTACTGATGACAATAACCACTGCGCGCTAGCACATCCACAATTAGCTGGCTAAATAAGTGGATTGAACCAATGCGGAGCATTTCATTACAGAATATTTCCCACCTCTTAGAACCCCCGGGGTGAATATCCAAGATTATTAGCTACAGTATTAGCCATTAGCCGCTTACGCTATTGACTGATGACAACAACCACTGCATGCTAGCACACCCACCATTAGCTGGCTAAATAAGTGTTTCTGGCCAATGTGAAGCCTATCATTACGGAATATTTCCCACCTCATAGAACTTCCGGGGCAAATGGCCAAGATCGCTAGCTACTGTATTAGCCATTAGCCGCGCATGCCATTAACTGATGACAACAACCACTGCGCGCTAGCAAGTCCACCAATTAGCTGGCTAAATAAGTGGTTCTAGTAAATGTGGAGAACATCGTTACGGAATATTTCCCACCTCTCACAAGTTCCGGCGCAAACGGCTAAGATCGCTAGCTGTAGTCTTAGCCTTGGACACAATTAACTGATGACAACAACCACTGGGTGCTAGCATGTCCATCATTGGGTGGCTAAATAGGTAGATCTGACAAATGTGGAGCATGTCCTTATTGGATATTTCCCACCTCTTGGTTTTGCTAGGAAATAAAATGGGCAAAAAGGCATTTTAGACGTCATATTTCCGCCATTTAGCACAAGTACCTAATGACCTAAATTTGGTGGGTTCAGTTGGTGAAAAGAAAACATTTTGATGAAATTTAATACGTTGGTGATTTTGAGTAAGCAGCATACAAAACAGAAGCAAAATATGCACAATTGCAATGTACCAATAAGTTTTGGACCTGTTGGGGCTCTTGAACAACATTTACACTCAACATTATCTATTGCATTGTATTGTATTATTTTTTTAAAATGCACTGCTTATAACAGAATGGAACCTCTAAATTCAAACACCCAGAGAGTTTAACAAGTTCAACCTTAAGGTTCTGGGAAAATACGTTAACAAAAGGAAGGAAAGAAAAGAAAAGAAAAAGGGCAAAGAAAGAGATGCTGTTGCTTTTCAGAACATCCAATTAGCCAAAATAACTCAGAAGCCAGCATTTTATTTACTTTGTATTCAGATGTAGATTTCTTTTTCACAACAAACTTTTTTAAAGCTACCAGTGTATGTAGGCAGCAAAAAAATGAAAGTAAATGACTGTAAAGCTTTGTTTTTCCAAGATGTCATGCAAGTTTCCAGTCATTTGATCAAACTGCTTTGGACAAAGACGTCGGGGCATGTAACACATGGGAAACAAAAGATTAAACACAATAAAAAGGGATAATGTTTCCCTTGGGGTATTTTACTAATTGTGTGGCCCTTGTTTGCTTTAGTCTATTAGCGCGGTAATTCAGGTGATGGTTTTACTCTTTTTTTAGAGATGACGGATGAAAAATCAATGTATTCCAATTATACAGTGGTAGAAATTGTGTGCTTACCATATTTGTCAAGAAATTCAATAGAGAGCACCCAAACAAAGAGGACAGTTGGTTGAATAGAAGAAGCAGGAGGTTTCAATGTGACTGCAAGTCAGGGAATTGTAGCTAGCATGCGTGCAGTAATTGAGTGCTAAAAGTCCTGATGAGACTTTTCATTGAATCAACTATGAGAGGCTGGTGACAATTGCCACAGCATCTCTTCATTTCCAATAGCAATCACAGCGCCACATTTCCAGGACCAATTAAGACCGAGTGAACAGGAGATGAATCCAGTGGGAAGCCGAGTCGCTTTGAATGAGTTGTTGTCCTCCTTAATAGACTCTTTATTTATTTCTTACCTAAAAAGACATCGGGGGGTGGGAAGGGGACCGCGCAGCCCCAAAGCTAATTCAATGCAAAGTGCTTGATATTTTTAGAGTTTTCCACCACATGCAGTGTCCTGATGAAACATCGCTTTCTTTTGATGAATTTGATATTATACCAATTTGGCTTCACGGAGATACGTTTGGGAAGTGTGTTTTGTTGAAGAATCTGATTGATGTTCAATTTATTTTACAAACAGGAAATATCATGCAAAGATATACCTGATGTCGCAGGGGACAGCATGCAGAAGAGGAAAATCTGTTTTGATATAGTAAAGATGCGAGTAGAATTAAAACAAATTGAGTGCATTTCAGCTTGTGGTTCCTCCTCCACAGTGAATAAGTTGGCTATCGACGGACTCTGGCTCCTCCTTGCCTCCCAAAAAAGGCCAAGCACTTTAAAAAACTGAAGGATGCCATTTGGGGAAACGGTTTGAGAATATATCGGATGTTTAACTCATTCGCTGCCATTCCCGAATGTATTCGGAAATTGAAAAGTGTGAGGTGGAGCACCATTCTCGAATTTGTTCGGGTTTTCTTGCGGGGGGTGCCGATAAAGCGCTAGTCAAACCTCTGGTAATGTGTTTTCACTTCCTTGAGGGGGCAGCATTTACCTTTTGTCCATGTTACAGCTTTGTTAAAGCTTCAGCTGTGGTTAAAGCGCTATATAAATCAATGTGTATTGTATTGTATTTTGTACAGCCGCCCTCATTTCAAGCTCATATAACTCCAGACCCATACAATTTAGGAATTAACTCTTTTTACTGATGAAATAAGACAGTCTAAGGGTTCTAACGCTGTATTGAATGATTATTTAGTCATTAAACTCAATATTCTGTGGACACATTTTTGCACATCGACTGATTCACTGTGGCGACCCCTTGAATGGAAAAGCCGAAAGCAAAAGAAGAAGTCTGGCAGTGAATGAGTTAAGCTGCTTGCATAGAAAGTCGTCGCACTAAGAAACATGCTAAGAAGCGCTCCTCAGAATCAGAATAAGAAAGCCTTTAATAGTCCCACAATGGGGAAATTTGCAGTCCACAGCAGCAATTTGAGAGGGGAAAAAATAAAAACTGTATATAGTGCAAGGAGGTGCGGGGGTGAAAAGATTTTTAAAAAACTACATAGTGCAAGTATAAGAAAATCATATTGATATATATAGCTGTATTGCATCAACATAAGGTGGCTGTGCTATTTACAGTACAAGATTCCAGCTTTTTTTCCATTCACATGTGATTATTAGGAAGCCTGATGCTGTCGGTCATCTTCCATTGAGATCAATTGAATATTTTAGCTGGATTGAGCCTAATTTTCAAATCGCAGTTCCATAAAGAAATACTTTACTTGGACCATATTTCATAAATTGTCTCTGGAATAAGTAAGGAAATCTCTTTTCCACAATTTCTGGACATGAATTTGATTGGCGCCTGGGTGAAAGCCAACCTCCACGGAGTCGGTCCAAAAGACATTAGCTCTTCACTCTACCTTCCTACTCAATCATGTCTGTACACCAACAGCATGGGCGTCGGCAAATTGTTAGCCACCTCAACAGGGATTCGAAAGTAGACACTATGTAGGGGTGCAGGGCTGAATTTATCTTTCTGCCTCTTGCAGATAGTATGTTGGTGCCAGGTGTCATAGGGGAAATCGTATCATTGCCCGTGTAATGGAATCCTCACGCGTGGTGGGCGGGCCGCTGCAATTGTGTTGTCAGGACTTCCTGACAGATGAATATTACTTTTCCTTCAATCCGATCCTTCCCATCCGTATTCCTAATCAACTTAATTAGCTTGATCGCTGTGGAGCTTCCTTCACAATATTGCCCAAGTAATGATGAAATCAGATAATAATATCTCAGAGAGGTAAATTGTGTGGTTGTAAGTTATAATAACAAAAAAAATACAATTATTGCAATTACACATTTTAATGACCGATGACAATGACATGATCCAGAAACAGTTTCATGTAGACAAGCGTTTCTCCAAGTCATTTATATAATACGAAGAATGTATTTGAAAATGAGCAAAAGTCTTATGAGAAAGCAATTACAAGCTAAATTATACTTTTGATTCTATTGACAAGCACATCCATGTATCCATTTTTTAATCTACTCACCCTCACGAGGGTTGCGGGCATGCAGTATTTTGCACTTTCCCAGATTTTTTTTTTCTCCAGAAACTAAGTAACTCACTCTTTTTCTTGGAAAATATATTATGAATGTTGACCTGCATTTTTAGTATGAGTACCATATTTTATGGTGTATAAGGCGCACCCCCAATGAATGGTGCATTCCCAACTTTTTCCATATATAAGGCGCACCAGACATAAGGCACACCTTCAATGAATCAAAAAGGTTTTCCAAATATAATATATAAATATATAAAAGTTTTCCAAATATAGGCACACCATATTATAAGGCATTACAGTAGAGAATGGGGTTACTATTTTTAAACTTTTTCCATACATACGGTGGACCGGACTATAAGGTACACCTTCAATGAATTTTTCCAAATATAATATATCAATATATACAAGTTTCCAAATATAAGGCACACCACATTATAAGGCATAGGTTACGCACGACTTCTTCTACAAGGGGAAATGGAGTCTGTGGCTATTCAATATGACTTCACATATAAGGCGCACCTGCGTATAAGGCGCAGTGTCATCTTTTGAAGAAAATCAAGGCTTTTGGGTGCGCCTTATACACCGGAAAATACCTTACATACATACATACATACATACATACATACATACATACATACATACATACATACATACATACATACATACATACATACATACATACATACAGATTAAAGATTAATAAGGGAAGTTACTGTTCCCTTACAGGCAGATGTCTGCATAAAATTTGTGACTGGACACAAATACAATTTGTAGACCGTAATTTTCAGAACTAAATGTTGAATTGAACATATATGAATTGAACTGTATAGTGCCACTTAGCAGTTTTTTTGACGACGATACTAGTGCAGCGTGTTCTACCGGAAACAAATTCCTTGTGTGTTCTACACACTTGGCAATAAAGATGATTCTGATTCTGATTCTGATAAAATGTGTGTGTGTGTGTGTGTGTGTGTGTGTGTGTGTGTGTGTGTGTGTGTGTGTGTGTGTGTGTGTGTGTGTGTGTGTGTGTGTGTGCGCGTGTGTGTGTATGTAAATGAAAAGTCAACGTTTAAATAGTGTGTTTTTGACAAGGAAAAAGCTCATGGTTCAATAATGTGCATCCGGAAGGGCGCGAGTCTCAGACTGAATTCACAGTTGAATCCGTCAGCAGATCTTCATCAGAGCCTTTTCTATCTGTTCACTGCTTTATCTCGCCCTATTCAAGTGAGTCATCCAGAAGAAGAAGCAAGATATGCCATATCCTTCTTTCTTAAAGGTCAGCTGGAGAAAAATGTGTTCGGTTGACAGTAATGGCTTGCCGTGCTGGGATTGGATCTTTCAGAGTGAGCGCTAATTTTCTATTGTCACCAGTACCAGCAAAGAGTATTTAAGGAACACTGATCCCAAGCTCACATATCATCAGGAATGAGGATGCATGCTCATAACACCCTAAGAGACATTTTTTTCGTTGGATTTCATCAAATATCTTTTGTTGCCTTGACATTAGCACTTTCCCAAAATCAATCATCTCCACATTGTCAACCTTTCCTAAGATGTGGTGTATGCGTGCATACATTTCCCTAATGAAAGTGTGCGAAATACAACCTAAGGCTAAGTGGCTGAATATATCGGATGACATTACACACACAAGTAGTCAAATGTCCACTCTATACTCTATCAGTGATTAGTACAAAGAAAACATGATGAAAAAACTGACTGACACATACTGACCAACATTATTAGAAGGGTTTGATAAAAAATAGCTTCTTTGACTCCCCTTTCAAACTATCTATTTTTTTTCGCTAAGATTTTAACCTCATTGTCGTCAAATGAGTGGTTGCTAGCTTTTAGGTGCACATGTAGGCCCATTTGTATTATCCTTGCGATGTTGATAAAATCGTTTTTTAAGAATTTGTTTAGTCTCCCCAATGTATTGCTCTTTACAATTTTCTTTTTTACAATGTATTAAATAAACTACATTACTTTGTTTTTCATTTGGCAGCCTATCTTTTGGATGCACTAATCTTTGTCTTAAAGTGTTTATCGGTTTGACATAAGTAGGAATTTTGTGTTACGAAATGACCGTCTGTAGTTTTTCAGAAACCCCTGCAATGTAAGGTATGTTAGTCCTCTCCTTTTAGTATCTTCAGGATTTTTGGTTTCATTCCCTATTCTTTTCTTTTGACATTTGATAAAAGACCACTGAGGGTAACCACAGTTTGTGAGTGCTCTCCTGACATGGTTTGAGTCCTTTTCTCTACGTTCGACGCTTGTTGGTATTAGTTTAGCCCTATGCTGGAGGGTGATTTGGGTGATTTGGTTGAAAACAACACATTCTTCTGTTGGACACTTAAAAAAACATGTTTGTGTGATGAGGAAAGGAGAGAGTCTAACCTTGGTTTTGTTTAAATACTCATAATGTACAATATTCTGTGAGCCTTGATAGCTCTAAATTGGCTACACACAGTGTGTTTTTCTTTTTGACTGGCATTGAAAAAGTTAAACATTGTGCCCATTTCCTAATGTTCCTTTTTGTGGGACCATCAATCACTATGTCATCGTATTACATAGTGGCCGGCTTTCCTGGACTTCACGTTTGACATCTCAACATCATCTTCTACATCACGTTTTCTCCCTTGTGCCTTCAAACAAAACAGCAATGTCAGTTATGGATGTTGTCATCCAACGTGAGTGATTTGTCTCGGGCACAAATAACAGTGATGAACAAAATAGGGAGTATAGTCACTGCCAGTAGATGCAAAGAAGCCTGAGGAGAATTAGGACTACAGTATTTCATCCCCATTCCAAAAAAAACATGAATGGCAGGTTAATGGAACACTGTAAGTTGTCTCTAGGTGTGACTGTGATTGTGAATAGTACTTTTATTTCTGCATGCCCTGTATTTTCGCTGTCAACTGGTTTGAGGTGTACATTGCCTTTGTCCTCAGTCATAGGCCCCACAACACCCATAACCTTGGTGAAGATTAACAGTTTAGAAAACGAGAGGATCCATATAAAAGTGTCAATCAAAACACAACCTGATTATTCGATGAAAAGGTTTCTTCAGCCGTCATCTGTATTTCTTTGAAGGTGTCGGATGTTTCACTTCTTATCCAAGAAACTTAGTCAGCAAACTAAAATCTTCTGCTGGTAGTTTCGGCCCTATATATATATATATATATATATATATATCCCTACTGTCCAGACGTGGCGGTGCCAGACTCTGCTGTGATTGGTCCCTGCTCTCAGGTAGGGGGGGAGCAGAGGACCACCCCCTGCAGCTACACTGATTATTTCTATTGTCCTGACTGATTACTCCTATTGTCATGCCTGAGTATGGGGTCTACGACTGGCCTGATTTCCCCATTTTCTCTGGTATCACCTCATCAGCATAACTAAGCCTATGTTGCCTTAGAAGTCTGTTGTATGAACGACCCAAATTGAACCTCACCCCACCAAGGCGATTTAGTGAACGATTTTGCCGTTTTATGAAAATACCTTATTTTACTCCCCTTTCAAACCATTTTTCTTTTGCTAAGATTTTAAAATCATTGCCGTCAAATGAGTGGTTGCTACCTGATTCTTGTTTTAAATCGCATGGTACCGAATGAGGTCCCCAGTGACAGTGTGAAAGTAGTGTCTGATTTAATATAAATCAGTGGTTCTGAACCTGTGGGGAATTCCCCATAGAGCCTGTGGGGTCATGCAAGGTCAGACATCAGAGCATACGTTCATTTTTATAACTACAACTTTATATTGAATTGAGCATGATGTTAGCTAACCAGCTTCATAAGTATATGCCAACTTCCAGCAGTTTGAACCCTTTTTGGGTTTTCTGGTTGCACTGATCCTGGATCTGATCCAACTCCAGCTTTGGAAGTTGCCTTTTGATCAGGTCGACATTTCCTGTTCCGGCACCCTCACGACATGAATTAATGCATCTGGCCCCGCCAAGGCTCATTGCTGCTGTCAGAAGACTCTTTAGTTTAAATTCTCCATTAGTAAACACGGGCGCGAGCGCATATAAACATATTGTTAAGTAGATGAGAGGCCCCTTTATAGCCGCTCCCTTTGTGAGCTGTAAACACATACTGACATCACAATAATGAATTGGCCAGGATGCAGCCATAAGACACATGAGAGAAAAACATATCCAAAAAGTCTAAATGCTGTTCTACGCAGAGTACAAAATAAAGCAATCTAGCAACGCTTTGAAACAGACCTGTGATTACCGATCACATTACCGAGTGATGCACAATTGTTCGGTGCAACAGCTAATCAACGGTACCACAGGAAATTTGTTGGTCAGAACATGATTACTGTATTTTCCGGTGTATAAGGGGCCCTCAAAAGCCTTGATTTTCTTTAAAAGATGACCCTGCGCCTTATATGTGAAGTAATATCGAGCCACGAAATGTCTCACAAATACAGCCAGGAGTCACTGACTCCATTTACCCTAATAGAAGTAGTGTATCCCTCTACTTTTGCGCCTTATAATGTGGGGTGACTTATATTTGGAAAACTTTTATATGTTTATATATTATATCTGGACAACATTTTTCATTAAAATAAAATACGGTAATTACTAAAAAAAAAAATGTATTTGTGAATGTGAATCAATCTACTGTATACCAGTGTCTGAAACTCATGACAAAAGTCAGCAGACACCAGGGCAGACAACTCTGAAAAGTTACGTGCCCGGCCAGAAAGTTGCCTGCCTGGCCAGTAAGTTGCCTGCCCCATTTTTCACAACTTGAAACACAATAAGACGACCAATCGCAGAAAAAAAAACTGTTGCGAAGTATAAAGGATTTTTTTTAATGAAGGAAGTACCTATCACAAATGCTCCCTTGCTTAATTTATCGTAAATATTCCTTGCTGAAGATTTTGCTTCAGTGTCATTTCTCGTCATGGTGCACAATGCAATGTTTGCATTGTCTACTAAAGGCCACGTGGACTCCTCTTCCTAAGCGCCTTTCAAAACTCTCAAGTACACTTTACAGTCACGGTATAATGTACGTTTACGTTGTAGCGTCATAAATATTGTTAGCTTCTTTTGAAGCTTTCTTCTGGGGCTGAGGCTCTGTCAATGTACTTTGGAAAATGATGTTCAAATGCACGACCTAATAATGCTCGGAAAAATCCGAAGCACGAAATAGGCTTCTGATTGGTTGCCGTGCCGAGTATGCAAATTGCCAAATGAACATTCGTTTGGCAATTTGCATACTTGGCATGGCAGCCAACCAGAAAGCCTGCTTTGTGCTTTGGATTTACCGTGACTGTAAAGTGTACTTGAGAGTTTTGAAAAAGTGGAGTCCACGTGGCTTTTAGTGGTTTGCTCTTAGCATTTGCTTCATTGAATAAAGCAAAAGTTTGATTTGAAAAAAAAATATATATATATATATATATATATTTTCTTTAAGAAGTTGTCGGCCACCCGGGGCGAGACGTTTTGAAAGTTGTACGCCCCGGGCCTCCAGGGAGACGTTATTTCAAACACTGTGGATACTAAACAATGACTTCTCAACTGCGTTTTTTTGCACTGGTGTGAACTTTACGATTTTGAATGATGTTGACTGTAAAATTCCAACATTCTTTCTTTCTCCACTGTGAATCTAATAATGGTGAATCAAATTTAATCTAATCTACTGTGTTTTCTGGTGTACAAGGCACACAAAAAAGCCTTCATTTTCTTCAACAGATTACCCAGTGTTTTATACGCAGGTACACTTTATATGTGAAGTAATATTGAGCCACAACAGATCAAGCAACTACTGTACTGTCAGCAGCCACCGACTCCATTTCCCCCTGTAGAAATGGTGTGTAATCCCAGCCTCTACTGTATCGCTTTATAATGTGGTGTGCCTTATATTTGGAAAACTTGTATATATTTATAGATTATATTTGATTTTTTTTTCATTCATTGAAGGTGTTCCTTATAGTCTGGTGCGATTTATACTGTAAACGGCCAAAAGTTTTAAAATACACCATTCACTGGATGTGCGCTTTACGCACCTATATGGTAATTTCTCACCACCACGAAGTTCCGTCACTCAACACATTATGCATCTCATGCAGTTTTCAGTAAGTAGTCTAAGAGACACATCTGATTTTTGTTTTTATTCTCATTAAAAGGAAAAAAAACAGGAGGAAAGCAAAATGTAGACATGGGAAGAAAAAAAATATATAATAATTTTGTACTATTTTTTATCCCCCAAATACCATATTATAACAAAAAAACTACACTTAGGTGTAAGTCAACCTGAAAAGGCAAAAAAAGAGGTTAAATAAAAGTTTTCTTCATGGTACACAATATTCAATATTTTTTTCAATTCTTCTAAAGTCAACATTACATTTGTTTCTTTTCTGAAATTAATATTATTCACTGCGCCTCATCTATTGAAAGTAAGGAGAGGCTGCAGAGAGCAAAAAAAGGGAAACTATTTGAATA
Organism: Hippocampus bargibanti; assembly: GCF_051943395.1. NCBI lineage: Eukaryota > Metazoa > Chordata > Actinopteri > Syngnathiformes > Syngnathidae > Hippocampus > Hippocampus bargibanti. Next base: position 25,856,626 of record NC_142736.1, on the reverse strand, counting down.
TTGTGAACATGATTAACTGAAAATCAAAACATTGGTCTATGTCAAGAACTGATTAAGTACCTGAAGGTGGAAAAATGAAAAACCCGACAACCCTGCTAGTGAAGACCGTTAAAAATGTGTAGAATTAAAAAATAAACCTGAACCACCACCACCAACACCTCGAAAAAAGGAACTGCTGAGTCAAAACAGCTCAGCTTTTGTCCACATAGCGCAGAAAACAAACGGCAACACGTGTATTTACAAAAGTGTCAAAATGCTCAAAATTGATGTACAATGCAGGCTGTCATGAAACACCTAAACATGCGTATATATGATGTGAATATTAAAAAAAATCTAATAATTGAAATCAAAATGAAGGTAAATGTTACTTACCAATGAAAACCACGCATTTTCAAATATTTTTATGAAATCCCCTCCACTTCCCCCCAACTCTTTTTTTTTTGTCTTAAAGACAAAAAAATGCATGATTGTCATTGGATACCAACACATGTTAAGTCTTGGTCAGTCAAAGAAAACAAAAATCAAAAAATGTTTTGCATGACTAAATATATAGCTTAACGGCGTTTGAGTTAAACTCAAAAGTTGCAGATTAGGTGTCCTGCTAAGTGAAAAATCCTCGATGAAAATGCAGAGGAAGGAGATTGTAGGGAAGAAGCTTCTATATCCTGAGGTGGATATTGACCAGCATAGTAACAATTATTAGAGGTGGCGAAGACACTGGGTCCCGTGTTTGTATGTCTTATTTCGGTCAAAGAAACAGTTGTTGATGATTTCTTGTTGAGGTAAGGAGACTAAAAAACTCGGATCGTCCCCTTCGGCATCGTATTTTCTATTCTTTGAGGTATCTTCATCAACTGGCTTCCTGGACAAACCTTGGAATCAAGCGTACTTTTCTTAATGCTTCTGCTCATTTGTTAGTCCACTCACACGTAAGAAGTAGGGAAAGGGGAAGCAAAAAAAAGAATAGAAAAGTCATTTTTACTCTCTCTGGTTCTCGTTGGTGAATTGGAGTTGTGTTTAGCAGCAGGGATACAATCAAGCTGACAGAAGCACAAAAAGTCTGGGATGAGTGTGGATAAATGGGATTTAAAGAGAGCGAGCATCCTTTTAAATGAATAGGCTGTACAAAAAAAAAGAAAGGGAGAAAAAAATAAAAGAGAGAAATCCCTGCTTGGGCTTTTGTGTCGATATTCTCTCTTAGGGGCGAGCGCTCAGGAGCACTCCTCTCCAATGCGCTGGCAGGAGCGGCCCACTTTGCGGTCCAGTTTGACCATTTTGAGGACGGCCTCCTGGCGCCCGCTGCCCAGGTGATCAAAAAGACAGTCGTGTTGCTCCGGGAGCCGATGGAGCATACAGAAGACATAACCTGCACATGGGAGGAGGAACGCCGTTTAGATCATTGAGTATGAGTGCTACTGAGAGATTTGTGATTCAAACGCCTGGAGTGAATTTATTCAGCAAGACAAGTCGAGAAAGGCGAACTCTGGGGAAAAAAAAAAAAAAAAAAACAACAACAACTGGACATGTGAAGTCAACATTTCTGAAAAAGATCAAATTAAGTTTACCCTGAAAGGTTTCTGTTTGGAAAAACCGAATGGATCGTTTTTGTCTTTTCTCAGTCTCTATCAGGGATCGGGAACCTATGGCTCGCGAGCCATATATGGCTCTTTTGATGGTTGCATCTGGCTCGCCGATAAAACTAAATATAGTGATACCTCAACTTACGAACGCTTTAGCTTACGAACTTTCCGCCTTACGAACATTAAATTCGCAAGAATAATCTTATACGAACGTATACGAACTAGTTTTCGGCAAACAAACCAAACCACACAACCACACAACTGTGACTGGCGGACTAGTTATCGGCAGAAGAACACCAAACCACACGGTTGAACAGCGCCAAGGTGGCTGGCGGACAAGTTTACATCACCCCTTCCCTTGAGTGCATACGTGGTTTGTTATCAAGGATACATTTGCTAATATGGGACCGAAAAAGACCCCACCGCAGGCTAGTGTTTAGCCGAAGAGGATACAAAACAAAATTACGGTCGAGCCATCGACCATCGAGAAACACGAATGAGGTGTGCGTTTGTATGACTTAGCGTCCCACTACGAGTATGCTAAGTGTTGTCCACCATACCTACCTACCATTGCTACGTGTGGCTAAGGGTGTTTCTGTGTTGTCTAATCAACGGTCTCAGGCAATAGAAGAGGTTGAAAAACTTCTGTTGATTTGGATTAAGGAAAAGCAGCGAGCAGGGGACATTGTGAGTGAGGGTGTTATCGCCGAGAAAGCACGGCAACTTCACTCGGATATCATCAAAGGCAACCTGGAAGTTTGTCATCCATTGACAACAACCACCACAAAGGTAAATAAAACGACTTTATTATACAGTACAGTTTATTTCTTTAATTACAATACAATAGCACATTTATTATACATAAAATAAGGTAAGTTTTGTGTAGTTTTAAGGCTTATTTAGTAGAAATGTATGTTTTATGGGGACCTGGGAGGGGATTATTTCTTTGGTTTCTTATGGGAAATAAATGTTTGGCAGACGAACTTTTTGCCTTACACACACTTTCTGGGAACTAATTAAGTTCGTAAGATGAGGTATCACTGTATATATTGTTGCTTTTTCGCTGTTTATTTCCTTTTTGTGCGGCAGATGGCTGTTGATGTTCAAAGAGCAATTTTGAATGGATGATACTGACTTCGGTGGCCGTTGATGTCGAAAGAGGTAAACGTCCCTTTGTTTGGTCTGAAAACTTAGTGTTGATCCGTGATAAATAATGCAATGGTGAATCGTTGTGTTGCACCAAGACTACTATTTGATACTAGTTGACACAAATTCCCAGCAGACAAATCAGCCCATTTCCAACTGAGCTTGGGCGCCATCTTGTGCATTTTCTGGGACGCTACATTGGAGTCCTGACGGCTCGAATTGATACGGAAGGACTTCTTTAATCGATTGCAAACATTCATGATTTCATCTTCCGAACTATTTGAATCATATTCATAACTGGATGAGTAACAGGAAAGCATCTTGTTACGTTGTGTTAGCATCACGAACAAGGGGGCAGGACCTTCTGAAACCCACCATCTTCGAGGTCATTTTGAAGTAGTTTTGGGACATTAACTCATTTTTATTGGAGTTTTGCATTTGACTAAAAATTTCAGCCTGCGTGTTTTGGGTATTTTAGATGCTATAAACCGTTTTTCTGATGTCAGTTAGGAAACAAAAAAATGGTGTCGGTTGTCCTTTAATGGTGAGTATTATCACAAAGTTATTTTAAATAATACATTTTGACATTGTTTTTAAATCACGTGCATGCATGTTCGCGTGCGTATGTGTGTGTGTGTGTGTGTGTGTGTGTGTGTGTGTGTGTGTGTGTGTGTGTGTGTGTGTGTGTGTGTGTGTGTGTGTGTGTGTGTGTGTGTGTGTGTGTGTGTGTGTGTGTGTGTGTGTGTGTGTGTGTGTGTGTGTGTGTGGCTCTCACTGAAAAATATTTCTAAATACTGTATTTTACTTTTACGGCTCTCTTAGTCAAAAAGGTTCCCGACCCCTGGTGAACACACAAGCTCTCGCACTAGTAACCGCTTTTGGGGGGTTTTGCCATGCGGAGCAAATCTTATTAGTTGTCATCTTCTTAAATCCATTCATTAATACACATAATAACACTGCTGGCATTCAATGAGAAGTGATGAAAAAGCCCAATTTGACAGCTGCTTGATATGCAATTAAAAACTGTGATTGCACACAGCAGCACCAATGGAGTGGAAGGGAGATGGTTACGTAACATTAAAAGCCTCTCAAAGGGAGATAGATGTGGAATCTTTTCCCGCACTCAAACAGCAATAGAATTACTGTATGCACTGTAATACTTGCCCATCAAAACATGATCATTTATAAAGTCGTTCAGCTGAACCTCTTTAACGTCCCCAATCTCGTGCGTGAATGCATTAACATTCATAATGTGAAGGATCCAGCAGAGATGGTAATTACCTGAATGGTCAGAAATCACTCCAATAGCATCATTTCAAAGAAAACAAGAGACCATTTAAGATGAATGCTCTATGCACCCCCACAAGAGAAAAGAAGTGAGCTCATTTCTAATTAAAAAAATGACTCCAGGGGTTTAAACAAATGGTCTTCACAGCGATGAAGCCCTGCGACTTTCTAAGTATGATCATTTGTATGCGGTGAAGCGCTGTGACTATATAAGTGTGTTCATTTGTATGCAAACAAGTTGATTAGCAAGCACGGTTATTGGTTTAAATCACATTAGTATTCTTTGTAATTGGTGTTTGTTCACATTGAAACATAAAGGCCATCTACAGCGCCCGTACAATGACACTTACTTCAGCACCAGCAACGGATTCACCTCAAGGGGGAAAAAAAACATATCTGACGCTTTCCTCTCCAGTTTTGTCTATGGAGCGCTAGCGCTACCTCCTCCCCCATTGGACTGAATTCACAATCCAGTTGGTGAAACAATAAAATCTGCCATATGCCAACAAACAGCCTTTGAACAAATTAAATTAGACCTCAAAGGGGTGAATCAAGTGAAATGTATGCTCCAAGGAAATATTAGTGACGGTAAGACTGACTTTAGAGGCGACGCATACTGTGCATTGTATTAAAAATGGATGACGGTGCCCCGTCAGTACATCACCACTACTGCTGAGCTAATACGCATTTATGGCACTTGTGAATTCACTTTTGTACTGGATATTTCTATTTGATTGTATTTATATTTCATCCAATGAATATTTATGTTCTTATTTTGAATAGGGTAAAAATATATATAATGACCAATACTGGCTGATAAAAAAATAGTTGTATGGAGATACATTTTTCAGTAGTATCACCCAACCCATTTCCAAATGTTACAGTGCCATATTTAATTTTTATTTTTTTCTAGTATTTATATTCTGTGTAAATGTAATTCCTTTGTACTGTCATATTATTTGTTATTTAGGTTTTTTTTTGTTCTTTTGACTTCAAGATGGCGCCGTGAGAGTGGCTACCTTTCCAGCAGCTCCGGTATTTTATATTTTGTTTTGTTTTGTCAAAACTCTCAAGGACACTCGAGAGAAGAAATTTTTCTGTGGGTGAGGATTTAAGACAGCTTTGTGCCAAAGGCGGTGCTGTAAGCAATTTGAAACATAATTTTGGTTTTAAAACGGTCAAATATTAGGGAGCTTGAAAGTGACTGAACCATACTTTAGTACATTTTTTTTTTCAGTAAAATTTTCAAGCCTGTCAGTTCAAATTAGTTAATGAGGCTATTCAATCATAATTAACTCATTCACAGCCAGACGATGTGCAAAAATGTGTCCACTCCAGTGCCAGGGTATTTGTCATTTTCACTCAAATTCAAGGACCCGGAGAATATTGAGTTTTAGGACTACATAAACATTTAATTTAGCGTAAGAAACCTTAGACTGTCTTCTGTCATCAGAAAAAAAAGAGTTAATTCCTAAATTTTATGGGTCTGGAGTTATGAGCTTGAAATGAGGGCGGCTGTCCAAAATGCAATGTGATACATACATATTGGTTTATATAGCGCTTTAACAACAGCTGAAGCTGGAACGAAGCACTGACATGGAAAAAAGGGAACTGCTGACCCCTCATGGAATGGAAAAACCTTTGCCAGAGGTCTGGCCAGCGCTTTATCGGCACCCCCAGCAAGACAAACTAAAGCCCGAACAAACTCAGGAATGGCACTCTGTCATATTTTCAATTCCGAATAAATTCGGAAACGGCAGTGAATGAGTTAAAGCGGTTCCATGTGCATTTTAGTTCACATACTTCAACATGTCAACTGAGTATTCTGAATGTGTTCTTGCGGGTGTTTTGTCGTACCACAGCGACAGGAGCCCAGCTCTTGTTGCACCAGCTCCAGTTTGGTTTGGCAGCGATGGCAACGCTTGCGGCTCCGTTGTTTGGAGCCGCCGCGAGACGACGCAGAGGATGACGATGATGTAGAACAAGATGACGACGACGACGACAACGATGATGACTCATCAGCTCCCGGCATATCACCAACTCTCGCTCGCTTCTCGGGAGAACTGTCGCTCTCTGACTCGGAGGCTGCAGATACACAAAAGGCAGTGAATGAACGCAATCAATGAGATAAATATGTACATACAGTTAAGTAGAAATATATTCTATACACTGTATAAATACAATGTACACTTTGAATTCAAACTTTTATACATTTAAATTTTACATGTTCATTTAAAAAAAAAAGTATTTTCCGTCTTGACCTATCTATATATTGGTCACGAATAATGAGTTGGAAAAGATTTCAAAGATAAAATTATTTGTATTTCTCCAAATGGTAGCCTCAGCTCTTTTAGACGCCATGCCCCAATTAACTGCCCGTTGTATCATCCATTTAAATAAAACAAAACAATGATGAATCGTAACCAAAACATGGATCTGTGCTGAGAAGACGGTTTTAAGAGAGAGTGCATGCAGCGCAAGCTGCTTAACGTTTCAACATTGATCCAAAAATAATTACATTCTCAGAGTATCTAAACAGAACATTGGTGAGAAGTTGAACGGCTTTAGCAGAGGATTTATTCCATGCAGGACAAATGTATTTCTAACGGAATTATTTAAAACAAAAAGTCGGAGGGCCATGACAGAATTGTGATTTGTACATAACTTGACAAAATACAATGTTGCTATAATAATAATAATAACAATAATAATAATAATAATAATAATAATAATAATAATAATAATAATAATAATAATAATAATTTGAAAGTACTTTTCATCACACACAAAGACGTTTTACAAGAGCTTAAAATGCAAAATAAAATGTACACCAGAAGACAAGCATACATAATTGACATCAAAATAGATCTAAATGAACAAAACGAAGCATGGGTAAAAGAGACTAAAATGTTTTCAAAGCATTGCGGAACAGGTGAGTTTTAAGCCAAACAAAATTTGACAAAGCGAAACAAAATGACAAATTAATGTATTAAAAAAATACAAAAAATAATTATTGATGTTTTATTTGTACTACTGTGCAATAACTTTTTACATCCCGCTTTTTCCTCATTAGGTTCGCGGGGGTTTCTGGAACATAAAAAAGTAAAAAATCTTATATATTCTATCAGGTTGAGTAAATTTTGGAGTGCAACTTCACATCCAAAAATTGTATGGCATCCACAGTGTTTTGATTGTTGGTCAAAAGAGCATTGGCGGACACAGGAACAACATCTACCTCCAGCCATTTCAACCGGTCAGTACAACTTTTCTCATCAATCCTGCAGACTTTTTCTCTTGCCGGGCCGAATGCAGATCAGCACTCAATAAATCTCTGGGAACTAGGCCAAGTTGAGCTGCCAGAATCTGCTGCTCCACACCATCAATAAGAGTGTGTGAACATCCGAGGGCAACGGTGAGCGTGTGCATGTTGTTAGCGCATGACCGCTCTCCTCCCCTGGCTTTCATCTGTTCCAGCAAAACTCCGTCCAGGCAAATTGAAAGCAACTCAAACGTGTGTGAAGTAAAGGAAAGGGTAAATCATTTTGACAATTAATTTATGTAAAATCACATTTTTATACTAATGGTACAAGTGGGTTAAAAGTTCAGCACACACACCCGAATGACAGCTGAGAGCAGTAGCTGTAATAAATGATGGGCTGCACATGGGCTCCCCCTACAGTACAGAAAAGTCATTTCCCTTTTAATTCAAAAGTTGACCTCCGCTCAACCCTGAAGAGTAATGAACTCTATTATTAAATTAGGCACACTAGCAGGTGAGCGATGGTTGTCATGGAAATTAAAAAAAAATGCCATTGAATTTCCTTCATGCCAAAAGTGGGAATGAATCCTGTTCTCAAGTACACGACCTTAATGGCTTTGATGACTGAAATTTGAAGGTGGGATAAATTGCTTAAATGAGACGAGAAGAAGTATGTTGTATGGGTTACATTTTTTTTAAGTTTACCATGCGGAATGCTGAATTCTGTTGTATGTACGTATATACAAAATTCCATGTGTCATACTGCTGGTGTGCAAAACCAAATGATTCATTTCTGACATGTGCCTCGCTCGAAATGCAGTGGAGTGAGATGTTTTGCACTCGAGGAGAGACGTACCTGATTCAAAGGAGCGTTTTGTAGGAGTAGCGAGTGAGCTGAAGGCTGTGTCTGTGCTGCATACTTCTGCAACAGAGATGCGGTGCAATAAGATGCGTGACAATGACTAAATGTTGTTTACAGCTGTGCAAGGTTCATTCTCACCAACAGACTTTAATAGTCTATTGAATATTCTTGCAAAAAAAGCCATCAGAATCATAAATAATTCAACGATAAATATTATAAATATTGACGAGAGCAGAAAACGGTCATGCACATATGCAAATACAAAAAGGGAATAGATGAGAACTGAAATGTAAAAAAGTGGATCATGTGCGGGATTACTCTTAGATATTTTCATTCCTAATATGACGTGGGTGGGTCTTAGAAAGCTTGGTCCAAAAGGCTGGTCAAACAATGACCCACTTTGAGAATCAGTATTTTTATCCCCTTTCCAATCAATCACCAGGTTTCACTGCTTGCTTTGTTGCAGACATACTGCAGAGATCAAATAAATAATTTGACTGAGATTTGTGCTATCGTTAATGTGCAAGTGATTTTTGAGTCGTGAAGAAATAGCCCTGACGGCCACTTATGCTTGGTGGCATGATAACAAACCCATGCAAATAAAAGATCATTATCTCTTAAAGGACAACCGACACCTCTGGACAAGTTGCGTCCATAATTTGTAAAATCACTTTAAATGACGTCTACTGACCGTATTTTACAAGGATTCCATCGCATATAGCTGTATTTTATGTTTTCAGACTTGCGCTGAATATTCATGAAGTCGTGTTTTTGAGTTGATGACGATCCTGGACTGACGTTACTGAGGGAACGCCCCTGACCGAGAAAGCGACACACAATACATCTTGGGCACTTTATTTCATCTGAAAACACTGTGTTGAGTGCGAAATTAGAAGGAAAACTACATAAATAACATGATGGTGAATAGTGTGGCAGCCAATTGCGGTAACACGCGTAAAGAAGGTGTAAGTTTACACAAATTCCCAACAGAGAAACCATGCAGCATTTCCAACAGAGACAGAACAGTATAGCGGCAGCCGAGGAGCTCCCCAGAGTGCGCGAATCCCCGTTTGGATAACCGCTGTCATCCCCTCAGCCTGACAATGGGTAGGAAGTTGCTTCCAGTGGTGAAAGAGAGCAATCGTTGTAATAGTGGAGCAAACCTATCTGACAAACATTCAGCTGCTGGAACGAGGAGCTAACCAGAGTTAGCGATGGATAACCCCTGTCATTCATACATAAGTTCGTAACTCTTCATCTTAAAAAGTTTAGCATGCACAACCAGTAAACAATCTGCATTGATGTTGACATCTTTTATCTTATTTGTTGTTCATGCCTTTATATGCCACATATCACACAATTGATGCTATATTGCTTCTTCACGGGTCGAATTGATCTGGAAAGACTTCTTTAATCAATCGCAAACACTTATGCTTTCCTCTTCAAAACTATTTGAATCATATTCATAACTGGATTAGTAACAAGAAAGGATCTTTTTCCAAATCTGAACTCTCTGAAGCCATTGTTTTGATTCTGGAGCAAGGCAGTTTGTGAAGGAGTTTCCTGACGTGATGTCACAAACTGGCGGCGGGACTTTCTGAATCTCTCCAGTTTTAAGCTCATTAGTGGCAGTTTTGGGCAATTTTAAGTAATTTTTATTGGTGTTTTGCGTTTGACTAAAAATATCAGCCTGCGTGTTTAGCCTGGGTATTTTAGATGCTATAAAACGTTTTTCTGATGTCAGTTAGGAAACAAAAAATTGTGTCGGTTGTCCTTTAAATATTCATAAGCTTCAAAACAACTGTTACCGATGAAGTGGCAGAATGTCGATGTAAAATCATACCGTTTCAACAAGACACTTGCTGTCCGTTATTTGATCATGTGTCACCAGAACAAATAGGTTTAGTTTGTTACTTCATTGTTTCCTCAAGTTGGCAATCACAAATTATTGCATACTTTCAGCGGAACAATTTTAGGAGGTTGAACCGGAAGATTAATGGCTTCACAGCAAAACCTTATGTCATGAAATGATCAACACTGGAAAAACTTGACTTTTTGGATGGACTTTTAATGTGCATGACTGCACTTAAGATAAAAAAAAAATTCTATTTGTCCATTTTTGGTGACGTGGTTAACTTGTTTACTGCCAGACAATGTGCAAAAATGTGTCCATTCCAGTGCCAGGGTTTTTGTCATTTTCACTGAAATTGCAGGACCCACAGAATATTGTGACTACATAAACATTCAATTCCGCGTAAGAAACCTTCCACTATCTTCTTTCATTAGAAAAAAAAGAGAACAAATTCCTAAGTTATGCATGCTGTACAAAATACAATACAGTACAGTACATATTGATTTGTATAGCAATTTACCAACAGCTGAAGCTGTAACAAAGCGCTAACATGGACAAAAGGCAAATGCTGTCCAGAGCTGACCAGAACTTTATCGGCACCCACCGGAAGAAAAAACAAACCCCAAACAAATTTGGAAATGGCGCTCCACGTCACACTTTTCAAAATCCAGGAATGGCAGCGAATGAGTTAAGTATTTGACTGAAAATTATCAGGACTGTGAGAAGGAAATAGAGTGGAAATATTTACACTCCAAATGTCCTTTTTAAAGCATTTTTGTCATTTCGTCCTGAATCGGTGTTAACAAATGACCATGCCACCCGTCAGTGGTGACGGATGCCCTGGGAGTTGCAAATGTCCTCTTTAAGCCCTCACACTGAATAGATAACTCTGAGCTTTCAACCACACTGTGAGTGCCGTGGAGGACAAATATAATTTGGAGAGCTGCAGCTTTTTCTTGCCATCCTCTACAAAAAAAAAGTTGCAAATATGTGGTCACTTTGGTCATTATCATTTTTCACATTTCACTTCTTGGACCACGTTTCTATTTTCAGGAGGGGAGACATCCATGATTGTTTTCCACCCATTAAATATACACCAATATGCTCTCCTAACGTACCGTCCTGAGCAGGTAGAGAGGTCACTGCTGCATCTCCCGCCGGCAAAGGATTCTCTGAGGTTTCTGACATGGCTATGAATGACTGACTGATGCCTTTAGTTGTTTCGCTGCAGAACACGTCTGCTTGACTGCTACTGCTGCTACAGCTGGGAGTTGAAGAGGCTTTTGAGGCACCATCTGGCTGTTTCTTCTGAATGTCTGGGAAAGAAAACAATTCATATTTGAGTCGATATCAATACAAAGTGAGCTTAGCATCCGCATCGGAATCATGGTCATATGAAATTGTTGCGGAATAATAAATTGCCATAAGTGTGAAACATTTATTCACCTGCAGACAGAAAGACAGACATCAATGAGTCTCTTGAATGTATTACTTTAATTTTATAACCCTTTTTTCAGTTGGTGTAAGTGGCAACCCTTACAAAATCATTTGGTCACAGGAGCACATGTACAGTGTGTGAAATATGTGGTTGTATGACACTCAAAATGCAACTCCATATTTGTTCACTGTCAATGTTCGCGGAATCAATAGGGTGCAAACGAGTAATGAAATAGACCACACTGCTGGCTTGTTAGCCAAACGTATGGTTGCGCTGCTCGGGATAGCAATACTAGGCCAATGTGCAATGCTGAGCCTCATAAATAAATGAGAAAACGAGTTGCGTGTGCCTATGAACTGACGGAACACATGCAGGCTGAACTGAAACAGTTTCATTGGACCATTTAAACCACTGGTGCCAAATTTAAGGCCACGGAGCCAAATCTGGCCCACCACTTCATTTTATTCGGCCCACGAAAGAAAATCAAGCATATCAAGTACCATGTACGTTGCTGAAGTCTGAATCAAAATTTCAAATTGTCCCATGTAAACCACAATAAGTCATTATTCTTGACTTTAGATTTGAAAATTAGGTATTCATTCCTTTGTTGTGCGTTCTGTAATACGTGGAGGAGATGAAACATTCTCCAAGACATCCATCCATTTTCCGTACCGCTTATTCCTCATTAGGTTCGCGGGAGGTGCTGGAGCCTATCTCAGTGGTCTTCGAGCACAAGGCGGGGGACACCCTGAATTGGTTGCCAGCCAATCGCAAGGCACACAAAGACATACAACAGTCACTCTCACACTCACACCTAGGGACAATTTGGAGTGGCCAATCTGCCTGCCATGCATGTTTTTGGAGTGTGGGAGGAAACCGGTGGACCTGGAGAAAACCCACGCGGGCCCGGGGGAGAACATGCAAACGCCACACAGGCCGGACAGGGACGCAAACCGGCAACCTCTGCAATGTGAAGCCGGTGTGCAATTTACAGCAGTGAAGACTAAACTATAAAGATAGAACAAAACAACCAACCTGCAAAACATTTGGAGCACAGGTTCATCGTTTTGCTGGACCTGGGAAAAATAAAACAGAGCAGATTTATTTTTAATGCCTCGTTCAATTTTTTTTTTTTTTTTTTTTGGGATAAATGATGGGAAGACTATAAACAAGTCTTCAACTATCTCAAGCTGCGAATTCCTCATGTGAAGGCAAAAACCTCAATAGGTTGACTCCAGAAGCTGATTTTGCCTTGTTTTTACTTTGGTCGTGAATTTCTTTCTATTAAATGAAAAGCACCGCCTTGACGACTCTTTGATCCAAAGTCTGAATCACTGAAGCTTTGCTGATTTCAGTGACAACTAACAAATCAGACACGACAGCTGATTCTGGCCCTCTGCTGAGACATAACTCATTTCCTCTCCAACTTCCCTCCTTACCATCTGCGTACCAAGCATGACGGTCAGTCACATTTTATTTATTCGGAGCACAACTCATTAGTCCATTTTTAAAAAAAGGGATCAGCTGCGGAAAACTCAACATCTAATCTGTCTGTCACTCTAGTGATTTGTATGACACAGAAAAGAAGTGAAGATGAAAAGGCTATCAGCAAACGATCCGTTGATCTCCTGTTGTGGATCAGGATGAGGATTTCATGATCAAAACCACACAGATGAGCTGCTATAGTCAAACATACCTGGCGTTGAATATTTTAGAATTCCACAAATGAAGTCACGCTAAAAAGTCAGAGCTTGAATAGTTGTCATGGAGTTTCTGAGATTTGATCTGAACTTTTTGTGTAGAATGAAACCTTGCTTTTGTGGTGCATCTATCAAAAATTCTGTGAAATACTATTTTTCTGTTTAACAACACTCAAGCCTGACAAAAAAACGGTTTCTTGGAAGATGGAACGTGTACGCAATGAAAAAAAGGCATGTTACTTCCAAGTTATTATTACCTTTTTCACCCCCCCAAAAAAAGTCCTTCTGTGATACAAAGTCGCCATACCAAATCTGATTCAAATTTGTACACAAGTTATTGTTACACCAGTGTTTGAAATAACGTCTGCCCGGAGCATACAACTTTTACGTCAGGTGTACAACTTTCAAAACGTCTCGGGTGGCCGACAACTTCTTCAAGAAAAAAGAAATGCGACTTATCCTCCAGTGAGACCATATATATTTTTTTTTCTTCATTATGAATTTTTTGGCTGGTGCGACCTATAATCCAGAGCGACGTATAATCCCAAAAATACGGTACATTAAACAGACGCGACCAAAGTGAGCTGTTAAAATTCATTGCAATACAGTTAGGGGGTGGTCCATAAAAATTGGAACATCAACACAATTCTCATTATTTTTTTTCCTGCTCTAAACACTACCAGAAAGGGTTTAAATGTAAACTTTATATGTACACAGGATTTCATCCTTTGTCATGTTCTGCAACAGTCTTTAGGTCCTCCTTGTTGTTTGGTTGTTGTCTTCAGATTTATCTTTCGGCAGTAAAATGGACACTCAATTCGATTCAGGTCGAGATTAACTCGGCCAATAGAAAACATTGCATTTCTGTTCCTTAAAAAAACACATTGTCTTTCAAAATAGGCTTCAGGTCATTGTCCACTGCGAAGCACCGTCCAATTAGTTCGAAAGCATTTTGCTGAATATGAGCTGGTAATATAATGATAAAAAGTTCCAATGGCAGCCAGTGATGCCCACGCTAAGGAGAGGACAGTAATTTCATCTGTGCTGTATGTCATGCATATGAGCATATTTGAGAATACAGCTGACTTTAACTTTGACTTGACTTGACACAACTTCCAAAACGCTTTCCTGAGGCGGGAGTAGAGTCACGTCTAGAAATACTGGGCCATTTTCACAATTCTAATCTTTTGGGGATTATACATCAACATAATGAATTGAAATGAAATTAATAAAGTGTGATTTAATTTGAGGCTTTAATATGAGGGTACTTATATGTATACAATTGGTCTATGTGACTTTTGATATCCGCTGTGAATAGTTATTTGCACACCACAATCACAAAATACATGGTTCAACCAAAGTCTTTGTTGATCCTATAAACATGACATTGCAAATACTAAACAGTTTTCACTGGTGATGTTCAATCTCAGTGGTTTTCTGAGCAGACCACTCAAAACAAATATTCATGCTGAGGATAAATAGCTCAGGAAAATTATGTTTTTGGCATTCCGTTGTCTGGCTTTTGTTGAGAGGTTGATAATGTTAAGATTTTAAGTATATGTATGCATAACGGTTATAGAAGTCATGGGTAAATTTAAGTTTGGCTTCGCTTTAAAATAAATATTTGAATGAATTTAAAGAAGAAAAAACACTAGTTAGTCTTAACCTATATAACGATGCAAACGTCTAGATTAACGAGTCACTCCCACCTAACACATACATTTTAATTTCAAACTGCCGTTGTGAAAACGCGATATTGTGATGTATTATATTGTATCGTATGGGGTAATATTTTATTTTTCTACTTCTTTCTTTCTATTCATCTACCTTTCATAACTGTGCTGCTGTGAAATGTAAATTTCTCCACTGCGAGACAAATAAAGGTACATCCAATAAAATTACAAATGTTTGACTTTGATAACAAGTGCACATAAGGTGAACAAAATGTGACATGGTTTGATAGTCTGCTTTTTGATTTGTTGCATGTGAGTTCTTCATATCCTTTTTGGAGAAATGCTTTCAGACACGAACAGCTCAATACATTTGTTTCGCGGGTATTACATTTGAATAAGTACACACCACAACCAACACGTCATTTGTACTCTTTGGCATTTGACTCACCATGATTCAGACTTGATCTTTGTTTTACTCCCTGGTAATTTCTACCAACTTTGTGACTGCTTTATTTCCTGTATATGATAGTTGTCCATGTTAAGCGCTTTGTTACAGCTTCGGCTGTTGTTAAAGTGCTATATGAATCAATTTGTATCGTATTGTATCAGTGCAGGTTGTTCTAAATATGATATGGCACTTGACTTATGACCCATAAAAGCCCACAAATGTTGCTGGGTGTTTTTTTGGTAAACTTATTTTGGGACAACGGTAACTACAGGTACATGTCTCTTCATCAATAATTTGGTACTTACAACAGCGTTTATGTACCACAGAACTTGCCACTGTCTATTGCTTCACAAAAGTAGATATCTAAGTCTATTATAGGGTAAAAACGACCAATATGGTTGAGAATGTGTGTTAATAAAGGTCATGTTGTAATACTATTTGTTAAAAACGTGTGCATGATGTATTCAAAGGCTTTCAAATGTTACGATTTTGCACTTCAGCTACACAGGAAGACAAAACAGTCGATGAAAATAGAGTTTATTACAATAACGTGTCTGGTGAAATATGCCCTCTCTTGCACTTTTACCACGCCGAATAATTAGCCCTGTCACACCTGTGACACTATCTGGATTAGCCGTCCTTGTATCTCGAGGGGTGAGCGAGACCAGCTGGAGCTAGCTAGCAGCTAACGCTACAAAACAATGGGGAAGGGAGGGGAAGGCGAGAAGGAGGAGGGGGCTCATAACAAGCTCATCCCCGCTTGAGCTGCTAGCTCTAATGGCTAAGCAGCTAAGCTAACCGTCGACAGTGAAGCTAAAGAGCCACAAACAAGACGTATAGAAAGGTTACCGGTCTTACCCCCAGAAGCCGCAGGGACAACGGGGCGGTACAACATTGACGTTACTCGGGGGCTTGCTGCCCTCGCTCCCGGTATCCCCCATGTTGGGTCTTCCGCGTTGAGGCTCTCTGTGTAGCAGGTGAATCCGGGGATGGAGCGAGGGCCTTTCAATTCGTCTATAGATCCCCCTCGTCTGGTTTCGCAGAAATCGCGGTGAACAGACGAAATAATCCTTTTTTTCAAATGTCGACGGACGTGGAGCAATTTGCCGACACGAGCGGCCACAAATATCTGGTGGATTAAAACAGCCTTAAGAGAGAGTAAAACATGGGAGCCGTCAAAGCCGATGACGGACGGAACCACCGGGGATTCCTGGGCCGATCAGCTGGAGAGGAACAAACCATTGGCTGAAAGATAGGGGGATTAATGAAAACGGCGCTGCCAAATGCTCGACTGGTCGTAATATTCTGGACAATTATACTGAAAGTTTCCCCATCGAAATGCTTTGAACATTGTAGATACATATATAAACGCCGAAGAACAAACAATTCCCCAAGAAGCCGCTGCGTTTCGCTCGACATGGTAGGTTCCATAAAAAAAGTCATAAATAGGAAGCTCACTGTTTCACCGTAATTTCGAGCTCTAGCGGGCACCGAAGATCAAATGCATACTTTCGTTGTTTAATTGCCTATTTAACTCTTCAGTATTCTAAAAACGAGGTTCATATTATTATCCTGCCAATATCTCCCCCGTTCACATTTCTCTATCAACTCAAACCGTCCCAATCTAAAAGCATTCGCATAATTTAGGATTTGGGGTGGATTTTTTTCCACATTCACCAAATTGCCACTTTTCTCAGACCCTCCGCCCTCCACTCTCCCACAAAAGCATTGAAGTTAAAGAGACTTTGAACAAAAATGTTACCCATCTTTGCCAACTCAAATTAAATGTTCAACGTATTCATGACTCACAGGTAACTATACTTCTTGATAGTTTAATATATTTTTTTCATTTTGTTATTCTGCACTACTCTGTTTTCCCCATCCCTTTATAAACGATCATAATTATGAAAAAGGAGGATCCCAACTACAAATGGCAAGTACATGTGGCGTCACGCAGAAGTGCGCATTTCAACCCTTTGATGTCCTTGATGTTTTTCAAGTGAGTCTGACTCATTCCCACGCAGGCCAAGGCTATATAAGTAGCCAGCGTGGGACAGAGAGATTGGGGGAATCACCGGGCAGAATCATCTTGGACTCTCAAAGAGACAACCTCAAATTTCAGCACAATTTCTTTTGGAGATTAATTACTGGTAGATGAGCAACAGGATGAACCACAATGTTGTTTCTGTCTGCTGGGAAGAACATGTGGGCTGTGTAAAGGAATAGCCGCCTCCTCATTTGGTACAAGGAGATGTGCCAGAGGATTGCACAATCATATTTTCGGTGTTGCTATGGGCCATAATCTCATACAGGTCCCAACAATACATGCCAAAGTCTTGTCTGATTCTCAGATTCCACACTTTTAAGATCTCCCGAACACTGCTGATTCACTATTTTTTCTGCATTTTAAAATAAACAAATGGTGACGGTCAGTCAGTGCATCAGACAGAGGACAGATAGTTAATTATTACAATCTTCATTTTGGGTCTCTCTGAAAAAAATATTTGGAGTGTTTTCATCCTTAAAGCCCGAGTCCAGCATGAAGCTCGGTGGTCCTCTTGAGACATTTCTCAACATGACTTCAAAGAAAGATCTCCTTCCCTTACATGCTGTATACTCCCTTCTCTTTTAATTCTATCACAGCAATAAACCCTTGAACTTGAATGAATCAAACGGGATGAAACACAAGTTAGACATCTTGTTACTCTCAAGAGTTAGTTCCTGAAAATATCGTCATGTCAGTTATTCAATCAATCAAAGCTTTGGATAGGCCCCCCCAATTCTTCTGGTTCATAAAGCAAGGTCCATCATGACATGCTACATGTAATGTGGCATGAACGAACGTGAGACCCTGAACATGTGTGGGTTGAATTAGGACAAAAATTATATGACAAAGGTATTGATAACTTACTAGATACTTCACTGTGCTACAATTCCCTAAACCTAGACACAATCAATTACTTCTGGGATGTCATCACGCCACAGACCATCATGACTGAAATCCTGTCCCTGTCACGGTTTTGAAAGGTGGTGATGGCGGTTGTGGATCCCAAAAAGCAGGCAGGAGGGAGCAGGAGTTTGTGTTTGACAAATTGTATTAAAATAAAGGCAACAAGAACAATATCTAAAACATCAAAATCATCTTAACAGAAAAAATACAAAGTATCAAAAGGAAACCAAGAGTAAAAGTCTGCCAAGGTGAAACAAACACAAGCACAGCATACAATGCATCCACAATGCACAATGCATACAATTGCATACAATGACCCGACGCCAAATGGTCGTGCCTGGAGTCCTTTTAACTGCCACTGATTGGAACGACCAGCACCTGCGAGGCTGCAGGCAGGGCTGACAGCGCTACTCGTTGGTCACCAATCCGAACGTGGCAGGCTGCCACTGACCGGGACGGCCAGCACCTGTGCAGGTGCAGGCGGCGCCGACAGCGCCACCCGTTGGTCGCCAACCAGATCATGACAGTACCCCCCACCCCCTTCAAGGGATTGCTTCCAGAAGTCCCAACAGTCTCCCAAATGGTCCAACTCGCCAGTAAACAATGGTGGAGACGGCAACCGTTGCCTCTCCAACATATGATGGGCGGCGGCCTGATGGGAGTGGGACTCAGCCTGATGTGGACGAAGACACGGCATGGATTGTCGTGATCGTGTGTGCGACCCTTCTCGCACAATCACGTGACGACGTGGACGTGCACTGCTAGGCGCAGAGTGGCACCCCGGACAGCCATATGGGAACGGGTCTCGACTGGACGTTGACGTGGACGTTACGGCTCGTCGACGCAATTCAAACTCGACACGTTGGTCGCCAATCAGATCATGACAGTCCTGTGTCTGGGAGAATCATCACACAGGGTGAAATAGTTTTATTTCATTTTATTTGATATTTTTTACACAGTATGTCATATTCTTTCCCACAAGGGCAGAATTGGTAGCCTATACATTTATTTTCTTGGCTTTTATCAAAATCCCGACAATTCAGTCTGAAATGTTTATTCATGTTCCATGTTGACAATGAGGTGTGGTCTCTTATTTGAAAGTATTTCAGGTGTTTACTCATAAAATAAGGCATGGCGCAAAATGCATTTTGTACAGAGTACCTCGGTCCATGGAGTAAATACAGATGAAACAGCCACACATGCATTAGTCCACGTGTCAATAGATAGTGTCAATCCTGTACCGCTAATGTGAGGCAGAGCCACTTGGAAACAAGTTTTAAATGGATTCTATTGGAAATCTATGCCAGTACGCATGTCCATAAATGAGTCTTTCCTATCTTTTAATGCCATCTGAAGATACGCAGCCCTGCTTGTTATTGACTGGAGGACAACCCACATCGTCGCTCAAGGATTCACACCGAGGGTGTTTATCAGAAAAACGGGATTACCTTGATGTCTGATAACTGAAAATGCCAGCGTGGGTTTAAACAAGCACCCTAGGTGGAAGCCAGATGTTTATTATGGATGTAAAGCCTTCAGGGATTTACAGGCATTTACCAAAAATGATTCCCATTTGGTCACTTGGGGGTTGAACACAAATGTTTGACAGTCTAACATGAAACTAAATATGGAGACAAAATTGCTGACCGCCCCTTATCGGAAAGAAAACACCAGTGGTCACTGTAATAATGTGAATCCGACAAAAGAAAAACAAATAAAGTGTTTTTAACATTAAAAACTGAAAATCATACATTAATTATGAGTTGTGGATTTATAGAATTCTTTAAAAAAAACAACCGAAAACCAAAAAAGCTCAATGCCCGCTGACGCTCTGCTTCATCCTAGGTACCTCTAGTGGTGTGAGGTTTACTGACCTGAAGCACAAGCTCTACATGTAGCGATCTCAGAGTGATAAATTGAGGTGATAGCATTTACAAATCTAATAACAAATACAATAATCTTAAAATGATGTTTCAAATGTACAGGCAGC
Source organism: Hippocampus bargibanti (assembly GCF_051943395.1). NCBI lineage: Eukaryota > Metazoa > Chordata > Actinopteri > Syngnathiformes > Syngnathidae > Hippocampus > Hippocampus bargibanti. The sequence continues at coordinate 25,836,441 of NC_142736.1, read as the reverse complement.
CCGTGAAAGGAGTCCAGAATTGGAGTTCATAATTGACAAAATAAAGAACAGCGTTTATTTTTCCATTTTAGTTCTCTGGTTCATGCTCTATCTTGATTACTTTTTCAGTTCAATAAAGTCAATGACTTGATCATTAAAAAGCAATAAAATAACTGCATTTGTATGTGCTGTATTGTACCTATTGTACCAAATTAAATGATGCGGCATTGCATTTTCAGGACCTCCAACAACACTCACAGATGTGACATTGCTACTTGACTTTAAAATATGCGTTTTATCACACATGCACTGCACACGCCAGCGTTCAAGAGTCTATCTAATATATCAAATGAACATCTTTAATCTTTCTGATCAGCCAGAAAAGCGCCTGGAATTGCTTGGCGGACCCAAGAAACCGTTGAACGGATTGAGGGCACATTTAAAATATTTGAAAACAAATGTTTCAATATAGGTCATAATTTAGAAAAACAGGCTCATCATCTGTTTTGGGTTCATGTTTTTATATCAGATTCCAGAAGAGTCAATGACTCACGTCATGAACCTTGCTTTTCGTGTGCTCTGATTGAACATGGTGAAATGATGTGATAAAGACTCCTATATGGAAGATTACCGCTATACAAATCTCGCTTGACAGATGAAGAGGAATGTCTGACAATGAGCTGCGAGATCATAACCAGTCTGTGAAGCGTTGGGGGCTCCAGGCGGTGTTTAGAAGTGTGCACAGATGGAATAAACATCAGAGAGGATGCTGATAGACATTCACTAAAAGCTGTTTGCACCCCTCCAGTCGAGACAAAATGCCCCCAAACAACATCATTTCATTTTTTTTCTTTCTTATTTTATTCCATTAATTTTTTTCTTAAATCATGCATAAAGGACAACTGCCGTCTCCGGTCAAGTTGTGTCCATAATTTGTAAAATGGCTTCAAATGACTTCTACTGACCATATTTTACAAAGATTCCACCGCATATAGCTATATTTTACGTTTTAAGAGTCGCGCTGAATATTCCGGAAGTCTTGTTTTTGAGTTGGTGACGAGTCCGTTTCGTGACGTCACTGAAGGAACGCCCCTGACTGAAAAAAGGACACATTGTAGCAGTCCTTCCATCACGTCAATATATTTTGCTATACTTGTTTCGTCTGAAAACGTCATGTTGCACCAAAAACAGCCAGAAGAGGGCGACCAAGCTCCATGTAAGGAATTTATCAGCCTGTGGAAACGGGCTGATTAATTGAAACTGGTGAAGGACACGACATATGAAGCATATATGAAGCTCTCGTAAATCTTCAAGACTGCATAGGGAATTCCTGACAACATGCCATGCAATGAACATTGTTTTATGTTCCACAGTTCCTCTATTTAATTTGTTGATCCCAATGGGATCAACAAATTCAATATTTTAGATAGTCACAATTACATTACTACCTAATATTATTCAACATTGATAAAAGGCAAATTTTTATTTTTGGGCATAGTGTCTGTTGGAGGACAGACCAGTGATGGAGTAAATTTGATATTTTAATGTAGTCCATTTCATTTAATGAACTAGATCTCTGCCACAGTCAAAAAAAATGTATGAAAATCTTCATTGGACTAGTTTGGTTTCAAAAAGAAGCTGGCTTATACAATTATCAACCACACTAACTAAAAATAACCATTAATTGGCAATACATGGAATATTTCTTGCCACATATTTGTCATAAAATCTCTCAGATGCACCCACAAGAATGTGGTATCAGAATGTAGCCTATGTGAATGTTAAATTATATAAGCCATATTTTTAGATAAGATTTTGTGACACATTGCTGTAGGACCTAGTAAACAAGCTGCAGCCTGCTTGTGAACACAAGCAGGCACACAAAATCTGTTAAAGTCTCCGATGAAACATTCGGGAGAGGACATTGCCATTTCAAACAAATTAATAAACATTTATTTTCTAACTTTTCATTTTATCTGCATCATGGTGTTTTTTTTTCTTTTTATGAAAGGTCGCTGAATTGATTGCTGTATTATAATGCAAATCATAATCCAGCATCTGATTGAAAAAAAAAAATCCAAGTAATATAATGATAATGTTATGCGGATAAGGTCTAATCAGAGATTTCCACTGTACCCATTTAATGAGTCTATCTTTACATTTTTTTTGTCTGTATTGGAGTGCTCATTGATTTCATCAGCATATTTAGAATATTCCCTCTCAATCAGTCTGGATTGATTAGAACGATCTCAGTCAAAAACCGAATTGGTGAATGTGCAGTTGATTACATCAATCACATCGAGCACAGCAGGTCTTACTTTTTCATATAGTCATGAATTTTCAACATTCTATAATATGATGGCCGTCATGTATGGTTATGTTTAAATGGATGGATGGATCTAACAGCCTCCCACAATTTCTTCTTATTTGGTGTGCTGTGCCGCACGAGAGAAATGTGCTCTGCCAAGCCGCAGTGATCTCAAAATTCGCAGGGGAGTTTCCTATCTGATGGAGGCTTTCATCTCCCAACCCTTGGCCCATCTTCACTTGGGGTCCACCGTGATGATGTCCAAGCCCTCAGCTTTTGCCATCATCACACTGAGCTTTGTAGCGTATGCCTTGGCTCCTTGCTTACCCGAATGAAACTCTTGTGTCATTGTCGCCAAGTGTCTGGTAACTGCAGCCTTGGTAACTTGCGAACATTCTTGTTGGGACTTGTGGAAAAAAAGTTACAACAGACAACTTCATACATGTACAAATTAAATATAATGAGCAAAAAATACACACTGAGCTTTGTAGAATTATGTTTGCCACGTTTCATTAAAGTAAGCCCGAATAACAACACAATATTATCTTCAATCTTATCTTTTTTTGTATTGATTTTTTTAGAACAGTTTGAAAAGGGAAAACATTGTGACATTGAGCATCACGGTTCAAGACATCAAAACAAAACGTAGGTCACATAATCATCTCAATAAAAGTTTTACATTTCTTGCACTTCTGCATATGCAATGTCCTGTTCACTGTGCCATATGAGAAAGAAAAAAAATGCTCATCTCATGAAACATAAAACGACATTTAAAAACGTGTGCCGGTGAAGCGAAAAATAGTTTCGTTTATGCATTCAACAATGCTCTACTGACATCTAGTGGTCATGTTTTTTTTCCATTTCCATTGGGATTGTCGACATCTATGTCAAACTCGTGTACAGTAATCACAAAGGTTAAAGGACACATTCCTGAATTATGCTGTATTGAAAACAAAAAAGCAAACAAAACTATGTATCATCTTAATAGCACCCCTTTATTCTCGACCACTTATATAGGATAGCCTAAGGATCGAACCATTTGTACGCTTAATTTAAACAGTGATGAAATCTCATCTTGTACCGAGATAATAATGCCACCTCTCAAAACTATCATAATTATTACAAGTTTGGCCGCAGTGACACTTCACTTGGTCCACTTATAACATTTAATATCCTGTTGTCTCTTTAAACTTAAAGGTGAATCTAACATAAAAAGTGAAAGGCTTCTACAGTATTCATAACTCTATAAACATCATTGTTTGTGTTGCCCACAGTTATGCACAGAAATCAATGTTACCTTAAAATAAACTGCAGCCGCCAGACACTTAGATGGTAATGACAGGGTGGTTGTATTCAGGATAGAAAGGAGTAGCAAACTTGGCAAAGCACAGGGTAATGCAAATGATGAAGACTTGGACACCATCACCGTGGCCCACAAGTAAAGGTAGGCCGGCAGGGAGTCAAAAGCCTCCATCAGAGAGGAATGCTCCTCTCCAGATTTTGGGATCATGGTGCCCAGCAAATTCAAATTGCAACATATAAAAACCTAATTTCTATCGTACAGCTCGAACAGGCTACTGACGAACATGCGAGAACGTCATCCAGCCTGTAGATGGAAGCAGCTGCCTTGCAGCAAACCGGGGCTGTAGATGGCAACAGTGAAATTTCCTTCCTTTGTTTGAGCGGAAATATTTTAGATTGGAATTGCGAGTACTTCCGGGTGTGACCAAGACAACAACTTTCCCCATAAATGCAGTGACTTTACAATGACTTTACAATGAACTCTGGATTGAAACATTGGAAGGAGGCCGCCACTCTCATTTTAGTGGCAGGTCACAGGCTCGGAGTGGACAATTTATCCACGCCGGGTTTGGCGTGTTCTCAGTCCACCGTTAAAGCCGAAGGACGACGTCCGGTTCCTCAAATCTTTGACTACAATGTTTTACTCCTGAAACGAAGCAGTAAAAGCGGATTCATGCCTAACGCCCATGTCTTCCCTGGAGGAACTGTGGACCCTTCTGATTTTTCGAGTGAGTGGTTGGACGTTTTCAAAGCTTTTACCAACTCTCACAACTTTGGCTTAAAGTGCGTCCGGCAACCACCAGAGACGAGACCGCCGATATTTGCTACTGACCGCCTCAAATTGGGCTCACCGATCCCGGGGGACGTCGCATTCCGTATTTGTGCTTTGAGGGAGACATTCGAGGAGTCTGGTGTGCTGCTTTTCGTGTCCAAAAAGGAAGAACTGAGTCTGTTTGAGAGTCTTAAAGACAGCAGCGCAGACGAGGAAGTAAAACATTACAAAATAAACGATTTTTGCAGCAAAGGGCTGAGCAAATGGAGGACTTTGGTGAACCAGAACCCGTCAAACTTCGTCAGGATGTGCAGGGAGCTAGACGTGCTGCCCAATATCTGGGCCCTCCACGAGTGGGCCAATTGGTTGACCCCCGAAGGACAGTACGGAGTAAAGAGGTTTGACACGGCCTTCTTTATGTGCTGCCTGGAAGAGAGACCACACGCCGTGCAAGACCAGAAAGAAATTCAACACTTGCAGGTGACTTTAAAAATATACATGTGTGCCTTCTATAATCTTTATGCACCCTGTGACCAGTCTGGAGTGTACACATCCGCTTGCCGAAAGGCAAAAGGGATAGGCTTCATTTTACCGGCAACCTCAAGGGTAAATGTATGTATTATTCCTATTAAAGCACCATGTGCAAATGTGTTATCATAAATAAGCCATCATATGCATTTCTCTTATTTCAAGGTACCACAACACAAACTCTAAAGGAAGTCGATACCAGCCATCAATACTTCTGACGTTGAATAATAAGTTGTTCTTTTTTTCCTAATAGTTGGTTCTACTATGTGGCCATTTGGCACATTGGTAAATCATTGTCTCTCAAAGACAAAAAAATCATTTTCCACAATGATCTGTCAATGTGTTAATTGATATTTCATGTACCCATATTTTAAGTACGTACTGTAATTTCCTGACTAAAGAGCGCACCTGATTAGAAGCTTCACCCAGTACTTTTTGAAAGAAAAAAAATATAAAACATAAACAACACCTGTCTATAAGCCGCATGCTTATAAAGAAAGATGCTACACAGAAAAGGTGTTCATAGTTTTAATAATATACCTTAACTTTTCTTTCAAAACATTTCCTGTTACGCAGCAACAACATAAAATGCATTACAGTATTAATACAGCTTTTCGAAACCCATCATGGTCATACAGTGATACCTCAGCTTACGAATTTAATTGGTTCCCAGAAAGTATGTGAAAGGCGAAAAGTTCGTCTGCCGAACATTTATTTCCCATAAGAAACCATTAAAAATTAGAATAGGTCCCCATAAAACATAATTTTCTACTGAAAACTACACAAAATATACCTTATTTTATGTATAATAAAAGTGATATTGGATTGTAATTAAATAAATAAACTGTACTGGATAATAAAGTCGTTTTATTTACCTTCTTGATGGTTGCTGATGTAATTGCTTCTTGATGATGATCCGAGTGAAGTTGCCATGCTTTCTCAGCGATAATCCCCTCACACACTGTCCCCCTGGTATCTGCTTTTCATTAATCCAAATCAACAGTTTTTCAACCTCTTCTATTGCCTGAGACCGTTGTTTAGACAACACGGAAACACCCTTAGCCACACATAACAATGGTTGACTTAGCATACCTGTCCGAGGATGCTAAGTCACACAAATGCACATCTCGTTCGTGTTTTTCAATGATCTCCTTCTGCTTGACCATAATTTTCTTTTGTGTCCTCTTCGGCTTCACACTAGCCTGTGGTGGGGTCTTTTTCAGTCCCATAATAGCAAAAGTACTACACTCGATAACAAACCAGGTCTGCACCCAAAGAAAATGGGTGTGGAAAACTAGTGCGCCAGTTAGCATGGGGCCGTTCATCCGCCGAAAACTAGTCCGCCAGCTACCGTGGCGCTGTGTGGTTTGGTTCATCCGCATAAAACTGGTTCGTCAAGATTATATTCTCGCGAATTTAATGTTCGTCAGGCAAAAAGTTCATGAGCTAAAGCGTTTGTAAGCCGAGGTATCACTGTAAAAGAAAGAAGCTTTTTTAACGTCTGCTGAATTTGGTGCGCATGGATCGGTCGCGCCTGCGTCAGGGGAGTAGCTGGAAAAGGTGGTGGGCAGGGTGCAGAGGGTCCAGTAGGATTTTCCGCCCCCTTGTTTGGATTCTTGCAGTGTGCAAGTCCTTTTTTCCGCCGTCCTAACTGTCCATTGAAGTCGGCTTTTGTCCATTTTTGTGGCGGCCTTGAACCAAACTGTGATGGAAATTACATACAACTTGTAACAATGCTTGGTTTTGGTATTGGTGAGTACAAATGAGTGACTACTTGTACTGGTATTGAACAGCACAGGAAAAAGTTTTAACGTTATTTTTCATGCCGTTGTGTTTTGATATCATAATAACCAGGCACTTGGACTTTGTAGACTTTTTACATCTACTGTAGCTCACTTCACGTATCAATATGTCCCAGTGGTCGACGCCCTCGGAAGTCCTGCAAAGCTTCGGGGCTCGCGATTTGTGGATTGCTCCCCCGCAGTTGTATGAACTGAGGCGCATGTGCCGTTTCCCCTCGCTGAGCGACCTCCACACGTTTGCCAGTCGACGCGGCACCGACGGCTGTGAGCAGTGGCTGCCTGTCATCCTTATGCAGGACGACAGCTACATATCAGTGCTGCCAGGTGCGTGTGATTCATCTGCTAATGGCTTTTTTTCCCACCCCTTGACTGATTGCTCCAGTTTAGAAATTGTGTTGATATTTACTTGTAGGAGACCAGCTGTACCCATCTACCGGTTCAGAAGCGGATAAGGAGGAAACAAACGCGGAGATTCAAAGGGGTTCTAAATCTGCACTACATCGCTTCTTGATCTCAGACCCCTACAGTCCAGAACTGCAGGTCAACATAACACCCAAATACAACCACATACTGCCTCTCATTGGACCATTGAACTCCACAACCCTTCTGGGAAAACAATAACACCCACAAACAGGAACACTCATCACAAACAAGAACACTTTAGAGAGAAGATGGCTTTGGCACATTTATACGTGCAAATATACAGTACATGTGTCAAACTCAAGGCCCGTGGGCCAGATCTGGCCTGTCACATGATTTGATGTCGCCTGCGACAGCAAATCAAACTTGGCAACTTTCATGATGCTTGAAATTCTCTCAAAAAAAATGTTTTGACCAAACTTCTCGTGACAACAATGTTTGAATAGTTTTTCCTCCTCAACGGCATATGGTAACAGGAATGGGGCCTGCGACAACAATGATTTTGACACCTGTGATATTTGGTATTTGTCCATTCATGTATATGCAGGTGCTGGAGGTCATGGACAAAAGGCAAATACTGCCCTCTCGTGGAAGGAAAAAAACATTTACAGAGGTCTGACCAGTGCTTTATCAGCACTCCCCGCAAGAAAAACCACAACACGAGCAAATTCGACAATGGCGCTCCATGTCACACTTTTCAATAAATGAATTCGGGAGTGGCAGTAAAGGAGTTAATAGCGATTCATCACGTGTAGGGTGAAATATTACACTCATGTATTTGTATTAGTCTCATGATTATTTATGACTTCTCATGAAAACAAAGGAAAAACAAAGAAAACACTTTCAACAAATTAGAATATTACAAATGAAACCTTTATTTTCTAGAGGAAATTAGGCAAGGTTTTGTCTTCTGAAAACTAATTTACTATGTTACATTATCTTGAGTACCATATGCACATTTTGAATTGAACAACTGAAAGAAAGAAAAAAGAAGCTGAAAATCATTAACCTTTTATGCAGCCAACATGTATTGCAATCATCGAACAAATTAACATTTTTGGTGTTTGTTTTTATGTAGCAATGTGTGTGATTGAACTGACTGTTGACATCAATGTAGCCATTGAAAGCCTCCTGCATCGTGGCTATTCATATCAAATTATAATAAAGCACCATTTTTTTACATTACATTTTCTCTTATTTTATAAAAGGAAATCAAAAACATCCAGGCAAAATGTATTGACTGTATGTGGATTAAAATGGAACTACAGTAACACGCACCTATGTATGTCTGACAGGGTAAGTTGAAATAACACAGCTTCAACCTTTTGCTGTTTGCCTCGGAGAGTCACTTGAGAGTTACCATGGCAACTCCACAGCCTTGGAAACCCACAATCTTTGTCCGTGATGAGGCAATGATGCATTGCTGTGCAATGGCTTGCGTCGCTGTCGAAAATTCAGTTCGGGGTAAGAGTCATTCTCCTTTAAAGGACAATCGACACCATTTGTCACCAAGTGACATCAGAAAAACATTTGATAGCATCTAAAATATCCAAAACACGCAGGCTGATATTTTTAGTCAAATGCAAAACACCAATAAAAATGAGTTAAGGTGTCCCAAAACTACTTCAAAATGACCTCGGGTATGGCGGGTTTCAGAAGGTCCCGCCCCCTTGTTTGTGGTGTCACGCCAAGACGTCTTGCCTTGCTGGAGAATCAACACAATGGCTTCAGATTCGGATAAGATGCTTTCTTGTTAGTCATCCAGTAATGAATATGATTCAAATAGTTCGGAAGAGGAAAGCATAAATGTTTGCAATCGATTAAAGAAGTCCTTCCGGATCATTTTGAGGCATCTTAAAACATAAAATATAGCTATATGCGGTGGAATTTTTGTAAAATACGTTCAGTAGAAGTCATTTGAAGCCATTTTACAAATTATGGACACAACTTGTCCGGACACGTCGGTTGTCCTTTAATTGACACAATGGAAACAAAAATATTAGTTTTTTTCTTCCTGTGGAACCCATATACAGTATGTATGGTAAAAAAATACATTGCACTCTTACTTGTTTTTTTTTAAGGAGCAGCAAAATCCAATTTTTGAAAAACGCAACACTCAAAAAACACAGAGGCTTTGAAATGGCATTTGAGCAGAAGATATTGCAGACAGAGTTGATTTTATATTATCCCTTTTTAGCAAACAAATCAGAGTCAACTGCTTTTGTTCTATAACCTAAAATTTGAAACATGTTCCATTCCGCTCCATTATTTGGCGCATCCTTTAAAAGTTCTCGGCCCCTTCTTTATTAAAAAAAAAGCCCAAAAGCAGTTAGTATAAGCTGCTGCATGAAAACCATTTTGCATCTTGTTTTTTTTTTCCTGTCATTTCCAAGAAAGTTCCAAAAGAGGCAAAAATACATCTGTGATTAATTAAACATGGCGAAAAAGGGAGGGGACTAAAATATGGGACTTGAAGTTTCTGAAGCGTGAAGGGTTGCTGACTCTGGAGACCATTTCAGACAGCCCAGGAGATATCTAAATATAATTTTACAAATTTGAAAATGTCCTTTCAAAAAGTTGAATACTTGAATCGTACGTGCAGGGTCATTTAAAGGACAACCGACGCCTCCGGACAAGTTTTATCCATAATTTGTAAAATCACTTCAAATGACTTCTACTGAGCGTATTTTACAAATATTTCACCGCATATAGCTGCATTTTACGTTTTAAGACTTGCACTGCATATTCAGGAAGTCTTCTTTTTGAGTTGGTGATGATGCCTGACGTCACGTCTGGAACGCTCCTAACCGAGGAAGCTACACACAATGCATTTTGGGTACTTTGTTTGGTCTGAAAACTTCGTGTTGATGGCGAAATTAGAAGGAAAACACATAAATAATGTGATGGTGAATCGTTGTGTGTTGCACCAAGACTACTATTTGATACTAGTTGACACAAATTCCCAGCAGACAAATCAGCCCATTTCCAACGGAGCTTGGGCGCCATCTTGTGCATTTTCTGAGACGCTACATTGGAGTCGTGACGGCTCGAATTGATACGGGAGGACTTCTTTAATCGATTGCAAACATTTTGGCTTTCCTCTTCAGAACTATTTGAATCATATTCATAACTGGATGAGCAACAAGAAAGCATCTTCTCCGAATCTGAAGCCATTGTTTTGATTCTAGTGCAAGGTCCTAGAGCACGTCCTGGCGTGATGTCACAAACAAGGGGGCGGGACCTTCTGAAACTCGACATCTCAGAGGTCATTTTGAAGTAGTTTTGGGACACTAACTCATTTTATTGGTGTTTTGCATTTGACTAAAAATATCAGTCTGCGTGTTTTGGGTATTTTAGATGCTATAAAACATTTTTCTGATGTCAGGAAAAAAATGGTGTCGGTTGTTCTTTAATTTTCTTCAAAAGATGACCCTGTGCCTTATGCCCTGGTGTGCCTTATATGTGAAGTAATATTGACCCACAACAGGTCTCAAAACTCCTGTCACCAGCTACCAACTCCATTTGCCCTTGTTGAAGTGGTGCGTAACCCCAGCCTCTACTGTAGCGCCTTATAATGTGGTGTGCCTTATTTTTGGAATTTTTTATGTACTTATGTATTATATTTGGAAAACTTTTTTCATTCATTGAAGGTGTGCCTACTAGTGTACCAGAGGTGTGCCTACTAGTCCGGTACACCTTATATGTGGAAATGGTTTGAAAATACACCATTCATTGGGGGTGCGCCTTATACTCCAGTGTGCCTTATACATTGGAAAATACGGTATTTTTCAACGCCCAGCGTAAACAAAAAACAGCTAAAAATTGATTGGTTCTTTTTGTCCGTTTTTCCCCCCTCCCCCGATCCACTTTCAGCTTTCTCTTAGCCTTGAGCAACTGTATTTTAATTCATTGGCATCTCAGTGAACTACTTAAAGCAAACCCCTCTTTGGAGCCACAGGGCTTTAACATCTCCTGGGCTATTCTAGGAATACGCAAATACTCTTAGAAGTAAAACCATTAGCCGTGCAGATCAAGCATCTCCATTGGAAAATTGAACAGCATTTAACCTTAAGGTGGTTATGTCCCAAGTAATAATCGTCTGTTTAAAACCCCTTCACCTTTTTAGCACTTCCAACGTCAAGATTTAACATTAGGCACATTTAAAACCAAGATGCTTCTGTCAAATGATTGCTTTGCCGAAGATGAAATTACATGCAAGAACTTGTAACTCAATGTGCTTTTTGGATTTTTTTATTATTATAAATATACCTGATTGTATGTACATTGTCTGACAGATGACTGTACAAAACCTCTATTCATATATTCATGTACTATATAAACATAGACATGTTGCAATGCTGTATATACATTCAACCCTGAAAAGAAGCACAAGCTTAACAGTGAACTGGTGTTACTTCAAAATATTGTCCATCTTGTCAAGACCACCCCCAAAAAAACTATTCTCATAGTACCACCATAGCATTGTGATTTGATGCCCAACAATTTGATTTTATGCCAACTAGCTATACTACCGAACGGTGCCCATTAAATCACATCCAACGCGCCGAGAGAAAATGTTTGCCTCTCGTGCATTTCCATCCATCAGATGACCGCATTTGCTATAAACAAGTCGAAATGTGAAACATCATTTAGCGTCAAAAACAAATAGTAGTCAAGCGACATGAGCTCTTTTCGCTAATCCACTTGGATTATGTGTCGCTGATGGTCAGCTACTGCCTTCCATTACCGCGTTGAAAGCGTATATGAAGACAGCCTGGCGAGAAAGGCAAATAACATTGAATATCTTATACACCCCCTCTGACATCGTATTTAAATACTGTTGCTATCACACCCCTCAGACCGAGGGCAGACCCAAATTATCTCCTGTACCATTCAGTAAATTAAAAAAAAAGATTTCTAAGGGTGCATAGTGTCCTTCGTGTATTGTGTGAGGTATGTTTTGTCACCATTGAATGAATGGACTTTAGTTTGTGTACTATGTCTAATGACCTGACATGAAGTTCCTTGCAATTGTGCAGTGAAGCCAACGGCCACCACTGGGACAATCAGTATATCTTCTAATTTAAACTAGACATATTTTATCTTTTTCATTCACATTTATTTCTTCCAAAAATAAATTACATCCAGACCCTAAAAACCAGCCTATTTGAGCTCCAAATTTGCCTGATCGCTATTTTCTCTACTGTTTTGGTTCTCTCTCTCTCTCTCTTCTCTCTCTCTCTTTGTTCCCCCCCATCCCCATTCTTTTTCTAATATAGTGCATATACATTGTCATGTCAAATTACTTACTGTCCAGTTCAATTTTGCTTACAAGACCACATAAAAATATGTAGTGCTTCTGAATGGCCCCCGTCAAAGAAAGAACAAGAAAGACAAGAAACTGTGCCCAGAAGATGCCCTATCTTATATGTCATAAAGAGTCATGATTCAAAGACGGAATCATAAATTCTTATTCTTCTGTTTTTTTTTTTTTTTATAATTTCCCCAATGTGTCTTTTTGCCACAAAGACATCCGAGTGGATATATTTGGAGGTGATGAAGCAAACAAATAGACACAATTCTCTTGGCAATGCTTCCAAGGCCACACACATGGGCCACACTGAAAAATACAAATATAGTTGCAATTACGAGATTACAATCCAAATATTTTGAGGATAAAGTTGAAACATTGGAATGATATGAGGAGTAGTCAAAATATTACAAAAATATAGTGGTCAAGTTACAAAATAAAAATATTTTTATTCGTATACTCTATTGTTTTTACAGTGAAAGATGTTTACTTTTGTTTAGATAAATGGTATTGTAAAATAGTCATATTCTGTTTTTTTTTTTTCGGCCAAATTATGGTTTTACTCCCATAACATTGTACATTTTTTAAATGGCTTTAATGTCCAAACGCTGATGTTATGTTTATACTTTTATTTTTGGTAATAAAAAAATGTTCTGGTCCTTTTGAAACCATTTTCGTCCAAATACTACAATACTTACATAAAACTTCCAATATGAATTAACATTTTCTCATTATAATACTTGAAACATTCCTTGTAAAATAATATTTGTCTTGTAGCATACCCAATTTTTATGCCAGAAATAACATGGTATAACTTTATTCTTATTACACCCCAACTAAAACATTCAAGAATGAATGGAAGATTTTGGAAATATTTGCCTTCTAAAAAAAGGCTATTCTCCCCAAGGTTTTTTTTCAATTTATGCAAATTTTGGGGGAATAACGCCTTTAAATCCATTGCAGCCTTGTATTATCTCCTACACTGCTTATTGTGGAACTAAAATTTAATCATAAATGACTCACTAATATTATAAATTATTATTAATAATAATTAATATGATCAATATTTTTAACAGCATACCATAACAGTAAGAGCGTTACTGTATGTTTATTTTTTTGGTGCCAGTTACACCACTGCTCTTTTGGGCTGAAACTTTTTTAATAAGACCCCTGACCCAACCCCTCCAGGGACTGGCTGTTGTTCAGGACATGTTGATGACTAAATATCCAAGCACCACGGCCACAGTCACAATGACAAAGAAGACCACCACGGCGCAGATGGATGCGAAGCCTGCGTCCCCGCCGCCCCCGCCCTCCTCGTCCTTAGGTTCCTCCTCACAGATGGAGATGATGCCCACGGAGGAATTTCCCACGCTCATGTTGGACTTGAGCTCCGCGCCCGCCTCTTGCTTGGCTTCCACGGCCCACGGCGCCACCTGCACCTTCATTTCCATCTCCTCCATCATCTGACTCACCTGGCCGATCTCGGCCTGCAGATCCCGCAGGTCGGCCGTGTCGATGTTGCTGTCCGCTTCGTATTTCATGTTCTGCACGCTCATGGCCCGCGCCGCCACCGTGCCGGTGCTCCCCGTCATGCCAGTCTGGATCAGGTGCCTTGTGGGGACCTTGAGGGGGAAATCCTGGCCTATCTCTAGCGAGCGCTTCATGTCGACCTCCAGTAGATCCATGCTGCTGGAGAAGAGCACCCATAGTCGCTCGTACTCGGCGCGGTCCTCCTTACTGATGCTCTTGTCTTTGAGCAAAGAGGTCAGTTTAGTCCGGTTTGCCACGGCCAGCTCCTGCGCCTTTTTGCGGGTTCTTTTCAATTCCTCGCGCAAGTTCTGCGAGTCCGACGTACTGCCCAGAGCCACGACCAGGTGCCTGTAGCACGCCGTCACTTTATTCAGGGCGTCCAGCATAGTTTTACACTCCTCTTTACCCATGGCTGCTCAGCAACGCTCTCACTCCTCCTCTTCCTCTCTTCCCTCCTGCTCCTCCACAGAAATATGACAAACGAGAGAAATGGCGATCTTTGTGGATCACCTCTCTCCTATGTGAGTGCACATTCCTTTCTATCCTGCATGCCGCTTCCTCTCCGGGAGGTTTACGCGCCTTCAAAGTCCTGTTCCGCTCCTTTACGCACGGATGCGCAATAATCCCATAACGTGTTTCTTAAAAAATACCCACTCTTTGCTACAGGTGGCAAAAACAAATCGGGGGAAAAACATCAAGTCCGTAAAAACAAAAAATACGACGCAGGGCGTCATTCGCCGTTAGGAAGGGGGAATAGCGTCCACTCGATATGTCGTCGTTCGCCGTTTGATTCCGTTTTGGCTTCGTGAGTCTATTTTGGTGGCGGAAAGCGCAATGGGTGATGTTTAAATGCCACTAAGCGCCTTCTGCGGTCACGTGCTCGCAACAACCGATGCCCACAGTGACAAGCTGTAAAGGGGGCCGGGGGCGGCCCACAGACTGGAGGGAGGATAGTCCTAGCTCGTTGATTGGCTGAAGAGGGTGCTCATCACGCTCGACGTCATTGGGTCAGGCCAGTACCGTAGCGGAGATCCCATCACTGAAAGGAACTGTCAACTACCGCGGTTTGAATGGCCGGCTGGAGGTGAATTCTACTCGCAGGTTCCCTTTTATTGACAGCAGCAATCAAAAATGGTGAATTTACCCACACGCTGTACTTCGGTTCTAGATTTGTGTGAAAGAGCGGACTGTCGTTAAAGCGGTGGTGGGAATGACAGTGACGAACGTTCAGGTTCAGAACCGTTGAAGCACGGAGTCGAATACATAAAGCCTGTTTCAAATGTTAACTTTTTTTAAATGTTTGTTTCCAACCTTCCAACCCTAATATTCGAATGAAATGCTACACTGCTCAACAATGTTATAGAAAGGAAAATAAAACAAAATAAATACTTAATATAAAGACAAGTTACCGTATTTTCCGATGTATAAGGCGCAACCAAAGGCCTTAATTAATAATTAATAAAACCCACACAGTATCAAATGCATGTCTCCATTTACATAACTTTAACAATATCTTTCATTTGCAACGTTGTTCAGACAGATCGTATGCCGTTCTTCCAGTGGGCTGCATGCCCACAGAGTTACCAGCGGAGGCGTTCGTTGCATTGTTGCCTGTTGCCGCTTCCACTCAACTGCTTGAAGAATGTGTTGTTTACCTGCACCGGGACCCCCACTGTGTTGAGAGGTGACAGAAGCAGTGCTTACCTCCTTTGCCCACTTTGCTCTCTTTGAATTATTGAAGCGTATGGCGCCTAATGAACCAGTGACAGCAGTGTAACGCTGATGGACTTAAGCACAGAGATAGACTATCATTTTAAGCGGCAGGATTGTCCTTATGTTGGCCATCATATTGTCATCTGGGTCAATACTTTGAACCCATTTGACCAGGGATATCATAGTTTTGGAAATGTCATTTTATTTGTTTTGTTCTGATTTTTTTAAAGGCTTTAGAGAGAAAGTCAGAGAGGCCAGACTGAGATGGTTTGGACATGTCCAGAGGAAAGAGAGTGACTATATCAGGAGAAGGATGCTGAGCCTTGAACTGCCAGGCAGGAGACCGAGAGGAAGACCAAAGAGGAGGTTTATGTATAAGATATTAATTGACTGTGATGAAGTCCATTTACACAAGGAAATACGCCTCTGCACCTGTCAGTCCAATTGAATTATCTGTTGATACGGCTGACGGTTTAATGAGTGGCTAATGAGTGTCATTCTGAGCACCTTTGAAATGATTTTGCATCTGACTCATAACAAATACCTGCATTATTTTTTTTGTTTCGCTTGGGATCGTGGCAACTGCAGTCCTTTTAATGTGTCTCCATGACAACCCGCAACCTCTTGCTGGGGTGGCTTTGTTATTTTTCCCAAGGTAATCAACACGTCAGCAATGGAGATGATATATTGAAAGGCATATTTTCGCACGGTAGCGGGACACCTTCAGATTATAGTATACTCACGTTTGTATGTTCCAATCGTAATTCTCAACCTCACCTGGCCCTGCCATGCAAAGGCAATTGGTATTAATAAAATGAGATGACTTTTCAGATTGAAGAGTGCAGGGGATAAGTCAGATGCAACCTGGCCGATTGCTCCATACTGATCGCATCACTGTGATATCCTGCATGGAGGTCCATTATGGTTTGCTCTAACGCAGACAGGAAGTGCTCCATGGTGAGACCTTTGACTGTTTAGTAATGCAAGAGGTCGAACGTTCTTACACTGCGTGCCGAAATGCTCTCACATGCATAGATGAGAAAGGTTTCACTCATTCATACGACTGAAACGCTCTAACAGGCACTTTTGAAACATGCTCACAAGAAAAAAAGATTTTATGTGCTCTGACAGTACCATATTTTCCAGTGTATAAGACTCACCCAAAAGCTTTGAATTTCTTCAAAAGATGACCCCGAGCCTTATACACAGGTGCATTACATGTGAAGTAATATTAAGCCCAACAGATCTCACAACTACTGTCAGCAGCAACCAACTCCATTTCCCCCGTAGAAGAAGTAGTGCTTAACCATAGCCTCTACTGTAGTGCCTTATAATGTGATGTGCTTTATATTTGGAAAAACTTTTTTTATATTTGGAACTTTTTTTATATTTGGAAAAACTGCTAAGTGGCACTATACAGTTCCATTTTGGCTACTGTTGAAAGAGTTCAAAGAGTTCAAAGAGTTCAAAGAGTTAATGGCTTGGGGGAAGAAGCTGTTTAAATGTCTGCTGGATTTGGTGCGCATGGATCGGGAGCGCCTGCCTGAGGGGAGTAGCTGGAAAAGGTGGTGCGGAGGGTCCAGTAGGATTTTCCGCGCCCTAGTTTGGATTCTTGCAGTGTGCAAGTCCTCGAGAGTGGGTAGGGCGGTGCCAATGATTTTTTCCGCCGTCCTAACTGTCCGTTGAAGTCGGATTTTGTCCATTTTTGTGGCGGCCCCGAACCAAACGGTGATGGAAGAACACAGGATGGATTCGATGACAGCCGTGTAGAAATGTTGCAGCACCTCCTGTGGCAGGCCATGCTTCTTTAGCAGCCTCAGGAAGTACATTCTCTGTTGGGCCTTTTTCAGAATAGAGTTGGTGTTGACCTCCCACTTCATGTCCTGGGAGACTGTGATTCCCAGAAACTTGAAGGTCTCAACGGTTGACACAAGGCAGTTGGATAGTGTGAGGGGTAGCTGTGGTGATGGATGTTTCCTGAAGTCCACGATCATCAGACGATGTGCAAAAATGTGCCAGTGTTTTTGTCATTTCACTCAAATTGTAGGACCCACAGAATATTTAGTTTTAGGACTACATAAACATTCAATGCATCGTAACAAACCTTAGACTCTCTTCTTTCATCAGAAAAAAATAGTTAATTCCCACGTTTTATGGGTCTGGAGTTATCGGAGCTTGAAATGGGGGAGACTGTACAAAAGGCAAATACTGCCCTCTCGTGGGAGGGAAAAACATTGCCAGAGGTCTGATCAGCGCTTGATCGGCACCTCCGCAAGAAAAAAACTAAATCTGAACAAATTCAGAAATCGCGCTCCACGTCATGCTTTTATATTCCCGAATAACTTCGGGAATGGCAGTGAATGTGTTCATAAAGCCCTTGCACACACTCTCACTGCAACATTGTCACACACACTCCTGTAGAAATAGTTGCTCATACGCCATTGAAACGCTCTGCCACTTAGACCCGAATCAAATTGGCTTTGTCCATCTGCAGTGTCACGAGAGACATGTTTCCCATCAGGAGCAGCATGATTGTAAGGTCATCTGCATATGTCACAGGGCTGATTCAACCTCATAACATCACTCAATGACATCTCCCACATTGTTTCCCCCACAGCATCTCCTCATGAGACACACACAGATATATCAGAAAGTTTCTTTTCCCCTCTGCATGTCCTGAACGTGTAAATAGGCATTGCGCTTTCACCGTATTTGAACTGCACTTCAATGGCGCTGACATTAACATTTGTATTTGCTGTGTGACATCTGTCGACAACACACTTTTAAAGCCTCCAATCTTGTGTGACCTTTCAACATGGCACCAGATTGTTTTGGGTACATAAAAAAATACTCCAAAGATCGCTGCATTTTAAAGCCGATTAGAAAGTGTTGGCATATTCAGCTCCCTGCTCACCGAACATGACCACAATTTCATTTTACTATCTGTTGCCTGAAGTTTTTCATATTTTTGTTTCAAGATAATGGAGTTTTGGTACCTACAGTTATTTGACACCTATGACGAAATATATCTGGGATTTAAAGAACCCCTGACCAAAACTACAGAAGAGCAAAGGTGTAAATTGAACTTTTACATGCTGTCACTGATGCTGTAAAATGATACACTCGTTATAATCCAGATTAGCGAGCGAGTAAAGATGTTGGGGTGAGCAATATAATGCGCACTAATGCATCTTTTGATGGAGATCTGTCAGTCTTGACGTGCTTCCTTGTCATATGGAATAAAGTGTTGAAGCTGCAAATGTTGGCAGTTTGGTCAATTTTGTGTGAGATGTGTTGGTCAAAAGAGCCCACCCACCCATGCAACCATCCATCTTCCTGACCCCACACACCCATCCATCTATCATCCATCCACCCAAACAAAATCCAAACCCATCTATCCACCCATCCAGCCATCATCCACCCAACCATCCATCCATCCACCCGAGCCCATCCAACCATCCATCCATCCATCCATCCATCCATCCATCCATCCATCCATCCATCTATACACCCATCCAACCCCATCCATCCATCCCTTGGATTATTCTCCTATAACCATAACATGCAAAATAAAGTGGGATTTACCAAACTCTTTGGTTAAATAGCAACATTCCTCTGAGGAGCTCAGACGAAGGCTATTTGTGATAATATGAGGAAGATTCATGCAGGTTGGTGCAGCGGTTATGGAGAAAGAGCTCGTCTGTCTTTGTTGAATTATTGATGGAGGGAGCTCTTCCTCTGTGTGGTCTCTTACATGGCGCAGCACGAAATAGCGGCTTGAACTGTGAGTTGCGCCTCAACCCTGTGGAAGGATTTCACCTTGTTCAATGACACACACTTTTTCACACAGATGAACGCACACACACATTCACACATTCATGTGAATTCAAATGGGTTCATGTCTCATCTCTCAGTACTGAAGCCCAAGAAATGGTGACCTTAAAAGCCCTCGGATGCCGTTATAACTTTTTATTCATTGAGGAATTCTGCATGAGCTGTATACATGTAGCCAACTACACTTTTTAATGTTACAACAGGAAGTGAAAAGAGAAGAAATTATAGAGTTTAGCACAAAAGAGTTTGAATAGAAAGTCTTTGTTCACCCAGTCATTCTTTGCAGACTAATGCTAAAAATGGATGTGACGTGACCACTTGAGACCGCCTTTTGTCTGCTTTCAACCACCAAATTGATATGTCAAAGGACAGGCCTTCAGCATGCCGGAACACCCAGCATGATGCAATGGGGTGAACCAAATTTCAAAGAAGTAGGGCCTAATCACCTTGAAAATAACGATATGCCAGTTTTTTTATATTTGAGTGCAATTTTACGGCCTATGATTATTCAAGTGTTTAGTCACTGTATCACGTTGGTTTATGGATTTATTATAACCGTGAGGACTGGAGTGGCAAAGAAAAAGGTTCCCTACATGCTCATATAAACCACACCAGCTCAATTAAGTCAATTAAAATATTTTCCTTCTCCTTCAAATCTGCCCGATACTGGTTTCTAAGAATGTGAAGACTCTTCAGAGTACAAAAGGGTATGCTGGCATCCTTTCTACGCTCCAGCAAATTGAGCTACAAGGATCTGTGGCATCTGCTGGGTCAAGGCTTAGCATTAATCCTATCACAAGGTAAACTTCAGAAAAGCCAAATCAGTTTTGCTGACTGTGGAAAGTGATGGGGGTTGGACAGTGTGCTCCAAATCACTGTCTGACCTGTGTACATTGATTTGAAACAGTCATTTCCTTGAACCATGCAAGGCACACACACATATATAGACACAGTAGTTTATCTCAAAATGAATTGTCCGGTGTGATGTGTGATAGATGGGTTTCAGCGCCTTTGGAAGGCGGAAGTAGACGCCGAAACATGTCAGGTATTTGAACACCTACACTGTCTGTAAGTAAAGAATCTGCTTTAAATTGGAAAGTCTTAACATTCTGATGTAAATTCCTCAATAATTTTGTTTGAAGTAGCTGCCTTTACAGCAGCTCCTGTATTTTGTTTTTCTACTTCTTCCTTTCCTTTCATCTTCCTTTCATAACTTTGCTGTTGTGAAATGTAAATTTCTCCACTGTGAGACTAATCAAGGCTAATCCAATCCAATCATTCTACTTCATGATCTTGAGTTTTGTTGTTGTTGTATTGAGTAGGATAACGGTGTCATAAATCAGTGCATTGTCATAAATCTATTTTGCTATGAGATTTGGTCATTGTACCTGCCATCTATAATGCAGTGCTGGAATCAAACAATTTTTACATATAATTATAGTGTGAGGTTTTTTTAAGTGGGCCCCTTGCAACTGATGTTGTCATGACTACTAAAACAGAACAAAACAGTGAAACAAAGGTCTATTAAGTTCAGAATGGTGTCTAAGCACAGCGGCTTCAATCATGTGACTGCACGATACTTGATCAGAGCGCAGCTGTCCTGGACGTTCAGGCCATATTCTTTCAATCTTAATATGCTATGAGTTTTTTCCCATCCAAACATGAAAAAAGAGATCAGGGCTAAAAGGTCTTTGGCCATTGCCCTGTATGCCTCCGATACTTTTAGCAGAGCAGGGAGATTGACTGTGGTAGAAAATCCCCCTTTAAAAGGCTTCTAGCTTGGATTTGCGCTGGCTTGCCAAAGGTGGATGCAGCAAAGATAAGCTGGTGATAAGTCAGAGGTCGTTCCATTGTGATGCAGGGCTATGGCATCCTCCCTGCTACTGTGGACAACAGTTCCTGTGCTCCAGGAAGGAAATATGAATAAATGCATGATACAGAAAATTCACAGTCATGTTTGTCTGGAGGTTCTTGGTTATTTACAGCTTATGCGCTTTTAGGGTACTATTTTGGTGAACATCTTAACTCTAGTGCAAAGTGCAGTTGAATTGTGTGAATGGATTGCGTTTTCTATCTTTTGATATTTCATAGGTGGGCACAGGTACAACAGTGCATACACATCATGGATGGATGGATGGATGGATGGATGGATGGATGGATGGATGGATGGATGGATGGATGGATGGATGGATGGATGGATGGATGGATGGATGAATGCATGGCCGGTTGGACGGACAGGTGGTTGGACGGACGGACAGATAAATATCGGATGGATGGATGAATGGATGGATGTTGGACGGATGGTCGGACGGACATATGGATGGATGAACGAATGGATGGGTGTATGGATGGATGGAAGGATAGATTGATGAATGGATGGATGGACAAATGGATGGACAAATGGATGGACAAAATGATCGATGGATGGATTGCATCCCAAAATATGTTCCTTTTTAACCGCAGCTGCCATGATGCCGCGTCCAAAATTGAAGGCAGCTGCTGTTGTGGGCACACCAACTGTTTAAAAATGAATGACGATAACCCTGTTTTCTCTCGTTTATTTTTCAACAGATATCGCCCTCAAGTTGCACCCTGCGTGTGTTTTGTGTGCGCGTGTGTGTGTATGTCGGTTTGCATACGCCTCGGCCACCAGGGGGCAGTATAATACAGACATAAGACCATTCTTCACAGAGGATAAAGAATACCTGCCTGCCCATTGTTATATTATCCGTCTTTTTTTTGCTTTGATCTTCAACGCCTACATTCTCTCCTCCAACTGTGTTTTTGCTGGTCACCCTCTCTGATGTTGTAACGCTCGTGTTTTTTTTTCAGTTTTGCAACACTACACGCCAACCACAGGAGCACGTCCCACCACTCTGCTTCCTATTCCCATGTTTGTATTCACTTCATTACACTCCAAAAGCCAGAATGTCAACAAAAGGGGGTGCCGAAATAGAAACACCCTTGCACAGGGCCCCGCGAGAGCGATTTCATTTCTTACAAACGCACTTAGCATTCATTATTTAATCACATGCAAGGCCAATGATTGCATCGGAATCAAAAATGTGGCGCTTTCTGCTGAGTCTAATGCAAGTTTATAGCTACGTGAGTCGCAGTCATTCTGACCCATGGCGCAATCCCACCCCAACCCTATACAAGCGCTGCATCTACTTCAGCAGTTATATCCAAACGGTTCTCAGTGTGGTGCGGTGCTGTTATACAACATTCCAAAGTACAACCATGACCATAACAAACACCGTTAAATTACATTAATACAGTGGGACCTCGGTTTACGAACCCCTTGGCTTACGAACTTTTCGGTTTACAAACGTTATATTTATGAAAATTTTACCTTGGCATACAAACTATTTTTCGGGATACACACGGAGCTGCCACAAGGAAATGGCAGCGGACTTTTTTTGTCCTCTATTCCCCGCTCCCGGGGGATCAGTTTACAGACAGAGAGTGAGACGGTTCTCCAAAAAACAAAATGGCGTCTTCGGTTAAAGCCATGTGATTGGTCAAGAACCCAGCAGTTGGGGGAGGGGGGTTAAACATTAAAGAGACAGGCAGACAGAGAGAGAGAGAAAACACACACACACACACGAAAGGGAGAGGACAGAGCTTGAAACAAAAAAAAGAAAAGGGGGAAAACACAAGTAAAATGGTGAGAAAATGGATAGAAAACAGTGAAATTTGGACCCATTTCAACTTTGATAGTTCACAGGCAGAGTGTAGACTGGAAGGTTACATATCCCATCAATCAGGCTCCACAAATAACCCACACAAGTCATCTGTACACTTGATGCAAAAAGCTGTTAACCCAGCGAAACAGATCACAATTGATGAACTAGATACAATTATCACAGAGAAAGCACCTACAAGGGATCATTCCTCAAGATGGTGAAAGAAGGCTACTGTCATGACCTGGTTGGCGACCAACGGGGGGCGCTGTCGGCCCCGCCTGCACCTGCACAGGTGCTGGTCGTCCCAATCAGATTGGCGACCAGCGGTTAGCGACGTCAGCCCTGCCGGCAGCCTCGCAGGTGCTGGTCGTTATAATCAATAACACTTAAAAGGACACCTGGCACGATCATCCGGTGCCGATTCATTGTTTGTTTGCTGCTTGGTTGCAGCATGCATTGTGTACGTGTTTGTTTAACCTTGGCGGACTTTTACACTTGGTTTTGTGTTGCTACTTTGTATTTTTTCCATTCAGATCATTTTGATGTTTTACATTTTGTTCCTGCTGACTTTATTTTAATACAATTTGTCAAACAACCTCCTGCTCCCTCCTGCCTGCTTTTTGGGATCCGAACCCGCCATCACCACCTCGCAAAACCGTGACAGAATGAATCGGCCAACTATCGGATCCCGCAGGTACATCGGACCCGTCTCATTTCCACCCTGTGCCTGGCAATGCTACGTCCACGTTAGCGCAAGCCTCGTCGCGTTTGAATCGCGTCACTCGACGAGCCGCAACGTCCACGTAAACGTCCGGCCGAGACCTCCTTCCAGGTGGCCGTCCAGGGTGACCCTGGGTGACTGGCATTGCATGCCCACGTCCAGCCACGCTGTCGTCGTGCATGACGAATTGAGTCTCATCCACGACGAGCCGTGCAACGTCCGCGTCAATGTCAGTCCGAGACCCCACTCACCGCTGGATCCCGGAGCGGCTCTGGACTGGTCTCGTTCCCCCGGAGCCGGGCAGTTCACGCCCACGTCGGCGTCCGGCCGAGACCTGGTCCCATACGGCCGTACGGGGTGCCATTCTGCGCCTGGCAGTTCGACGTCCACGCAGAGCCATGCGTCGTCGCGTGAACGTGCGAGAGGGATCGCACTCACGCCCACGACGATCCGTGCCGCGTCTTCGTCCACCCCAGGCCGAGTCCCGTTCCCATCAGGCCGCCGCCCGTCATGTGCTGGAGAGGCAGCGGTTGCCCTCTCCACCGACCGTTCCCTGGCGAGTGGACCTTTTGGGAGACTGTTGGGACTTCTGGAAGCAGCCCCTTGAAGGGGGGGTACTGTCATGACCTGGTTGGCGACCAACGGGGGGCGCTGTCGGCCCCGCCTGCACCTGCACAGGTGCTGGTCGTCCCAATCAGATTGGCGACCAGCGGTTAGCGACGTCAGCCCTGCCGGCAGCCTCGCAGGTGCTGGTCGTTATAATCAATAACACTTAAAAGGACACCTGGCACGATCATCCGGTGCCGATTCATTGTTTGTTTGCTGCTTGGTTGCAGCATGCATTGTGTACGTGTTTGTTTAACCTTGGCGGACTTTTACACTTGGTTTTCTGTTGCTACTTTGTATTTTTTCCATTCAGATCATTTTGATGTTTTACATTTTGTTCCTGCTGACTTTATTTTAATACAATTTGTCAAACAACCTCCTGCTCCCTCCTGCCTGCTTTTTGGGATCCGAACCCGCCATCACCACCTCGCAAAACCGTGACAGCTACGTTCCTCATCAAGTGTTTAATGCTGAGGAAACCGGACACTCCATTCCATCAAGCCATTAACGACCATCACAAAGGTAAATAAAATGACTTTATTGGACAGTACAGTATATTTATTTAATCATAACACTGTAGCACATTTATTATACATAAAATAAGGTATATTTTATGTAGTGTTAAGGCTTAGAAAATTAGAAAGTAGAAAATTATGTTTTATGGGGACCTGGGAACGGATTATTCTCATTTTAATGGTTTCCTATGGGAAATTATTTTTTGGGATACACACTTTTCGCCTTACACACTCTGTCTGGGAACCAATTAAGTTCGTAAGCCAAGGTCCCACTGTACTTCTTTGACAGTGTGGTCATAATTTAATTGTATTATTTCTGTAAAAAAACAATGTATCCCGATCTGGTATTACATTTTAGTATATTGTCAAAATATTAAAAAAATAATATATGGTTTGAATTTTACAGGAATATGTTTGAAAACAAGCACAAAAATTGTTGTCGTAAATATACCACGGACAAACTTTTTCCACCTTTTGAAGAAAATCTAATCTTTTGGGTGTGCCTTATACACAGGAAAATACGGTACAAAGGGGCTTGCCTCAGGGTAAGCTCTTTACTGTACTCTTGTTCTTTTTAGGGTAAAGCAATCTGTGATGATAATTGTAAGACTTGGGAATGGCAATTTATTTTTGGGTGCTATATTTATGATTTTCCCTCTTAATATAGGCAATTATATTCACTATTTGGGACTGTTAATTACTCACATAACTTCACTATTCACAAACAGGCTCGACCTGTTAGTGGTTGACAGGGAAAAAACCTACAGTGAGACCTCAACTTACAAACACCTTATCTTACAAATTTTTTGTCTTACAAACGTCAAATTTATGAAAATTAAACCTTATAATAAGCACATCCACCACGGCTGGCGGAGTGATCTTCGGCGGAAGCACACGACCGAACAGCACCAGAGGTTAAGTTACCAACAGTCCTTATGGATGGTGACTCTCCTTCCATAAGCCATCAACGACCATCAAAAAGGTAAATAAAACTTTATTTTACAGCACAGTTTATTTCTTTAATTAGTCGTCATGTAATGCGCCTCTCTTTCCAAACAGCAATTCCCTTTGACCTTCGACCTCCAACGGCACTCCATTAAGCCATAAATGACCATCACAAATGTAAATAAAGTGACTTTATGATACAATTCAGTGTATTTCTTTCATTACAATACAATAGCACATTTATTATACATAGAAGTAGGTATGTTGTGTGTAGTTTTAAGGCTTATTTAGTTGAAAAGTATATTTTATGGAAACCCGGGAATGGATTATTCCCATTTTAATGGTTTCCTATGCGAATTTTTTTTTTTTTTGAGATACACACTTTTCGCCCCTTACACACTCTGTCTGGGAACCAATTAAGTTCGTAAGTTGAGATCTCACTGTATCTGCGAATAGAAAATTTTATGTATAAAAAAACATGTTGAATTCCAAGAGTAAATGAAAGTTGTAAATAAATATATTACAATACTACAACAGGAAATTACACTGTTTTAATGTAATGCTAATAGACGAGAGTAAAGATGTTTAAGTGTCATTGTTCTCATTATATATAACAAAATGGATTGGATTGGATTGGATTGGATTGGATATGCCTTTATTAGTCTCACAGTGGAGAAATTTACATTTCACAGCAGCAAAGAGAAAATGAGATTAAATCTTTAGTTTTGGAATATCAAGTCTATGAGGATGTAATGACATACATGTTAAGTAAGTGTCACAATTTGGTCAGGAGACCGATTTTGACCAAAATACTCACAATACTCACTTTGTAAAGCAACTATTGACACAATACCGACAGTTCATTTGTAAAGTGAAACAAAAGAAAATGTAAAATACATTGTTTATACTAATTGCATGTATAAATAAACAATACAAGTATTTTGTGTTTTATTTACTACTAATTTACACTTTTGTAACAGTCACATTATTTTAACACGTACGACAGGGTCACGAGTACGAACATCTCCAGATTTATGAAATTTAACATGTAATGTACGATTTTATTATTTGGACTGTCATGCTTAGCAAGCTGGAATGTTCATCAGTAGTAGCCTGTTGCTTCTGCTTTGACTTACCAGTTAAATGTTCATTTAGGAGCGAGACTACGTGTGTGCATATGGGATTCAGGCCCTTGATTCAGCCTTTAATCTGCTTGAGAGGATTGCTGTGGCATTTCTCTCTGGCTCTCTCGAAAACTAGACAGCTGATATTAGCTCTGGAGCAGGACCGGAGTAAAGTTGTAGGTCGCCACTGCGCAGCGGCAGACGAACCTGGGAGGGTTTGCGGGTGGGGTGGGAGCAATCCGCTTTGTCTCGTTGGGCCTCAGAGTAATCCACTCCTGGGAAACACGTGACGGCGGAGGCTCCTGCTCGGAAGGTCCTGCCGCTTCCTGGCAGGAGGTGCTCCTGCGGTGCATCTATCCTCAAGACTATGCGTGAAATTTGCAAAAGGTCTGCTTCAGGTGGTTGCATCACTGACTGGATCAGTCGTCAGAACAAGGTGAAGGCTGGATTCTGAAGAGTGGCACTGTGACACTTTAAGGCACTCTCGTTTTATTTTGTGGCATTTCAGAGTCTAGATTTCATATAAGCTTGAAGTGTTGACATTTAGTCGTAATGCCAGGAAAAGATCTGTAAAAAAATGTTCCAGTGATCCATCATGTACAAAGTATATATTTCTTTGAAACATCAATACGGTCATTTTGGAAACTGTCTGTGTGATGCAGTATAAATCACAGTAATTCAAACATATTCTAAAACAAAGATCTCGTTTGACAGCTCTCATTGAAACTGACCGTTATTACCCATGAAAACAGATTTTTTTCCCCCGTCAATTATTTTGTGTATTGGAACTAATTCGAATGAAGGAAAGAATGATAATTCTACCTAATCAAGATAAAACATTCAAAAAGTTATTATTAATATTAAAGAAGACATGCTGTAATGTTACGAGGATAGATTATTATGAGTAAAGGTGGTCATATTTAATGGAATTAAGTTTTTTTACATTACCTCACTGAACAAACTTTTTTTTTCACAAAAAAAAACATTTACAATAACTTGCATTGCTACAAGTGGCCCGGTGATAATGGTCATCATGTCTGCATCACAATGCATAGGTGAAGCGTTTGATTCCAGGCCCTGTGCTTCCTGTGTACTGTTTACATTTTTTTTCGTGCCTCTGTGGTTTTTTTCGGGGTATTCCACTAAAACATTCCAAAAATATGCTAGGTACATTAAACATTCTAAACTGTCCCTTAGTGTGACAGTGAATACAGTACGTATTTGGCAATATTTGTGCAGTGTTTGGCTGTCAACCAGTTCAGGGTGTACCTCGCTTACGAACCAAAGACAGCCTTCAAGACGCCTTCGACCCTTGTGAGGATAAAATGAGTAAAACGTGGAAAATAATGTGTAATAATTACTCGAACCACTGATTAATTTCCTTTATAGCAGGGGTGTCAAACATACGGCCCGCGGGCTGGAACCGGCCCTCGAAGAGGTTCGATCAGGCCCGCAGGATAATTTGAAAGTGGAAAAATGCATAAAAGACATGGAATTAATATTTTTGATTCACTACAATTCATGGATTATCCGCTAAGGGGCGCACTCTTTCTATCAGAGTAGAAGACACGCCGCATCACTGAGACAGACTGAAAACAGCCGACGGTGTCAATGCGCCATCTGCTGCTTGTTACGACGTTGTTAATATCTTGGTCTCTACCTCTCCGCTACACCCTCATTAGCCAAAATGTCGTTATCCAAACGGAGAAAAGTAGATAAGGAGTGTAGAATTTTCAAAGAAAAATGGACCACATCCTATTTATTTACAGAGATGCACGGAAAACCTTTGTGCTTGGTGTGTTTGCAACAAGTTTCGGTATTGAAGGAATATAATATTCGACGCCACTACGGGACTCATCACAGCGAAAAAATATGACGGGTTGCAAGGACAACTGAGAAGAGAAGAGAAGAGATTAACGAATTGCTGGCGGGTCTGAGGAAACAGCAGTCAACTTTCATCCGGAGCCGAGAAGTCAGTGAAGCAGCGGTAAAAGCCAGCTACCTAATTGCTAGTTAAATAGCATTAGCATCGAGGCCCTATTTCGACGGTGAGTTTGTTAAACGATGCATGATGAAGGCGGCTGAACTTGTATGTTCCGAGAAGCGACAAGCTTTTGCCAATATTAGCCTGACGAGGAATACTATAGCAGAGAGGATTTATTGCATTTTCCGTGGCAATTGACGAGAGCACTGACATCACAGACGTGGCCCAACGGACCTTATTTATTCGAGGAGTTGATGAGACATTGACTGTTACTGAAGAGTTTCTTGAGTTGGTGCTAATGATGGACACCACAACAGCCGAGGACATTTTCGACTCTGTTGTTGCTGTATTGGACAGAGTTGGAGTAAACTGGTCCCGCGCTGTCAGCCTGGCTACAGACGGGGCGTCATCCATGGTCGGAAAGAAAGCAGGTGTCGTGACAAAGTTCAAAGACAAAGTACAAACCCTTAATGGAGGAGATCGTTTCTGGACATTTCACTGTATTTTGCACCAGGAGGCATTGTGTTGCAAGTCGCTGAAAATGGACCACGTCATGGAAGTGGTTGTTCGCACTGTAAATTTCCAGCGGTCTGAACCATCGTCAGTTTGACAAACTTCTCAGCGACAGCAACATTACCCACAGCCTGCCATACCACACTTTAATGTTAGTCAGCAGCTTCAAAACAAAAGTTCTGTGATGGAATTCTACTGTTCATACAACTCCATATATTATCAGTATGTATTGTATGTGTATGTATGTTTCATGTATGAAGTTTACAGATTTACAGGACACGTGAACACTTTCTTCATTACAAATTTAGAATCACTCCCCTTAGTTTGTAAGGTGTACGCAGGGATTACATTTAGATTTTATATGCGTATGTGTAAGTGGTTTAAAAAATCCCTTTCTTTAAAAGTCTCATTTAATCTTAAAGTGCATTACTATATTTTTCAGTACAAATTCAAGTTTTGTGCCTTTGTATAATCATTGGGATCAATTGCAATGCATATTTGTGAATGATAAAAGTAAATTGCACATTTGTCTAAGGAAAGATGAGGTGTTTCATGAAATGTTTTGTAAAAGGATAGTTCATTAAATGTCAATATTTTCCTAATGTTCTTGTGCTTCTTTACACCAAAACAAAGGAAATACATGATATTTTTGCTATTTTTAGCAGAGTATGGTATAATTTTAATGGTCCGGCCCACTTGACATCTCCTTAGGCCGTATGTGGCCCGCGATGCGAAATGAGTTTGACACCCCTGCTTTATAGGATGTGTCAAACTCTTTCACAAACCAATAGCGCCATCTATCGGGAATATATAACCTGTAATTGTAAAACAAGCCCGGAGGCGCTGTTGGGTCAAACATTGTCATCCTTTCAGTCATTGGCGAAGAGGAACCGAATCCCGGAAACTCCGACAATGGTTGATGGGATGTGTCGCTGCCCACTCCGCGTCTCCAGTCGTCATCCCCCGAGCTGCAGTCCCCCCATTGTGAAGCACTCATAATGGATTTAGAAGACGCCCCCGAACGACGATGCTAGCAATATTAAGGTACGTCGATGAGAAAATGTTTCTTCTTAGGAGTCGTCGCGAGCATGCTGCGGTAATAATGAGGCTAGCGAGGTTACTCGCTAGTTAGCTAGCGAAATGTAGCCACCTGTCCGGTAGCATATGGAATGTGAATTTCGCGGCGTACGTTTGTTTACACTTTGGACCTTAACAGCTGCCATTTAAAGAAGTTGGTAAACTCGGCTAACTCGGTCACACCATAAAGAGCGCAACACTTGTTTTAGTAAATTGACACTTGCTCGGACAATATTATGAAGATGGTGATTTAATCGCTTTCGATGAGGGAGGGGCTCAAATCTCAGTCTTGTTTCGCTTTAGTGGTATGAAAGGTACGGCCGGATCTGATGTTCTGTGGGCGTCCAAATTGTAAAGACTCGAATTATTACGAATTGTATCACAACAGTTATAAATAGTAATCATCGGTGTGGAAAATGAGTCAACCAATTTCCTTGCCGAACTTGAACTATTTGACTGCAAGGATGTAATGGCTAACAGGAAGTGAGCGTTGTACATCCAACATTGCCTTTTGTGTATTACATGTCGCGTTTTTGCCATAGCAGCGTGATAAAGATTTATGGAGTCATGTTTCAGATTGTCCAAAAAATGCATGTTGGCCAAGTTTTATTTTTCATTTGCTGTGAAAATGTGTCTGTAAGTGTCCTGCAATTGACTCACGATAAGGCCAGCTCACCATGACCCCAACAAGATACAGTATTTGCTTAAGACTAATTGAAGCATTTCTGTTTATATCTTTCAGGGGTCTCCTGTTCCATCTTCCTGATAATCTGGACAAGTATTCCATATTACATGCTGATACTGAAGTCATACATAAAGGCATGGTATTGTAAGGAGGTGACATACTAGGTAAGTAACGTTTATTTTTTTTGTCCTTGCTAGTTGTCATGTTAGCGTATGTGCTCTGTCAAAGCTTGAAGAGTGGCATTCCTTGCATTTGGCAGTTATTGCCAAGCAGGAGGAGCCTGAATGTGGAAATAATGATGACAGGTTTCTTCAACACTCAAATATGCCACTAACAGTCATTTCGAGACTTCCTCTAAGCACAGGGATGGATAGATTATCTGTCTTTTATAAGATAACATTCTCATATGAGGACGTCATAACCTTTCAACACTATTTTAAGTGTGAAGATGACATGTAATGAATGTTGTTTTGCTGATGCATGTAACATTTTCTTAAACAGTAACTCTCACACGAGAATAATGTGAAATAAATAGCCAACAGCCATCATCATACTCAATTGGATTCAGGTCTGGTGAATGTCTTGGCCATTGCACAGATGTCCACTTCTTTGTGTTACAAACAAAAAAAAGAAACTCAGGTTTGTTTTAAAGTACGTTTTTGGGTTCATATGCACGCCGAAGCGGCATGTTCTGAAGTATTTGGTTATACATTAGCAGATAATATTGGCCAAAAATACAAGGAAAAACAACTACAGTTCTTCATTGTTGTATTTGAGACCACCTGGAGATGTTTCTTCATCTGGCCAGGTGAGGTTTTTGCTTCACTATGGTCATTCACTACTGTTGTTTTCCGTTGTCTTCTGAGTCTTTTGATAATGCTGAGCTCACTTGATTTTTTTTTCTTCTAAAAAAGGAATTTTGCCAAACCTGTTATTCTATCGCTCTCATTGGTTTGATTTGATTTTGTTATAAATTTAAATCGTAATTATGGCCTGCTTCAGTGATATTCAGACCCGGATGAGTAGCCATTTGTCCCCTTATTTTCTGTCCATTCAGCTGATTAGAATGTAAATACCACCAAATTAAAGTTGAACGTTTCTTGGAAAACCTTGTTGACTTCATTTCAAATCCACTTTTGTGCTGTGTGGAAACCAAAACATTGAATTGTGTCAATGTCCCAATATTTATACACCTGACTTATTGCTCAATGTAAGGTAAATGTGTTTGTATTTGGAGCTTCTACTGTGTTGCATTGAAACCACCCAAACCCTCACCCCCTAACATCATAGCAGTGATTGGAGGGGTCTAAGACTAAAGTGGGTATTTTATGGGAAAAAGCTCTGTTGATACTTATATAAGGTGAAAGCAAAGAGGGTCTTAAAAGCAGTCTGTAGCTGTAACCTAATACACCCTATGAGACAATGGGAATCGACCAATGATTTTCTTCTGCTAAATTGGTCAGAGAATGCTTCGGGTTATTCACTCTGCCAATGTTGCGTTGGCCGTATCTCAGTGAATCTTGGTGAATGCTGTAAAACAAGAGTAAGGAACACTACATTAGCTCCTTCTGCACTTATACTGCAGGATCACTTACAAAGAGAGAGGTACATTGATCCATCTTGAAACATGGTTTATGGACTTGAACCTGAATATTCTGTTGCAAACTGGACATTCTTTATACATACAAGATGTACAACCACAAGCACGCTGTAGTACTGTGTGGCCAATCGGCTATAAAATAGTGATTCACATTTCAGCAAGATGACTAATCGAGGCCCCTCTTGAGTGATGAATCCCCATAATGCATTTTCAAATGTGTTTATCATCTATCATTGCACCTGAGCGTGACAACTTTCCCAAAGCCTCTCTGGCTATTTAAATTCATCACAGCGTTCGTAATTTTGAGATGTTTAAAGGATAATTTTCCTGTCAATACAGATATTCTACCTTCTTGAATGATGATAGAAATAAAGAAAATTTCTGTTTAGAGGCTGGAGTCTGAGGATTGCACTGAAGACATTTTGGTTTAAGATTTTAACAAAAGGGTGTCAGACAAAAGTTCAGAAGTTCAGCTTTTGTTTTATGGTTAATCATCAAAAAGATGAGTGAGCCTGTTCTAGTCGTAACTATAGAACCCCAAACTGACATTGTGCGTGTGTTTTAGATTATAAAATGATCCTTTCTTTCTCCATATCCTGGCTTTTGCATCAGTTCAGTCTCATTTCATCCGTAAAATTGGTCGCTCATCTGTGTCCTTTGTAAAATCCAATCTGGTCCAAAGCACAGAAGCCTTTCTGTGAAACATTGTTGGCTGTAATCTCATGGTTTGCGCTCGCTTGTCTGCTTCTTGACCAGATTCACTAGTCTATATTGACAATGTAAATGCTGATGACAGCAGCAGAATGAAAGTGAAATATAAATGGAAATACGTATGCAGTGTCAGCTAACTTTGAGTGTTCCAATCCCAGGGAATCAGGCCACCGTTGATATAGAAAAGCCTTTGCTTACTTAAACTCGTTTTTTTTTTTGCTGCTGGCCACATTGTAGTTACGGTTTCCTCTCAGGGGCGGATATGAATTTGGAGGAACCATTAGAATGTTTAATCCCCTCCACATATGACATACAGAGCACACAACAAATTAATGAATAACTAGTTTTGAAATTTGAAGTAAAAAAATAATGGCTGTTTTTGTGGTTTACATGGGACGATTTTAAATTTTGGTTCGGACTTCAGCGGGCATCGTGGAATTTCCCAAGTTTGATTTTCTTTCGTGGGCCGAATAAAATGATGTGGTAGACCAGATTTAGCCCCCAAGCCTTGACTTTGACACCTGTGCTTTTGACCAATATCACTTTTGGTTGGTTTGAGAAAAAATCGCTACTACATACAGTTAGAAGGGATGAATTATAGCAGCCTCCAAATTGAAAATACGCCATTCATTGGGGGTGCGCCTTATAGTTCGGTGCACCTTATATAGGGAAAACGTTTGAAAATACAGCATTCATTGGGGGTGCGCCCTATACGCTGGAAAATACGGTATATTAATGCAAGGAATTTTTTTTTGCCCACCAGAGTCCAGAATGCACTCTTCAAACCACAGGCTACGAGATATGGATCAGCATCACCCATTGCTGTCAGCGGGTGGCGACGCAGAGTCGGGCAGCCTGGCATCCGGAGTGATTGTTGGCGGCACACATGCCGACCACACGGCTGGGAACCGCTCGCTGTGGTTCATCCAGGATAGCTGTGGCATGGTGTGCGCCAGTATGACCTGGTTCCTGGTTCTCTATGCGGAATTTGTTGTCAACTTTGTCATGCTGCTACCTGCCAAGAACTTCTGGTATTCTTTGCTAAATGGCACCACCTTCAATGCCCTCGCCGTGCTCGCTCTGGCTTCACATCTGCGCACCATGTTGTCAGATCCGGTGAGTAGACAGTGAGTAGTCTGTGAGTTTATGGAAGTTCACACGATTAGTAAATCAGAAACAGAAACTATAAATAATGTCCTGCGCAATCATATATTGTCTCTTTTGGTAATATTTGGGCCTTGAGAACGTCTGGGCTCCGTTGAGTCCCGTTCAGGTTGGTGATTGATCCACCTGTTCATTCCATAGGGCGCAGTTCCAAAAGGCAATGCGACCAAGGAGTACATGGAGAGCTTGCAGCTAAAACCCGGTGAGGTCATCTACAAGTGCCCAAAGTGCTGCAGCATCAAGCCTGAGAGAGCGCACCACTGCAGGTCTGTCCATTATAACACTTAACTTGTTCATTAAACATCTACTGCATCATTCATCATTATTTTCTGTCACCGGCTTGCAGTATTTGTAAAAGATGCATCCGGAAGATGGATCATCACTGTCCCTGGGTCAATAACTGTGTAGGAGAAAAGAATCAAAGATTCTTTGTCCTTTTCACTGTAAGTGCACTTATGCCCTTCAAGGAGTCAGTTTGATGACAATGGATTCCTGAGTAAACGCAAATTGGTATTAACAAACTTCTACTTGATAATTTCATGAACTGGTTGCTTTCTCCTCAGATGTATGTTGCAATGATTTCCGCTCATGCACTTGGCCTCAGCGGTGTGCACTTTTTCACCTGTATTAAGGTGCAATGGAATGGTAAGTGCTGTCCCATTCAACAGCGGGGGCAAACATGTTATGATATACAGACACTCCCCTGCATACGAACATTCAAGTTACAAACAACGGTACATACGAACATTTTTTAGTAACATGTAGTCTCGCAAGTTGTTTATATACATATCTTCATAGAGCATATATTTTATTCTTCTTATCCTTGTCACAGCGAATCAGTGTCCTCCATCTTCAGAGGTTTGATTTGCATGTTTGTTTTGGCCAAGCTTTTATGTCAGATGCCCTTCCTGACAAAACCCTCTGTATTTATCCGGGCTTGGGACTGGCACAAGAGGACACTGGCTTATGCCCCCTTGTGGCTACAGGACAAACAACTCTATGAACTTCATAAAGATGAAGATGCTCAGTAAAAGGCTCCCAAACACAAAATGGTCATCGGCACAGCAACATTCAAAAAAGGAAAACTATACTCACCATTTGAGCATATATTTTAGTAAATGTTTATTTTTCAGTACAGACCAATACAGGTTACTTATACAAGCCTTAAAATACTTATATAAACCTTAAACATACTTATATAAGCCATAAACATACATTCTATAAAAAGATATAGCACTGAAGCAACTCACAAACTGATTCACCTTACGAACAACCGTTCAAACCGTATCTCGTTCGTAAGTTGGGGAGCGTCTGTACAGTCAAACCTCAGTTTTCGACCATAATCTGTTCCAGAAAGCTGTTCTAAAAAAATTGGGCGAAAACCGAAAAATGTCCATTATAATCAATGTAATCAGTGTCTCATTTTTTAATCTGATTGAACAATATAAACCGCTTGCTCACAATGGAACGCTACACGAGGATAATGCGTCAGTCACAATGAAACGTGACACAAGAAAGTGACGTATAGGAAGCACAGGAGAGTCGAGTGATGCATTCGGGTGCACCCAGTTTGGTCGAGAGTCGATTTTCGGTTGTAAACTGAGGCATAATTTTTGGTTGAAAACCGAATTGGTCGAGAAATGAGACGTTCGAAAACCGTGGTTTGAATGAGACGTTCGAAAACCGAGGTTTGACTGCATAGTGTTATGTTGCTGTTGAACAAATGATCACAAAATGGTAGCACTGTCTTGAGAAATACGGTGGGAAAAAAAAACCCTTGAGGATCTGACTCCTGTGGTCGGGAGCATTAAAACATTTTTTTGTCTGATCCATCGCAGAGTGCAGCGAATTCTCTCCGGGGGTTTCTGTGCTACTACTGATTTTCCTCTGTCTCGAAGCCATCCTCTTCCTCACTTTCACTGCTGTCATGTTCGGGACGCAGATCCACTCCATTTGCAACGACGAGACGGTCAGTATCCACCACTATTGAATTGGACTCAATTTCTGGTAGTAGACAATAACAGAATATTTGTGACCAGAATAGTTTTTGTCTAAGTGAACCTCAACGATCAATTTTATGCAATCAAACAAATTGTAAAATATTTTTTTTATTTAACCTTGATCCACATATCCTTATCATTTGATGACCGTTACATTTATAGAGCATGTATTGGGGATCTTGCAGGAGATTGAACGTCTTAAAAACGAGAAGCCCACCTGGGAGCGTCGCACCAGATGGGACGGCATGAAAGCCGTATTTGGCGGTCCGCCTTCCCTGCTTTGGTGCAACCCGTTCACAGGATTGCATCTTCATCGCTTGAAACGCTTGACCCAAGCTCGTCGCCCTGGGTCCGAGTTTTCCGTTTGAAGTGTGCTACTGGAATGAGACTTAAAAGGCGGCGATGCGAGTGGACATGAGCTCACCTGGGGATGGCTTTCCTATGTGGGTCGAGTGGGACTGCAGCACTTGGGCCACCTCCACCACCTGGCCATTATCACCAACTGCTGGAAGATTTTTGGTTTGTGTGTTGACGCATGCAGTAAACAACTCTTAGTGAGTCTTTCATTTGTTTTTGAGGCCATCGACTCCTGCTCTTGTCGCACACAGTTTCCCCTTCTTTTTGTGACGCTGATGAGATTCAAAGTAAATATTGGACATTGGAGGCGAGCGGCCTTATAACAGATTTTAATGGAGGAGCCGCACAAAGGACACACACACTACTCATATGACACTTGAGCGAGTCCAGCACACCAGATGCACAAGTGCAAGTGTACTGCTTTGATTTGCATGTGTGCAATCAGCCTCGGCCTCTCCAGACAAAAAGAGGACCAGATTGTCAATAACAAGGCTCTTTCTTCTTTCACAGGGATGACTGGCTGTTTGCCATGTTTAATGTTCAGCGTCATTATTTATCTCTGGGTTGTTACTTGGGCCAGACTGTGAATAATGTGTTTTTTGATGAATATCAATCATTGTAATTGGAGTCACCGGAGACAATTTTTGGAGGAGTCAAGTGTCATCTTACCCGAACAGAGTCTGACTTTATACATGCTGCTCTATTGCCAGACAATGGCTCAAGAGTGTCAGCATCACCCGACTGCTGTCTTTGTGGCTCCCTCTTGTGGAAACCAGAAATCACGTGCACGTGCAGAGGAGTAGACTCCATTAGAGAAAGCCTTGCAAGCACACTGCAACAT
This sequence comes from Hippocampus bargibanti, assembly GCF_051943395.1. NCBI lineage: Eukaryota > Metazoa > Chordata > Actinopteri > Syngnathiformes > Syngnathidae > Hippocampus > Hippocampus bargibanti. The sequence goes on along the minus strand of NC_142736.1, from coordinate 25,798,410 downwards.
CAAACTTTGGGAACGCGGTGGCTTTGCGTTCTGCTCACCTATCATGTGCATTCATATCGTGTGTGGAGGACCCACAAAGAGTCGTTGGCAAGAGCCACACTGGTGAACTGCAAAACTGCATCTGTTTGCACTCTCAACGAACTCAAAACACCCATTTGTCCCCAAGTATCAAGCCTGAAAACAAGCAAACTGTTTCCACTGATTTTTGGAACACTTATTGCCTTTCGACATCATCCTGTCAAGTGAATTCCTAATCATGAATGAGGCTTTCCCCTTATTGTATTTGTCCCTCTTTTAACTACTGTAATATGACTTTTTTTGTACTGGATAAGTATGATTTGAGTTAAGATTTTCAAGTCACTCATTAAAGTATTGTTATACCCAGATGTTACTTTATGTGCTGGACTTCTTCTCCACTGTGGTTAGCAGGGGAAGGAGTCTTTCTCCCTCATTGTTTACACTATAAATGGTTTGCTATATTGTATAGATGCTGTGCGACGAATGTAAAATACTGGCACACAGAACAAACTACTATCAGGGGAGTTTTATTCATGCAGACCTCATTTCTTTTACTGTGCGAGCAACCATTTTGTTTTGATATGATGCAGTCGTATTATTTTTCTGTCAATGTTTCGCAATTATAAACATCTCTTAAAAGTATCAGGCACGGTGTGGTGTAATTAAAATGGGAATGAAGGCCAGCTAAGCATGAGTTGAGTTGATGAATCCACTCTCCCTTTTTGGCTGCAACAGGAGAGGCCCCAAAAAGCATAGGATATGACTCGCAATGCAATTCTGAAAACAAATAGAACGTCAGAGGAACCGTTATACAACTCCCCAAAACATTCATCCTGACAATTTCTCCCAGGAGAAAGGTTTCTGCCCAATTTGAACATATTTACCTCAAAAAATAATATCTCACAATTTCCAATGAAACAATTTTAACAAAAAAGCTGAGCTTGTCAAATACTAACTAGATGGTCAAAACGTTTTGGCTGAGAACTAGCATATAAAGTATATGGCTGTATACAGACCCACGGTGCTATATGATGACTACGCTTATGATGAAACTCACCTTGAAATAATGGACAAAGTAATATTTTGTACACACACAAATATACTGTGTACACGGTGTGTGTGAGTATACACTCTCTCTCTCTCTCTCTCTCTCTCTCTCTCTCTCTCTCTCTCTCTCTCTCTCTCTCTCTCTCTCTCTCTCTCTCTCTCTATATATATATATATATATATAGTTTCACCCGTGTTGTATATGAACGAGGTGATGAATTAATTAGGGATTGACATGTACTTTAGACAGAGACAGGCAAAATATCGAGTGTTTCTATATGCCATGTTTAATCACACCAAGTAATTAATTCAACATGTCAAATTAAAATTCATTCGACGTAAATAGAAGTTCGGCGACTGACTTCCTCCTACAAGCCAGTAGGGGCGCTCCCGTGAATGATGTGCTCTCGAAATCATTGGCCTCTGTTCTCCCGGAAGTATTAAGAGGCAAATTCACGCCCCTAATCTTAGTTTGTCTGGACAAATTTTACCCCCCCCCCCTTTGCCGTTTTTTAATATGTGACAGCCCAAACCCTCTTCTTTTATCTACTTTTTACTTTCTGATTCGGATATTAACTTTGATACCTGGAAAACCACATTCGAAGAATCCATTCGAAAATAAAACTTTTCCCGCGTTGCCTGGGAAAACAAGCGCAGGAATACGAGCACAACATGCGATTTTTCCTCGCTACTGATCTCCGTTAAATCGCTGCAGTCCGAATATGGCGGAGGAAGAACAACATACGGAAAGAGAAGAATCTCTTGTCAACCGCTGGCTTGTGGATCATTATATATCACTGGCGCTACAGTTGTTTCATGAAGATCAATACCAAGGCTTTTGTGAAGTGAGACAAGTGATCCAAAGTAAGTATCAACTAACTCGCTCTGTTTTGCTGCGTCGCCGTCAAACAACTTTCATTTGTTATATGGAGTTTATTGATGGTGAACTTCTTGAATGACGTGTTCTCTTTAATCTATGACGTTTGTTAAAACATCACTTCCATCGGTGACGCATTTAGCGCCATTTTATGCAAACGATATTGAGTACGGTGAGAGAAGCTGCTGTGCAAAAGTATTGGATTAAGGATACACTTTGTAAATGTCTTAAATGTCCTCGAGAACTCGTAAGTCATAACGAAGCAGTCGTTGTAAAAGGATATCTTTAAGCACAGAGTTCTCCTAAATCTTCCTTCATGTTCCTTCTTTTAATTCGAATGTGCTGCAATATTTGTTTAAAAATAATGAGATGAAAGAAAACAAGTCATGTACAGTACCCAACTATCTCAAAATAATACATCACAACTGCAATCGATATACGAAAGAAACGATCAACTATGGCATAGTTAATTCCAAAGGCTGTCTTAGTGAACAGAAACAGAATAATTAAAGATAAAAAAAATAATCGTTTATTAAATAAATGTCTGTTATTTTCACCATTTTCATAAGCGAGTTCTCTGGGTTGGTTTAAATGTATTAATTTCGGTATTTACTGAGAAGAAAGATAAATAATAATTTGTGAATTTTGGTGTATTTTGTTCTGCACCGTGTCCTTATTTAAATCTTGCGCTTTTCAGGTGACATTTCTAAATAAAAAAATATCTGGAATGAGTAAAAATCTAAATAATATGAACTTTTTGGGAAAAAAATGCAGGCAAACAAATCCACTGTAAAAAAAGTATCTTCAAATGAACTCTTGACAAAACAAGTTGAACCAAAACAAAAGCTATTAATGAGGAAAATCCAAAATCCTATCACCTGGGCCTATACCATAATTTATGAATGTGTTTTTTTATACTGACCTGTCTAGTGACAAGCAAAGTCGTGATTTAAAAATAGTTATCAATGATATGCATTTAAAATGAAAACAGTACATTTTGAAAGGTGCTCTATGAATAATTCTTTTTATCTGTGTTGCGCAGGTATCATGGCCCGTCCTGTCGCAACAAGTGATGTGATGCCCAAAAAAGTTTTTGTAATGCAGTTACTCTCCCGGATAAATGAGGGTGAAAAACTAGGTGAGACTGCAATATATTCATTTTTAGAATTTACACCGGAAAGGCAGGTAACATCAGGTCTGTGATGTGGTGAGTGGCTGTCACTTCAATACACCACACATCGGTAGAAAAGCAGTAAGAACACTTCATCTGAAAAAAATGGCTATGGTCTTAGAAATATGTCTGTGTCTACCGTACATGCATTGCGGCCAAATTTCAATTACAGTAAAGTCTCGTTATATCGATATCGGTTATATCGATAGTACCGCTTATTACGATACTATTTCTATGAACGCAAGGAGAAAATTACATGCACGCAGGGTCGGATATATCGATAGCCCGGTTATATCGATATTTTTTCGGACTCCCGAGAATATCGATATAACGAGACTTTACTGTATAATACGTATTGTCATTACAGATCTGACCTTTGAGAACAATGGTTCACTATGCCCTCTGGAATCAGCCCTTATGCTGCTGGAAACTCTGCACGGGACAAGTGATGTTTCACAAAAGGACTTGAATAATGTTTGTTTCTTGGTAAAGGAGATGGTATGTGAACACAACAAACTCGAAATATAACATGTACTTAATACTAAGATAATGGTACCTATACGGATCAAGAAGTTGGTCCCTAACATATTTTCCCATAGGAAATCATTGGATTGGATTGGATATGCCTTTATAGAAATTTACATTTCACAAATCATGAAACTAGAAAAGAAATCACTTCAATCAATGAAAACAAATCCAGGCTGTTCTTTGATGTAATGTTTTGAACATCGAGAGAAACTAATTGCCCATCCCTCGAGGAGGATCTTGAAATAAATAATCAAATATGAAGTCACAATTGTAATATTGGAAGGGGGATTATTATAGCATTATTTTTAAAAATCATTCAGCCTTAGTTTCAAATAGTGTTCCAACATCCTAAACTTTTAAATCCAACCTCAATTTTACCATTGCTGCGTGAGTGGCTGCCTTTCCAGCAGCTCACGTATTTTGTTTTTCTACTTTCATTCCTTTCATCGCTTTGCTGCTGTGAAATGTACATTTCTCCACTTCGAGACTAATAAAGGCAAATCCAATCCAATCCATATAAAAACTAAACAGGTGAATGACAAAAGTCTGATTCCATATGACATTTTGACGTATGGTAAGCTATGTTGTGTTTTTGTCACCATCTTCAGCTTGTGAAGCTTTTCATTAAGAACGAAGACTTTGACAAAGCAAAACAGGTGCTCCGTCATTTTCCCAAATCGGAGGCTGCCAAGGTGAGTTTTATTTTGAAACTACTATTTTGGCAATAAAACCAACATTAATAGTAGAGAAGACAAACTTGCTAATTCGGGCATAGTTTTGCAAAAGTCAAATTGAGTTTGGCGATGGTCATTATTGACCCTGGAAAATAATGAAAAAAATTATTTGCTCCTTAGAAAAATATTTTCATGGATCTCATCCGTCAGAGAAGCAACAAGCATCAAGTAATCGAGGAAATGGAATTCAAACAACTAAAAGACCAGATTCTGGCTTTTTGTCGGGAACTCTGCCCATTCTCTGTTCCCTTTCTTGACAAGGTATGTGTTAACTAACCGCTTGGCATTGTACGGTCATTTAAAGCACCACTGAGGGCCATGTCTGCAGGGAAACAAGTTACGATACACTGTATATCAAAAAACTATTTTTTACTACCTTTAAAGGACAACCGACGTCACTTTTTTGTTTCCTAACTGACATCAGAAAAACTTTATAGCTATCAACACGCAGTATGATATTTTTATTCAAATGCAAAACACCAATAAAAATGACGGTGTCCAAAATCTGCAAAAAATTGAGCTGCGAATTGGGCATTTTCAGAAAGTCCCGCCCCCAGTTTGTGACGTCACTCCAAGACGTCTTGCATGGCTGGAGAATCATAACAATGGTTTCAGATTCGGAGAATATGCTTTCTTGTTACACATCCAGTTATGAATATGATTCAAATAGTTCTGAAGAGGAAAGCATACATGTTTGCAATCGATTAAATAATTTATTCCGTGCCATTTCGAGGCAACATGGGGGGAAATGTCTCACGCAAAAAGAGGCAGAAAATGGCCACCGAACTGTTGTGAAGAATGAATCAGCCCGTTTCCACAGGCTGATAAATTCCTTACGTGGAGTTTGGACACCCTCTTCTGGCTCTTTCTGGTGCAACACGAAGTTTTCAGACCAAACAAGCATTGACGTGATGGAAGGACTGGTACAAGGTGTCCTTTTTTTCGGTCAGGGGCGTACCTTCAGTGACGTCACGTACGGACTCGTCACCAACTCAAAAACAAGACTTCCGGAATATTCAGCACGAGTCTTAAAACGTAAAACACAGCTATATGCAGTGGAATCTTCTAATCTGAAATACGCTCAGTAAAGGTCATTTGAAGCCATTTTACAAATTATGGACACAACTTGTCCGGAGACGTCGGTTGTCCTTTAATCCACAAGAAACTAGTGTTTTAAAATGAGCACCCAGAATAAATCAAATCTAAAAACACTACCTGTGTGTTTCTATGTACTTTTCATCTTTCCTGAGAATATATTGCGATAATCCCAGTTTTTCCATTTATGTCAACAGCGTCAACAACAAAAATGGTGTCTTAAACTGCAAGAAGCTTCTGAGAACACTATTCAGACACGATGCTCCACCCAGGCGTTGAACAAATAGCACCCATGTGATCAAGTGTAAAGCATAAAAATGCGAGCAGTTTGCAAAGCCTACCCACATAAACATTAGCGGTTGAGTTGCTAATAACTAGCCACAGTTATTATGGATGATAGCAACGATCCTTCATGTCATCTTTTGATCAATCATATTTGCAATTAGCAGTGATAGTAAATTGGGATTTATTTTTTTAACCTTTGTACTAGATTGCAAAACAGGTCATCAATGAACTTGACAAGCAAAGCGACAAGGGTACTACAATCGATGAGCCAGATAAATCTGCCCCCTCCACAAGTGCGGAAGTTAATGGCCATCTATGGTAGGTTCATGGATCACTTGCAATTACCGTGAATTATTTTGAAAAATAGTCTATTTTTATCAGAATCATCTTTATTGCCAAATATGTAGAACACACAAGGAATTTGCTTCCGGTCGAAGACGCTGCACTAGTATCATCAGCAAAAAAAATGCAAAGAGGCACTATACAATTCCATTTGGGCTACTGGTCAAAGAGCATAACTATATATACAGCATAACTAATACCTGCTTTTTTGCGCATGTCATGGGCAGCATTTTCACAGCCCCGCTTTGTTCAGCGGAAAGTTCGGTGCTGTCGGACAGTCTGCGGCTGAATGGATGCATGGCTTGAGGAGCCCGCCATGAGAAGAAAAGAGCGTCAGCACAGAGCGCAAATGCGCATGTGGATCTGCCGCGGCTTGGAATTTAAGCGGATTTACATGGGACAGGAGATGTGAGACAATCTCTTTTCGTCAATGGATGCTTCAGCTTCGTGTTTGCTTTCAACATTTAGCTTGTAGTAGACGTGCACGTTTCACCATGGTGTCCTTGATCCACTGATGAAAAGGATGCTTTGATCTTCTCTTTCATCTAGAACTGATTCATGTAACAAAAAGGGTACAGAAAGTGCTTAATAATGAATGACTGTGTCTTTGTGTTGTCATATTATTTGTCATTTAGTTTTTTTTTTGTTCCTCTAACAAATAATGTGTCAGTCAATCTTAAACACTTTCTGCACCGTCTTTGTTGTATAAAGCAGTTCTAGTTGAAAGAGAGGATCAAAGTGTCCTTTTCACCAGTGGATCAGGGGCACCTTGGTGAAATGTGCACGTTTGCTACAAGCTAAATGTTGAAGGCAAACACGAAGCTGTAGCATCCATTGAAGAGATTGTCTCACATCACGTTTCCCACATAAATCCGCTTCAATTCCAATCCGCGACAGTTCCACATACGCATCGGCGCTCTGCGCTGACGCTCCTTTCTTCTCGTTGCGGGCTCCTCGAGCCATGCATCCATCCAGCCGCAGACTGTCCAACAGCACCAACTTTTTCACTGAACAAAGCAGGGCTGTGAAAATGCTGCCCACTACAGGGGCAAAAAAGCACAATGGCCCCAGAGCTGTCCAGTGATGACAGTCAAATGACACCAACGTTCCTCCCAATCAAAAACGGTTCTGGCATATTTGTGCTGCCGAAAAAGGGCAACCGCTCAGCACATCTCCTTCCTCCTTGATGAATGTCGTGGTCAAAAATGCTGAAAAACTATCCATATCCGTTCCACATGACGCACAACAACACAAAGTGACAAAAGAAAACACAAAAACAACAAAAAAACAAGGCTCGTTAGAGCACTTGCTGACGGCTGCCTACTCGGGCGCCATCTTGGACTTCCTTTTTTTAATATGCAGAGATGCCTGTAATTCACTGGAATGTACAGGGATACCTCAGTTTACGAACTTAATTGGTACCCCGAAAGTGTGTGTCAGTCAAAGTTCGTCTGACAAACATTTATTTCCCATAAGAAACCATTAACAATGAGAATAATCCGTTCCCATGTCTCATAAAACATAATTTTCTACTAAGTAACTTTGCTGCTGTGAAATGTAAATTTCTCCACTGCGAGACGAATAAAGGCAAATCCAATCAAAGCCACGTGATTGGTCAAGAACGCAGCAGTGAGGGGGTGGGGTTTACAGATAGAGAGTGAAGCCGTTCTCCAAAAAGAAAATGGCTGCCGACTTTTTTGTCCTCTATTGCCCGCCCCCAGTCTTCGGTTAAAGCCACGTGATTGGTCAAGAACGCAGCAGTGAGGGGAGGTGGTTTAAACATTAAAGAGACAGGCAGACAACAGTGAGCGAATTTAAACTTTGATAGTTCAAAGGCAGAGTGTAGGCTGCAAGTTTAAACTATCCCATCAATCAGGCTCCACAACCAACCCGCACAAGCCATCTTTACACTTGATGCAAAAAGCATCAACCCAGCTAAACAGAACACAATTGATGAGGAACTAGATAAAATTATCACAGAGAAAGCACCTACAAGGGATCATTCCTCAAGATGGTGAAAGTGTTTAATGCTGCGGAAACCGGCCACTCCATTCCATCAAGCCATCAACGACCATCACAAAGGTAAATAAAACGACTTTATTATACAGTTAAGTTTATTTCTATAATTATAATACCATAGCGCGTTTATTATACATCCAATAAGGTATATTTCGTGTCGTTTTAAGGCTTAGAAAATGAGAAAATAGAAAATTATGTTTTATGGGGACGTGCGAACGGATTATTGTCATTTTAATGGTTTCCTATGGGAAATTAATTTTTGGGATACACACTTCGCCTTACACACTCTGTCTGGGAACCAATTAAGTTCGTAAGCCAATGTATCACTGTATACTGTGTTTTCTAAATGATCAGGAATGTATTAATCGGCCGTTCTTTTGCAGTGCGTTCACTAAGCTCTGCGTTCTTCTCCTCAAACTTCTAGTGACCATTCTGTTATTTCGAAGGAGAGACTCGAGATTACATACCAGGCTTTGGCCGCAGGTGAAGTCACGACACCATTCTCTCAGCTGGAAGAAGAAGTTGAAAATGAAGCCACGCTCGTACCTCCTGACATAGCGGGCACAAATAAAATCTCGGAGAGCCAAAGTCTTTTTCAGAGAAACTCTGGCAGTCCCCTCGAAGCTGCCCCAGCCGACCCTCCCACACAAACAGATGTCCCTCCTCAGTCCAAGAGCAATTCAATGCAAAAGAAAGCTAAGAAACAAGCATGGTCCTCGACAAGGAAACGAAACTTTCATAACATTGCCAAGATGGTTTTGGAAGCGGACAGCCAAGCAAGTACGTTGTCTGCTACCTCTCAGGAGCAAGAGGCTGCAGTCAGAGCAGATGAGTCGGCGAGGTTGAGAACTGTAACCTGTCAAAAGGACATGCAAGTCATCCAGAGGAAAATACCTCAATTGGCCACAACAGATGCGTTGTCAAGGAGCAGGTAAAAATAATTGTGGAATGTGACTTGAGACCTCTTTCACTTTGATGTTTTTCCTCTGAATATTCCAGCTTCCTTCAACATTGCAAAAAATTGATAGGTTCATTAAAGCAGTTATGGTGTTTTTTGTAACTCATTCACTGCCAGACGTGCAAAAATGTGACCACTCCAGTGCCAGGGTTTTTGTCATTGTCACTCAAATTCCAGGACCAACAGAATATTTTTAGGGCTACATAAACATTCAATGCAGCGCGAGAAACCTTCGACTCTCTTCTTTCATCGGAAAAAAAAAGTTAATTCCTAAATTATATGGGTCTGGAGTTATCTGAACTTGAAATGGGGCTGGCTGTACAAAAGGCAAATGCTGCCGCCTTGTGGGAGGGAAAAATATTGCCAAAGGTCTGGCCAGAGCGTTATCAGCACCGCCCTGCCCCCGCAATAAGAACCTGTGGATTCTGGAATTCAAATTCCAGGACCCACATAATATTGAGTTTTGGGCCTACATAAACATTCAATGCAGCGTAAGAAACCTTAGACTCTCTTCTTTCATCAGAAAAAGAGTTAATTCCTAAATTATATGGGTCTGGAGTTATATGAGCTTGAAATGATGGCAGCTGTCCAAAATACAATGCAGTACATATTGGTTCATATAGCACAACAGCTGAAGCTGGAACAAAGAGCTAACATGGAAAAAATGGAAATGCTGCCCCTTGCAGAAGGGAAAAAACATTTCCAAAGGCTATGGCCAGCACTTTATCAGCACTCAAACAAAAAAAACACAAAACCCGAACAAATTCGGTAATGGCATTTTACGTCATATTTTCAATTCCCGAATCAATTTGTGAAAAAATTGAGCTGCGAATTGGGCATTTTCAGAAAGTCCCGCCCCCAGTTTGTGACGTCACGCCAAGACATCTTGCATTGCTGGATAATCCAAACAATGGCTTCAGATTCGGAGAATATGCTTTCTTGTTACACATCCAGTTATGACTATGATTCAAATAGTTCTGAAGAGGAAAGCATACATGTTTGCAATCGATTAAAGAATTTATTTTTGCCATTTTGAGGCAACATTGGGGGAAAATCTCACACCCAAAAAAAGAGGCACAAAATGGCGACCTCCTTTGGCCACCTCCGTTTCCACAGGCTGATAAATTCCTTATATGGAACTTGGACGCCCTCTTCTGGCCCCCTGGCGGCTTTTGGGTGCAACACAAGATCCCCAGACCAAACAGGTACAGCAAAATACATTGACGTGATGGAAGGACCGCTACAATGCGTCTTTTTTACGGTAAAGGGCGGTCCTTTAGTGACGTCACGTACGGACTCGTCACCAACTCAAAAACAAGACTTCCTGAATATTCAGCACGAGTCTTAAAACGTGAAATATAGCGGTGGAATCTTTGTAAAATATGTTCAGTAGAAGTCATTTGAAGCCATTTTACAAATTATGGACACAACTTGTCCCGAGACGTCGGTTGTCCTTTAACGTTTGCTTTCTTGATCTTCCGCTAGTGACATGGAGGAATCACCGCAACAAGAGGAACAATTATGTCTCTCAGCATCGAGCAAGCAAATCTCAGAAGGAGCACGTGATAGCCCTGCTTTGCCAGATGAGTAAGTGCCAATGTTCTTCCAAGTTTTTTCCCCCTCATAACAGTTCCTTTATCAATCTTCTCTTTATTAATGTGGATGTACATATAGAAAGTGCATTGAATCAGAAAACTCATCATCCACCAATGTCGACATTGCCGACTCTCCTGCTCGCAACGAATCCCCGGTGAAAAAGGACAACTGCGTCCATCTAAGCAAGTAAGTGCAAATTCTGCCGTGTCAGATTGTTCCCGCTCTTGCAGATGTATAACAATCGTAATGTTCTTGCAGGCATTTCAGAAATAAATGTGAAGTCGTAATCGCAGACACATCACTGGACAGTTCTCCTTTGAAACATCAATGTCCCACCACTCAAAAAAGTTCTACTCCCAAAAAGGACCTCTACAATGCTAAATGGTTAGTTGTTTTCAGCAGAGAAACATTCTTTTTTCGTGTGAAAAATACATTTTGGTGTACTTAAGGGACCTGTTGATAGAGAATAAGAACACCTGTTGAGGATCTAGCAGCTAAAAGTTCTGACTTGAAACCATCTTGGGGTGACTGTTTTTTTGTTCTTCTTGATCACACATCCTTTTAAAGGACAACCGACACCATTTTTTTGTTTCCTAACTGACATCAGAAAAAGGTTTTATAGCATTTAAAATACCCAAAACACACAGGCTGATACTTTTAGTCAAATGAAAAACACCAATAAAAATGACTTAGTGTCCCAAAACTACTTCAAAATGACCTCAGAAAGTTTCAGAAGGTACAGCCCCTTGTTCGTGATGCCACACCAGTACGTCGTGCCTTGCTCTAGAATCAAAACAATGGCTTCAGATTCAGAGAAGATGCTTTCTTGTGACTCATCCAGTTATGAATATGATATAAATAGTTATTAAGAGGAAAGCATAAATGTTAAGAATCGAAACTAAAGAAGTCCTTTCGGATCAATTAGAGCCATCAGGACTCCAATGTAGCGTCCCGGAAAATGCACAAGATGGCACCCAAGCTCCGTTGGAAATGGGCTGATTTGTCTGCTGGAAATTTGTGTCAACTAGTATCAAATAGTAGTCTTGGTGCAACACACCACAATTCACTATCGCATTATTTATGCGTTTTCCTTCTAATTTCGATCAACACAATGTTTTCAGACCAAACAAAGTACACAAGATGCATTGTGTGTCACTTTCTCCGTCAGGGGCGTTTCTTCAGTGACGTAGGGTGAGGAAAACAGTCTTAAAAGGTAAAGCATAGATATATGCGGTGGAATCTTTGTAAAATACGCTCAATGGAAGTCATATGAAGTGATTTTACAAATTATGGACACAACTTGTCCGGAGGCGTCGGTTGTCCTTTAACTGTTGTTGGGAATCACTTGTCAGACGAACATGCACACCACTGCTTCTTTAACATCGCCTCTTTGGATGACAGGAAGACGCTGTACAACAATGCCAAAGAGACCAAAGTCACTTGGGATGAAGAAGAGGCCCTTTTCAGTGGTGGTAAAAGTGCCAAAAAATCCAATTGATGTGTTCGTGTTCTTGTGTCTGATCTTATTTTATTTTTTTTAATTAGATACATCTGATAGGAGTTCATTATCAGGAATCAAGAAAAGGGTAAGCATTTTATTTGTCTTGTTTTTTGTTTACACACACGTGTATGTTTGTCTGTGTATATTTCAATATTAGCATTATGTAACTTGCCTGTTGTGTTACAGAAGTGGACAGAAGAGGAAAGCCGTAGGCTCAAGGAAGGAGTCCAAAAATTTGGAGAGGGCAACTGGCACAAAATTAAGTCTTATTATTCCTTTGGTGAAAGAACAAATGTCAATCTTAAAGACAGATGGAGGACTATGAAAAAAAACAATGTGGTTTAAATTGACTTTTACTGGCATTTTAATACTTGTTGCATGTTTTACTAACTTTATGCCCACCACAAACATGAGTTGTTTATTGAATAAATGTAAAGTACTCTTGTAACCTTGTCAACGCTCGTCTGCAGAGGCAGTTTTGGGCGAATTAGTCAATCAGTGCTGAGTTATTGAGTGACTTGTCGTGGCAGCGGTAACTATTTAATGCTCTTCTACTAGATGATATATGCTTCAATGAATTGGTATCCACCATGGCATTCTTAGGTAAGGCACATGTATAGTTGACCCTTGATCGCGTTTTGAATAAAGTAGGCCCCACAGCCTTTGGAAAGTTTAAAAATGTTAAATATGAGCTGGGTTTATTTTGATGTGGATCAATAGATATCGTGGCAATTATTACAATGTGGCATTCATGTTTGCAACAATCGGATTTGTTGCATTACAGTGATACGTCGGTTTACAAACCCCTTGGCTTGCAAACGTTTCAGTTTACGAACGTTACATTTATGAAATTTTTACCTTGGCTTAGGAACTTTACCTTTGCATATGAACTTTTTTCGTACACGGAGCTGCCACAATGAGTGATGTGTCGTACACGAACAAGCCCGTTCTTCTAACAACAAAATGGCAGCCGACGGTTTTTGTCCTCTTTTACCCGCCCCATCTTTGGTTAAAGCCATGTGATTGGTCAAGGATTCAGCAGCAAAGGGGGCGGGGGGTTTAAACATTAAAGAGACAGGCGGACGACAGTGAGAGTTTCAACTTTGATAGTTCAAAGGCAGTGTAGACTGCAAGGTTAAAAACCCCATCAATAAGGCTCCACAAACAACCCGCACAAGCCATCTGTACACTCGATGCAAAAGCTATCAACCCAGCTAAACAGAACACAATTGATGAGGAACTAGATACAAGCATCACAGAGAAAGCACCTACAAGGGATCATTCCTCAAGATGGTGAAAGAAGGCTACATTCCTCAAGTGTTTAATGCCGATCAAACCGGCCACTCCATTCCATCGTCATCAACGACCATCACAAAGGTAAATAAAACAACTTTATTATACTGTACAATTTCTTTAATTATAATACCATGGCACATTTATTATATTATGTGTAGTTTTAAGGCTTAGAAAATTGGAAAGTAGAAATTTGTTTTATGGGGACCTGGGAACGGATTATTATCATTTTAATGGTTTCGTATGGGAAATTAATTTTTGGGATACACACTTTGTGCCTTACTCTGTCTGGGAACCAATTAAATTCGTAAGCCAAGGTATCACTATTTCCAACATTTCCTGCAACAGTGGTTTGTTTAGAACGCCAGTGTATATACACACACACATATGTGAGGGTCTATTGTACACGTCTATCCATTTTCTTATTTGCCTTTTCCTCATGGTGGTCACAGGGTGCCGCAGTCAATCCCAGCTGTTTTTGGAGCAGTAGGTGGGGAACATACTTAACTGGTTGTTAAGTTGAGTGTTCAACTAACCTGCCGTGCCTCTTTTTGGAATGTGGGAGGAAACCGGAGTACCCGGAGAAAACCCACACAGCTACAAGAAAATGCAAGCGTCACAAATGAAGGGCAGAGAGAATCAGACACTGCACCCCTGCCTTATATTATACATACTGTATTAGAAAACATTTTTGCTTTGTAGAATTTCACCACGACTCCAATCATTACATATAGAATTTATAGTATGTCATGTAACAAATGTACAGGGACTACTGAACTCAGAAATATGAATATCATGAAAAATGTTCATTTAAGTAATTCAACTTAAAAGGTGGAATTAATATAGTAGTTATACTCGTAACATTCATTGCAAGATATTTCAAGCTTTTATTTGAGAATTTTGTTTATTATGGCTTACAGCTTCACCTTTCAAATTGAATTAGATTAACTTTCACAATATTACTTAAATTAACTTTCACAATATTCTAATTTTGAGTCGTACCTGTAGATTTGTGTGTGGGATAATTTGTCAATTCAACAGCAGGTGCAGCCCCAACTGATAGAACCTTCCATTCATCTACTGTATATTCTAATCTTGTTAACGTCAAAGCTTATGCCAGGTATTTTCGACAGTAGGCAGGGTACACCCTGAACTGCTTGCTAGCTAATCGTGGGGCACAGAGACAATCATTGGTGCCCACAATAATATCTTCTGTTAACCTGCCATGCATGATTTTGGAATATGGGAGGAAACCAGAGTACCCGGAGAAAACCCACACATGCATAGGAGAACATGAAAACCCCCACACTGGAAGGTTTGAGTCAGAATTGAAACCTTGCACCTCTGCACTGAGGCGGACTAGCTAGTCTTCACCATGACACCAAGTCCACTCTTTTATATTTAAAAACAGTTTGTTACATTTCACCACAATTCCCAACATTACAAATGGGATTTTTTTGGTAAATATAAAAACATGTCGATGAAAAATTATGTGTAGGGTTAGGGGGGTGGAGCATTTGTCAAATTAATAGCAGCTGCAGTCCAATTGATAACGTCTTGATTTATGTTAATGCCTCTTCATTCCTGATGAATTCGCCTACGTCAGCCTGATGGAACACAACTATGGACATTGGGTCCACTCGCCGACACTCTTGCGTCGTCTTGGCAGCCACTCCAAATCCCTGAAAAACAATACCATGTCATGAGTAGCTCATTACGTTCTTAGCATCTTGGAACATGAAGCTTGAGAAGACTATCTACCAGCGGCACGTCAGCCATGGAGTAGACCACAACACCCTGGTACTGCATGGTGTTGTCCGTGATCCTCCCCAGACCGGACTTGAGGATGTGATTCCCATACAGGAAAGATTGCTCGGCACCAGATTTCACCCACACCTTAAACTTCATGAAGATCGGGTAAATCACACAAGTGCCATATTGGGTAGAAATACACAATCTAATGAGTCCCCATGCATTTAATTCATAAACAATCCATTATTCAGGTTGCTTTTCTTGTCAGAAACGTAACGTGTATTTGTATGTAAACAACACTGATTGTGTGCCTTATTGTGCATGATAACATTTTACATAATTTAAGGCATTGTCAAAGTAAGTAGTTAGCCTTTCTCATATATTTCTTCTCTTTGTCAGTGGAAAATATGTGCAATTTAAACCAGTGTTGTTCAGAATCATCTTTATTGCCAAGTAGGTAGAACACACAAGGAATTTGTTTCCATCGCATCATGTAGTTCACAATGAACTACAGTATTTGGTTCATGACACACCATTTCCAAAGGCAAAAACTACAATATTAAAAATTCTGAATGAAACAAACCTTTGCATAGGGCGCCAGGAAATCCAAAGCTGTGATGTGGAGCCGAAACTTATTGGTCTTTGTAAATTTGCCAAAACAAGTGCCAACTGACACCAGGTTGGTTCGGGAAATGTTTGTGGATAGTTTGAGAATATTCTGGCTGTGGAAACAAAACAATGATTGATCACTGATAATTGCTTGAGGGGTTTCCATTGAAGTCTGAACAAGTGATTTTCACGTTCTACCATTTGCTACAAATGCACAAAAATTAAAAATAAATAAGGACAGATATTTCTTACTGGACTCAAGAAAACAAAGAATGCATAAAATGCACTTAATCAATTGATAATTGTTTTCGATGCAATTTGTGGCGTCACACGTGTGTATGATTTTGAAGTGCGCCTTTCAACCCTTTCATGTTTTTCAATTCCTTGATCTCCTTGATGTGCGTCTCACCCTGACGCATAGCACACGCTTGAAAATTGTATAAAAGGAGCTGTCGCTGATAATTGTTTTCGATGCTATTATTTTCACACCACTGCGATAAATCACGTTAGTAATAAGATTACCTCATGTAATAAACACGATTGTTGTGAAGCCTGAAGCAGTACGTGCCGTCCGGTCTGTCCACGAGGAGCTTTATGTTTTCTCCTATACTGTTAAGCAAGAAAAAAATATATTAATCACATGTATTAGCCTAGCATGCTAATCCACGGAGTGATTAAGGCGCATCAAAATTTTGTAGCGTTCTACTTACTATTTCGAAAGCTTCTCAAAAAACGTTTTCGTCTCTTCCTCCGTAAGAGGCCTCATCTTTTCAGATAAATACAAATATCTTTTGAACGCTAATCTTGGAAGTGCTGCAACACACAAGAGTGATGCGCAAAGCGTGGGTCAACACGGAAGTGGTCATACTTCAAAACGGAAGTCGACGAATTTCTCAACATTGTACTTCCTGGTGTTTTTGTGCGCTTTCTTGATCGTTGCAATCGACAGGAACGTATGACTCGCGCAAACTATTCTCCGTCAGGTAAGAGCATTTATCATTTGGTAAAGGTGTATTTGTAAAGCGATTAATTAACAGCGATGCACGCTCGCACTTGTTTGAAGTACAGTACTTGGTGTTTAAAATCGTCAATTCATGTCCGACTATTTGAACTGAGGCTAGCACGACAGGCTAGCTGTCATTGAAGGAAACGGCGAGCGAGCTTTTCCATTTCCTTCTAATGTTCCCGCGGTGTGTGACCTTTTAAACGTGAATGAATATAACACGACCTAGAATCAAACATTATTTTGCTTTTTCTAAAATATTTAACGTAGACATTTATTATTTATTAAAGCGGGCTTTTATTAGCAAAGTGGTACATAGTTACATAACACCGTGTTTATACATTGAAATTACAGGTTTGTGTGGTAGTCTGAGTTTAGAAACGTATCAAAGAATCCACTCAGATCTGCATGAACTTCGTTAAACGACTTGCTCATTGTTAGATAATTAATCGTACTGTGTTTGTAAGACGTTTATCGGTATTTGTGACCCGTAAACGTTTGTCAAATATAAATTTTGAGTTATATGATGTGGTCCAAAGGCATTGACTAAAGGAAATAAAACTCACAAAAAAGTTGAGGTGCGTTGAAAGGGGGAAAGTGGATAGGCATAGGTCCAAATAGGGAACTATCCAGCACCAGGCAGGCATCGTTTCACATTTGAAAGATCTTTTTTCCCCTCAGTCCACAAAAAGCACAAAATATGTGCCGATCATAGTTGAAACAATTGGTTCTCATCGGTTTACATTGTTTCTGGGGCCTGCATTTCCCTATTGTTGCATAGGAAGTTGGAGAAATCAAGAACAATCAAGGAAATGTGTTGTTTAAACATCAGAATCAGAATCATCTTTATTGCCAAGTATGTAGAACACACAAGGAATTTGTTTCCGGTAGAACACGCTGCACTAGTATCGTCGTCAAAAAAAACTGCTAAGTGGCACTATACAGTTCCATTTTGGCTACTGTTGAAAGAGTTCAAAGAGTTGAAAGAGTTAATGGCTTGGGGGAAGAAGCTGTTTAAATGTCTGCTGGATTTGGTGCGCATGGATCGAGAGCGCCTGCCTGAGGGGAGTAGCTGGAAAAGGTGGTGCGGAGGGTCCAGTAGGATTTTCCGCGCCCTAGTTTGGATTCTTGCAGTGTGCAAGTCCTCGAGAGTGGGTAGGGCGGTGCCAATGATTTTTTCCGCCGTCCTAACTGTCCGTTGAAGTCGGATTTTGTCCATTTTTGTGGCGGCCCCGAACCAAACGGTGATGGCAGAACACAGGATGGATTCGATGACATAATGTATGAAAACACTATTTTTATACAATTGTTTTACATGACACCTCATACCACATTTAATAAACTAAGTGTGAAGATTATTGCATCTTTTAAAATGAATATAGATCATTTTTCATTTTTCAGAAAACTCCCAAACCAACCATATTTGAGGAAATAAAATTGTCTATATCAGGCAAGTGCAACAGCAAGAATTCGCACAGTTTAAAGGATTATGCTATAAATACACAAATAGTGACATTTGATACTGCAACAAGAAGCTGTTCCAATTATTTTCACTGATTTCATATCACGAGCCATGATTTTCGATAGCCATCTTTTTTGGTCATCTATTTTTATACTCGATGCCACGCACCCTAAAATGGTGTCAATCCACCAGTTGGCTATTCTCCCCAGACATTGCCCATCCCTCCACATCCCTCCACTTTTCTTTCCTCACTGTCAAATTGCTCTGGAAAACATGGATTCAATCCATATCCCATGGCGTTTCCATTTTGGTTATTTTTTTTCTTCCCCAAAATAAATGTTTATTGATGCACTAGGTCCAATGGCGCTCTCTCTGTAAGATGCTATATGTAATCAGACACTTGTTATGACATCACCCCCCCCCCCTTAAAAAAATGTGAGCGTTATTGACTGTGTCAATAGTAGGTCGCTGCGCGTGCTCATCTGCTACGTACTATCCTGACCTCATTTCTTTCCTGTGTCAGTTATTCCAAACTTTTGTGTGTTCTTTCCACATTTTCAGTCATGCCAAGTTTAACTACTAGCTCTTAAGTATATCGAAACCAATATTACGAGCGTGTAAATATGCATTGAAATTCCTCATACTGTTAGAGGTTCACCAGTGACCTAATTGCTAGCCCAATCAGAATTGTCAATACTGATAGCATTTTTATTGGCCAGGGTACACTTTTTGTCATTTGAAAATAGAGCTACTTCTGATACTTGTGAACAACTTGTGGTCAGCAGGGAGTTCCCTTGCACCGGGCAGAAGCTTCTCATAGCAAGACGTTTGTCCCAGAGAGACCACCAATTGGTTTCCTACTAAGCGTCTGCGACTGTGCTGACATCAGACAGACAGACAGGAAGGCGTGTGGCAGCGAGTGGCGGCTCAACTGAAACCGGAAACTGCTACAGTGACGTTGTCACTGGCCTGGGAATGACTGAATTCTGGGTTTGTTTTAGCTGCTGTATTGCCGAGCAGCCACAGCCTGTAAGTAGACTACATTTCCATTTCTGTCTGGACCAAAATATAATTTTCCCGCACAAGGTGTGGGATTGTCTTAATTTTTATTAAATAAACTTGGCAATGTTTGTTTTTTGTGAAAAAAAGCTGTTATTTGACCCGTTTGCAACCTTCTTTACTTAAAAAAAAATTAAGTTGCTCGCATCTCAGCTTTTAGCTTCCGCGTACATGTGCACAGTTGATAAAACTGTATTTATATTTTCAAATTCAGGTAACGAGTTACGTGGGTCCGAGTTACGTGGGTCCGAGTTACGTGGGTCCGAGTTACGACCACCCGTACTTACGACCACGACCGCCAGACCTTTTTTTTTAAAATTCTACGCCTGGTGCCGCAATGCACAAGCAGCCGGCAACACGTACTACAATTTTGACCAGACAGCATGGCACACACTCGCACAGCAATCTACTGCATGACTACACTCAATGCAGTAGTTATACAGTGCAGATACAGTCTCGGCAACATCTCCTGTAGTCCGCCTGAGTCCTAGCGTGTGTGTCAGGCGACCTCTTGTGGCCGTTAGCAGGGGGAGCGATTTTTTTTTAATAATTATGTAATGCTGTATTATTTACGTATAAGTGTTTTCTTTAACCCACTATATCAAATCTAAATATAAAACATAAATCTATAATATAAAATGATAAAAACGACACTAAAATGTAAGTATAACATTTATAAATGAACTGTACAGTAAACAGTTTTGTATACATTGCAGGTACAGTTATACAGTAATAAAAATTCGATAATGCGAAATATAAAATGATAAAAATGACACCAAAAGTTATAAAATGTACGAATGAACTGTAAACAGTTTGGTATATAATAGTATTGAATAAAAAACGTTGCTTAAAAACAACAGATTGACATCGTACACTATCCTGTCGTCTAAACGTCGTGTCACATTGGCCATTTTGAATGGATTTCGACTTATGACCGTTTTGTCGGAATGGAACCTGGTCATAACTCTGATGTTACCTGTATCCTAAAAATAATGTCAACTCTGGTGTTTAGAATGTTTCCTCTGATAGTTTGTAGTGTGCAATGCAAAAAACGAAAGAAAATGTGACTTCATGTTTAGAAAAAATATGTATATGTATTGTTTGCCAGAAACGGCGGCGGCGGATTGACCGATCCATGATTGGCGAACCAACAAACTTTGTTCATACCACGCACGTCGGCTCGGGTGACATGGGCCTGGGATTGCCGTCGGTAGGTTTGGAAAAAACTATTTTCTCTTCTACCTCACCCACCCAAGTCGTGTTTTGGTTTTGTTTCCTCAAAGCTGCTCATTGAACAATTGCAGGTGGATCTGGTTCAGGCCCAAATGAAATCCAAAGGCGGCTACGTACACGGCGGCTCTGAAGGCTCACAATTATGAGGTGAGGCACTTCTGTCTCTGTTTCTTTGACTTGAGGTCAAAGTGTTTGCCAGCGCATCCCAACATGATGATTTAAATGTTCCACCGGAGCCTCAAAGGTTAAACACAACCTCGGGTTTGTTTAGAAGCAAGTTATACACATTGGAAAATATTGAAATAATAGTTTCCAGAGTTGGGGCTGCACTCTGGTCTCAGTATCCCGAGCTTCGGAGTTCAGAATCTTTTCTGCGATGTGCCTTCGTGAAATTTGATTTTACGTGTACATGTGCTTGCTTGGATTTTCAATTTCATACAATTTGAAAGATTACATTGTTGATTGGTGTGAATGGCTATTTGTCTTTATGTGCCCTGTGATTGGCTGATGACCAGTAGCTATAAAAAGAAGACAAGTGTCCTTGAGAGCTTTGAAAGGCGCTTAAAATGTTATGTATTATTATTATTATTATTATTAATACACGCACTTTTGGAAAATTGATGTTTTTTTCAAGCTATTTTTTTACGTTTTCTAACTCGCGCTGAATATTCAGGAAGTCTTGTTTTTGAGTTGGTGACGAGTCCGTACGTGACGTCACGAAAGGAACGCCCCTGACCGAAAAAAAGATGCATTGTAGCGCTCCTTCCTTCACGTCAATGTATTTTGCTGTACTTGTTTGGTCTGGGGACCTCGTGTTGCACCCAAAAGCCACCAGAAGAGGGCGTCCAGGCTCCATATAAGGAATTTATCAGCCTGTGGAAACGGAGGTAGCCACAGGAGGTCGCCATTTTGTGCCTCTTTTTCGTTGAGACATCTCCCCTCAATGTTGCCTCATAATGGCACGGAATAAATTCTTTAATCGATTGCAAACATGTATGCTTTCCTCTTCAGAACTATTTGAATCATATTCATAACTGGATGTGTAACAAGAAAGCATATTCTCCGAATCTGAAGCCATTGTTTTGATTCTGCAGCAATGCAAGACGTCTTGGCATCTTGGCAAGTCATTTTTATTGGTGTTTTGCATTTGAATAAAAATATCATACTGCATGTTTCGGGTATTTTAGATGCTATAAAAGTTTTTTCTGATGTCAGTTAAGAAACAAAAAAGTGACGTTGGTTGTCCTATAAGTCTTTAACTTTACAGCCCATTGTTTTCAGGAACGTTCTGGACTAAAAGGATTGCTTGAATGATTACAGAAAACGTCAACGCAAAATCTTGGCACTGTTTTAGGACAGCGAATATTTTGCAGGCTCACACAAGTGTTGAAATAAAATAGCTTGTCAAACTCAACACAACCCCATTGGTTTAGAATTTTAAAACAAAAACAGTCAGATGATATCAAAGACTGAAAGCATAAAACACACCCACAATGCTAAGTGTCATTATGATTCAAAAGCCAGAGAAAATATGAAAACTATCTTTAAAGACAGTCGTGTCAGTCATTTTTTTGCCGCGGGCCACATTGTAGTTACGGTTTCCCCTCCGGGGGCCATTATGAATTTTGGGAAGCCATTCCCTCTACAGAGTATTTACAGAATGCACAACAAATTACTGAATAACTAGTTTTCGTATCTAAAGTCAAGAATAATGACTGTTATTGTGGTTTATATATGACAATTTGAAATTTTGTTGCAGACTATAGCAAGCTTCATGGCACTTGACATGCTTGATTTGCTTTCGCGGACCGAATAAAATGACGTGACAGGCCAGATTTGGCCCTCGGGCCTTTACTTTGAGCTCCTGTGGTTTAAATGGTTCAATGTGACTGTTTCAGTTAAGCCTGCATGTGTTCTGTCAGTTCATAGGCACGCGCAACTCATTTTCAAATATCCTGTGACTGTAAAGTGTCCTTGAGAGTTTTGAAAGGCGCTTATAAATGCAATAATATTATTAATGAGGCGTAGCACTACTAGCTAGCAGCACAACCATCCTCATTATTCTTCGCAAGTCTTATCACTTTTTTGACATTAACAACAATGTCCCGTGAGTGCCTCCTGCTGAAAAAGAGTTGATTCCTAAGTTATATAGGTCTGGAGCTATCTGAGCTTGAAATGGGGGTGGCTGTACAAAATAAAATACATACATATTTATTTATATAGCGCTTTAACAACAGCTAAAGCTATAACAAAGCTAACATGGACAAAAGGCAAATGCTTCCCCTGGGAAGGCAAAACATTGCCATAGATCTGACCAGCGCTTTATTGGCACCCCTGCAAGAAAAACCAAAACTCAAATTCAAATTTAGGAATGGCGCTCCAAGTGACATTTTTCAATTCCTGAATATATTCAAGAATGGCAGTGAATAAGTTAATTGTAATAACTCAAACATTTTTACGCAAGTGATTTTATATTTGTAATGTCGCTAGATACTGTTCTCCTATTGGATGACGATATGAAGTTTCTTCTGATTGGTTCAAATCAGATAAAAACATACTTATACCATCTTTGCAGTACGCACACGGGCACATTATCACAATGACATGTTCTTGATATAGCATGCCTCGTTTATTTCTTCCCTTTTGATTTGACAAATTATGAACGCAACTTGTCCTTTAAAGGACAACCGACATCACTTTTTTGTTTCCTAACTGACATCAGAAAAACGTTTCATAGCATCTAAAATCCCCAAAACACGCAGGCTGATATTTTTTTGTCAAATGCAAAACACCAATAAAAATTACTTAAAGCAGGGGTGTCAGTCATTTTTTGCCGCGGGCCACATTGTAGTTATGGTTTCCTCTCGAGGGCCGTTATGAATTTGGGGAACCCATTAGAATGTTTAAATCCCTTCAAATATTACATATAGAGCACACAGCAAATTAATGAATAACTCGTTTTCAAATCTGAAGTCAAGAATAATGACTTTTATTGTGGTTGACATCCAAAAATATGACATTTTGGCTCAGATTTTAGCAATCATCATGGAATTTAACAAGTTTGATTTGCTTTCACGGGCCGAAAAAATTATGTGGCGGGCCGGATTTGGCCCGTGGGCCTTGACTTTGACACCTGTGACTTAGTGTCTAAAATCTGCAGAAAATTGAGCTGCGAATTGGGCATTTTCAGAAAGTCCCGCCCCCAGTTCGTGACGTCACCCCAAGACGTCTTGCCTTGCTCGAGAATCAAAACAATGGCTTCAGATTCGGAGAATATGCTTTCTTGTTACACATCCAGTTATGAATATGATTGAAATAGTTCTGAAGAGGAAAGTATAAATATTTGCAATCGATTAAAGAAGGTCTTCAGGGTCATTTTGACGGATCGAGACTGATGTGTAGTGTCGCAGAAAATGCAGAAGATGGCGGCAGAGCTCCGTTGGAAATAGTTTTATTCTTCACTTTGGAATTTTTGTCAACGAATATCAAAGAGTTGTCTCGGTGTAATATACAACGATTCACCATTTGCGTTATTTATGTGTTTTCCTTCTAATTTCGCCATCAACACGAAGTTTTCAGACGAAACAAAGTACCGCAAAATGCATTGAGGTGATGCAAGGTATGTCCTTTCTCGGTGAGGGGCGTTCCTTCAGTGACGTAGGGTGAGGACTCGTCACCAATTCAAAAACAAGACTTCCTGCATCTTCAGCGCATTTGAAGTGATTTTTCCAAATTATGGACAAAACTTGTCTTGAGGCGTCGGTGGTCCTTGAAGAAGTTCACAATATTGAAACGAATCTCCTTTGAGTTTGATTTCATTATATGGTTCAAACACCAAAGTCAAACACCCCAAAAGTAGGACCTTTTACAGACTCCACCAACAAATTGCGGGTAAAAAAAAAAGAATGTCTCAAAAGTAAAATAAGTTTAAAATAAAATCATTTTGTTTGTTTTCTCGTCACATAAGAGCGCGCTAACACATTCTTTTTTTTTTCTTCCCTTCGCAGCCCTTAAATGTGGCAGAACCTACTACTGTTGTTTATAGGAAGAAGCAGTTCAGTCTTTCGCAGATGCCGGACCAAAAGAGAAAAGTAATGCTTTTCCATACTGTTGTATATAATTTTATTTTCCATTCATTTTTTTTTTTTTATTAATTAAAGCACTGCTATCCATTCGCTACCATGCTGTTGCACTGTAAAGAGGACCATTTAAAAAGAGAGGAAGTAGAGGGAGGCTTTATTGAGTAGGCTCATCCTTTCAGTCAGACGTGTGCGTGTGTGCGTGTAAATGAGGAAAACTACATCACTCTCGTCGGCCACATTGATGCCTGTATTTATTATCACGTTTGCAAACGGACCTCACGGTGGCTGGGCCACGCTAGAGACCCACAACTGTCTGTTTCCTTTTTAACTTTCTCACTCTCTTTTTCGCTCTCTGAGGTTTGACAAAGGTCAGGTGGAGGTAGCAAAATCAAGATTTTTTTTTCGTTTGTATTCAGAGACGTGGCATGATCCTCTGAATGGTCTTCAGGGTTAATGATTGCTGTTTTCTACTAAACTTGAATTGAGTTGCGGACACTGGACCGTGCACCATGTAGACTCACGCTTCCTTAGAAATTACGCTTTTTTTTAATATACTCATAGATTAAAATCATGTCGACTTTTAATAAACTATGAACTTCCTTATCTGTCGTCATGCTCTTATTATTTCGGGGTTTTCAGGTTTTTTTTTCTCTTTTTTTAGGCCAAGATTCATGTTGCTTGAGTAGATTTTTCTTTTCAATATGTTTTTGAAACCCGGGAAATGTTGAAAGCTGAAATGAACTTGAACGTGCCCCCACCGTGCACAAGTGAGTCCGTCAGGTGTCATTCAGATGCATCTGTTCTCCTCCTCCCTTTAGACTTAGTTCTTGTTTTTTTTTTTTTTTGGTCATATATGATTAGAAAAAAAGTACATGTGGAGGGGTAAAGCATGGGCCAAAGGTAGAACGTGTGGCTCTAGTACAGTGAGACCTCAACTTACGAACTTAATTGGTTCCCAGACAGAGTGTGTAAGGCGAAAAGTGTCTATCTCAAAAAAGATTTTCCCATAGGAAACCATTAAAATGGGAATAATCCATTCCCGGGTTTCCATAAAATATACTTTTCAACTAAATAAGCCTTAAAACTACACACAACATACCTTATACTATGTATAATAAATGTGCTATTGTATTGTAGTGAAAGAAATACACTGAATTGTATCATAAAGTCACTTTATTTCATTTTTTTTTTCATTTTTGGCTGGATGGAATGGCGTTGGAGGTCGAAGGTCAAAGAGAATTGCTGTTTGGAAAGATTACATGACTGTAATTAAAGAAATAAACTGCTGTAAAATAAAGTTTTATTTACCTTTTTGATGGTCGTTGATGGCTTATGGAAGGAGAGTCACCTTCCATAATGACTGTTGGTAACTTAACCTCTGGTGCTGTTCGGTCGTGTGCTTCCGCCGAAGACCACTTCGCCAGCCGTGGTGGGTGTGTATTATGAAAATAGTGCTTATTATAAGGTTTAATTTTCATAAATTTGACGTTTGTAAGACGAAAAGTTTGTAAGTTGAGGTCTCACTGTATATTTATTTCTGATGTGATTTCTGATATATATATTTTCTCTTAATGACAACATTAAAGCACATAACGTAGGATATCAATGAATTTATACACTTTTAAGTGCTGATTAATTAAGATTGTCTGGCATTTATCTGCTCTCTACTGCGTGCCATGATACCACATTTCCTCAAATAGTGTCCCAAGGCCTTATTTAGTGCTTAGTGTTAAGTAAGGCATTGATTAGATGTTTTTTTGTTTGTTTGTTGTTTTGTTTGTTGCTTTTTCAGACCATGACCCTAATCTTGGGTGTGTTAGGACAGGAGATTTTTTTGGGGAAGAAACCCTTGCATTTCTTCTTTGTTTAACTATTCGAGAAAAGCAAAGAGGCTTCCGCTGTTGAAAAGTCAAAACAGGAATTCATCTTCGTTTTCTGACAAAGTTCCTTTGCGAAGAAATTTGGATAGCCAGAATATGTGCGCAATATCCAGCCTATTATTTCTCATCAAATGCATCTTTAAAGGACAACCGACACAATTTTTTTTGTTTCCTAAGTGATATCTGAAAAATGTTTTATAGCATCTAAAATACCCAAAACATGCTGGCTGATATTTTTAGTCAAATGCAAAACACCAATAAAAATGACTTAAAGTGTCCCACAACTACTTCAAAATGACCCCGGAAATTGCTAGTTTCAGAAGGTCCCGCACCCTTGTTCGTGACGTCACGCCAGGACGTCTTCGGCTTGCTCTAGAATCAAAACAATGGCTTCAGATTCAGAGAAGATGCTTTCTTGTTACTCATCCAGTAATGAATATGATTCAAATAGTTCTGAAGAGGAAAGCATAAATGTTTGCAATCGATTAAAGAAGTCCTTCCGTATCAAATCGAGCCGTCAGGACTCCAATGTAGCGTCCCACAAGATGGCGCCCAAGCTCTGTTTGAAATGGGCTGATTTGTCTGTTCAGAATTTGTGTCAACTAGTATCAAATAGTAGTCTTGATGCAACAAACAACGATTCACCATCGCGTTATTTATGTTTTTTCCTTCTAATTTCGCCATCAACACGAAGTTTTCAGACCAAACAAAGTACCCAAAATGCATTGTGTGTCGCTTTCTCGGTCAGGGGCGTTCCTGACGTGACATCACCAACTCAAAATAGAAGACTTCCTGAATATTCAGCGCCAGTCTTAAAACGTAAAATATAGCTATATGCCGTGGAATCTTTGTCAAATGCGCTCAGTAGAAGTCATTTGGAGTGATTTTACAAATTATGGACACAACTTGTCCGGAGGCGTCGGTTGTCCTTTAAATTACGTTGTGGCTTTTTTGCTTGGCTGCTTTTGCATTTACTTTGGTTTCTCAGCGACTGTCTCCTATTTTCAATTCAATTGTCATGTTTTAATGAGAGTCTCTCAAATTCTCTACAGGTCACCAATCCACAACTCATTGTTTTAACTTTTTCCATTCATACAAGGTTCATATTTAGTTGCAATTATTTGGCGGATGTATTTTTTCCACTCTGCAAAACAAGCAATAAAGGAAATCTTAATATTTGGGCCATTTAACCGTGTATCTTGTACACAAAGTTCAAACTTAGTAGTCATGAGAATCCTGGAAATTGTTCTATTTACCCAAACTCCAACCTGGAGCATAAATAGAGGCCGGTGTACCCTTACCCAAGCTCTGTTGCATGAACAGATGAAGCCTAAACAGATGAGATGACAAAATGTCCCCTCACACAAACCAAACAGAGAAGATCCACAAACATGTTTACTATTCTTGA